>NC_056669.1:19287500-19636250 GCF_018350195.1 Panthera tigris | reverse complement strand
TTTACATATTATCTGTGGCCTTTTCTCTAGAGCTGAGTAGTTTTGACAGAAACAATCTGGCCTGAGAAGCCTTAAATACTGTCCAAACTTTTATTGAAAAAATTTGCTCATCTCTATGCTAGAACGATGTCAAGTACTAAATCATGATTAACAGTGGGCATTCTTTTTTTTTAATATGAAATTTATTGTCAAATTGGTTTCCATACAACACCCAGTGCTCATCCCAACAGGTGCCCCCCTCAATGCCCATCACCCAACAGTGGGCATTCTTTTTTTTTTTTTAATTATTATTTTTTTAACGTTTATTTATTTTTGAGACAGAGAGAGGCAGAGCATGAACAGGGGAGGGGCAGAGAGAGAGGGAGACACAGAATCTGAAACAGGCTCCAGGCTCTGAGCTGTCAGCACAGAGCCCGACGCGGGGCTCGAACTCCCAGACCGTGAGATCATGACCTGAGCTGAAGTCAGAAGCTTAACCGACCAAGCCACCCAGGCGCCCCTGGGCATTCTTGTTTTGTTTTGGACTTCCACGGAATGCTTCTGGTGTCTCCCATTTAAGTATGATACTATGATTTTTTTTTAAGTTTATTTATATTTGAAGGGGAGAGAGACAGAGCATGAGTGGGGTAAGAGCAGAGAGAGAGGGAGACAGAGAATCTGAAGCAGCCTCCAAGCTCTGAACTGTCAGCACAGAGTCCGACGCGGGGCTCGAACTCATGAACCGCGAGATCATGACCTGAGCTGAAGTCAGATGTTTAACCGACTCAGCCACCCAGGCGCCCCGATAAGAAAAACTGATTTTCTTAAAACGTATCTATAAATTTTGGGGACTCTCTCCTCGTGGCGGAGTCTATGTCACGTCTCCTTAAACTAGGATAGGACTTGATGGCTGTTTCAGTAGCCACAAAGCACAGCAACATTGCCTATTGGTTTTCCCAGCAAGGCTAGAGAGGACTAGGTCTGTTTTTCTCTCCTGGAACGCTCACTTTGGGGACCTTCAGCAGCCATTTAAAAAAATCTAGCTCCCCTGACGTCTCTACTTGGAGGTCTCACATAGAGAGATGCCTGAGGAACATGCCAGCTATTTCTGTCTTCACGGTCTGTGCACTAGGCATTGACATGAAGAAGTCTTGGAGAAGGCCTAGCCCCAGATGTGTCTGACCACATCCCGGACAGACTTTGGCAAGAGCTGCCTAGTTTAGCCTGGGGAACCCTCGGCTTTGTGAGCAAAATAAGTAATTATTATGGTGTTAAGGCTACTGTTTTTGATTGGCTTGTTCCACAGCAATAGATAACCAGAACACTGGCTTTTTAGTAAAATTAGATGTAGCTTTTTCACATTAAGGAAGAATCCACCTATTCTTAATTAGTTTTTTAAATAAAAAACTGAATTTTGGGGCACCTAGGTGGCTCAGTCGGTTAAACGCCCGACTTTGGCTCGCCATCATCTCACGGTTTGTGGATTTGAGCCCAGCATCAGGCTCTGTGCTGACAGCTCAGAGCCTCGAACCTGCTTCGGATTCTGTGTCCCCCTCTCTGTCTGCCCCTCCCCTGCTTACACTCTGTCTCTGTCTCTCAAAAAATAAATAAATGTTAAAAAAAAATGAATAGTATATTTTAACTCATAGCTTTTCAGCAGCTATGAAGATACACGATTTTTCTCCATAGAGATACTATCATGATAAATGATATTAGTGGATTCCTGATATGAGACGATCCTTGCATTTATGAAATAAAACTCAGTCATAATTTTATATGTAGCTGAGTTCTTTTGTGTGTGTGTGTGTGTTTCAAGTTATTTATGTATTTTAAATTTTAGTTTTTTAAATTTACATCCAAGTCAGTTAGCATATAGTGCAACAATGATTTCAGGAGTAGATTCCTTAGTGCCCCTTCCCCATCTAGCCTATCCCTCCCTCCCACAACCCCTCCAATAACCCTCAGTTTGTTCTCCATATTTATGGGTCTCTTCTGTTTGTCCCCCTTCCTGTTTTTATATTATTTTTGCTTCCCTTCCCTTATGTTCATCTGTTCTCTGTCTTAAAGTCCTCATATGAGTGAAGTCATATGATACTTGTCTTTCCCTGACTAATTTCTCTTAGCATAATACCCTCCAGTTCCATCCACGTCACAAATGGCAAGATTTCATTCTTTTTGATTGCTGAGTAATACTCCATTGTGTATATATACCACATATTTTTTACCCATTCATCTATCGATGGACATTTGGGCTCTTTCCATACTTTGGCTATTGTGGATAGTGCTGCTATAAACATTGGGGTGCATGTGCCCCTTCGATGGATGCTGTATCCCTTGGATAAATACCTAGTAGTGCAATTGCTGGGTCGTAGGGTAGTTCGATTTTTAAATTTTTGAGGAACCTCCATACTGTTTTCCAGAGTAGCTGCCCCAGTTTGCATTCCCACCAGCAGTGCAAAAGGGATCCTCTTTCTCCGCATCCTCGCCAACATTTGTTGTTGCCTGAGTTGTTCATGTTAGCCATTCTGACAGGTGTGAGGTGGTGTCTCATTGTGGTTTTGGTTTGTATTTCCCTGATGATGAGTGATGTGGAGCATTTTTTCATGTGTCGGTCAGCCATCTGGATGTCTTTCCAGAAGTGTCTATTCATGTCTTTAGCCCGTTTCTTCACTGGATGATTTGCTTTTTGGGTGTTGAGTTTGATAAGTTCTTTATAGATTTTGGACACCAACCCTTTATCTGATAGGTCATTTGCAAATCTCTTCTCCCACTCTGTCGGTTGCCTTTTAGTTTTGCTGATTGTTTCCTTTGCTGTGCAGAAACTTTTTATTTCGATGAGGTCCCAATAGTTCATTTTTGTGTTTGTTTCCCTTGCCTCTGGAGACGTGTTGAGTAAGAAGTTACTGTGGCCGAGATCAAAGCGGTTTTTGCCTGCTTTCTCCTCGAGGATTTTGATGGCTTCCTGTCTTACATTTAGGTCTATCATCTATTTTGAGTTTCTTTTTGTATGTTGTGTAAGAAAGTGGTCCAGGTTCATTCTTCCACATGTTGCTGTCCAGTTTTCCCAGCACCACTTGCTGAGGAGACTGTCTTTATTCCATTGGATATTCTTTCCTGCTTTGTCAAAGATTAGTTGGCCATACACTTGTGGGTCCCTTTCTGGGTTCTCGATTCAGTTCCATGGATCTGAGTGTCTGTTTTTGTGCCAGTACCATACTGTCTTGATGATTACAGCTGTGTAATACAAAGTCCATATTTGAAGTCTGTGTAGCTGAGTTCTAGTACAATTAGTTCTAAAATACAATTTTATTTAGTATTATTTGTATTGATATTCATAAGCGAAACTGTACTGTGGTTTTCTTATTTCTGTGCTATTTTGATTGGGTGTTGATTTCAGCAGGGGCAGACCTAGGTTTTAAGAGGCGTGAAGCTTGTACAATTTGGGAGGCACTCTAAGAAAAAGAATAGAAAACTATGAACATAAATTTTGCAGCAGGGTTTTGGAAGGAGCCTTTGTTAGTGAGGGATTCTGAAATTTAAGCCTTAGCTTCATTTTGTGTCTGTCTCCAGGTGTTAGTGTTATTCTTACTTTATAAAAATGTTGGAAGCATGTCTTCTTTCTTTTTGGGTGGGGCCAGAGGGAATAATATTTTAGATCACAAAACGAAGCACCTGAATCACTTCTGTCATCATTGTACAAAACACTTTTTATCTCTTATGCTCTGTTATGGTCCTGATATTTACAGAGCCTTTTTAAAAAACATAGTTCACTCATTTATTTATTTACTGAATGTTAAAGATATTGCACCAGGGATCATGAACTTGGTGGTTAAGGAGAGCAGTGGTGGTGGCAGACAGGCTCACGCTATGACACGGTGGGACAGGGGGTACCTCACTGGAAGGTGGAGGGCATCATGGAGGTACATGTGACTGTACATAATTCCAGACCAGGGAAGGAGTTGGAGAAGGAAGGAGCATTCAAAGAAGCTTCCCAGAGGGACCAGCATCTAAGTTCAATCACGGTGAAGAAATGCTTTCTTAATTCACTTCCTCCACTGAGCTCAAGGTCACGGTGGACTCTCATGACCTTTGAGTGATACTAAAAGTCCTTCCAGAAGGCTTGGTTGTTTAGCTTGTAGGAGGCCTAGGAAATGTCTACTAGGGCATGAGCTGGGTTCGGAGGCAGGTCAGACAGCAGGTCGCTCAATGTTATGGGTGTGCTGAGAACCCCGGGGACAAAGCCAGGGCAGAGGCAGAAACATGGAGTAGTCTGGGGGCAAAGGACGTGAAGGGCTGCTCCCAGGTCTGGAAGCCAGATATTTCCATCTCAGGCCTCCTTATTCCTCTACAGTTGTAAGGCCATAGGGCTGATACTTTGTTTTAGGCGAACATGGGATGGGAGTGGGGTATAATTTCATTGGGCCAGACTCCTCCTGGGGAGAGCGGGTTTCTTGGGACTGTCTGATTGAGGCCATGTAGGGTCCTTATTGAATACCTCTCTGTGTCTCCAGGGGTTTCTCCAGGATTCCTGCGGACCAAATGTTGGCTTTTCCTGGTTACTTTCCTGTCCTGGGATTCCTTCATACCCATGACTCCACACACAGAGGCAGTGCTCGCCGACTTGGTTGGAAGCTATCACGTGAAGCAGAGATTTTGAGTAAGGAACCCTTCAGTGCCCTTGGGTGAGACCGTTGCCTCACCTGCAGTATTACACACAGTTAGAGGATGATTTTAGGATTAGGTCAGAGCACACGTTCTAAAATACTGCGCGAAGAGCCCTTCTTCTTAGAGCTTAGAGTTTCTTAGTCGTAGAGCTTAGGGAAGTGAGGGTTCGGCAAAGTTCTGAAAGGGGCATCAAGCCCAGAGAGACACATTGGGCTCCACCAGTTGACCAAATGGCAGGAGCTTGGGTTTTACCTTTACCTAGGCTGCGGAACACGTAGGGAACGGACTCAAACACAGACGCGTGGAGGCGCAGGCAGTTGTCACCCGGCCTTGGACACAGCACGCTACGTGTATTTTAGCAGGCATTTGTAGTGACACTCCTCTAAGTTCTCAGTGTCCTTTGGGAAAGCAGAACCCACAGCGAAGGTAGTTTCCAGGAGATGACAGAGAACCAGATAACGATGAGGGGGTGGGCGGGCTGATGCCATGGCAGTGTTGGCCATCAGCCTGGCCAAATAAATGTCCAGTGATTGTCTAGGAACTTCTCATTTTCAGTTTCCCCTGGGTTGGTTTTAGGAATCGATGCATCTGGCTTTGACCCTGATTACACATTATCGGTGTAATAATGATCCCACCAATAATCCCTGCTACCTTCCAACCATTTTAAGGTTACCAAACCCTTAGACATACATTACCCACGTGATTATGGCGGCACTGGCTGAGGTGGATTAAATGGGCACTTCCATATTCAATGACCACACTGTGGCTGCGCATTTGTCTGAGAAAGAAGTGACCGTATGCCAGGCACTGCACCAGGCCTGGGGATACATTGTGCGACTTAACCCTCTCACCAACACCACGAGAGAGGAATTTAATCATGGCCTGACGGTCGAGAAAGTAAAATTGCAGAGAGATTAAGGAAGCCAGATAAAGTCACACAGCTGTCCCAAGCAAGGGGCAGATCAGCGGTTGGGATGGAGGTCAGTCTTCTGACTCAAAGTCCTGTGTTCTTTCCACCTTCCTCTTTAAAAAAAAAAAAGAGGAACTCTGTCTTACCTCCAATTGTTTCCAAATGGAAGCATATGTTTGGGTTGGTTGTTGAGTCTGAAATAAATAGCTTCTTTTAGACTGTTGAGACAGCCAAATGCTTTCAATATGCTCCCAAGGCCGGTGATTGGGTCTGAATAGAAGCCAGATGTCCTGGATTCCAGAGCTATTTCCTTGTTGTACGCTTCCCCTATCCCCCAAACCCCCATTAAATGGAGGAAGGGAAGGTGGGCCCAGACTGACGGATTTTTTTTTTTTTTTTTTTTTTTTTTTTGCTTTTCACATATTTCTCTTTGGAAGGAGGAGGTGAGGGAGAGCTGAGGTCACAGTTGGGCTGGAGCAGGCTGTGGGCTGGGGGTGGGATGTGGACGGGGAAGAAAAATAGCCAGGAAGAATGTGCAATCGCTTATCCCAGGCCTGTAGAACCCCTTTGCCGCCTGACCTTTCTGTATTCCTTCACAGTTGACAGCCCAGACTGGGATTCCCACTAGGAGGAAGTGCCCTGCAGTCAGTCGGCTGATTGCTAAAACAGAACCATCATAACACTTGTCAGCTCGGCTTCCTCCACGCACTTTGGCGGATTTTTTTTTTTCTTTCCAGTTACTTGTTTTATTACTGTTTGTCAGACCGGGGAGCCTTTGAAGTTCTTTACAGATCTGACTTTTATCAGAGCACGTAGGAGTCGGGGGGTGGGAAGTGCGCTGGATGCAACCATCAAAATATTCTATTCGGCACCCAGCTCACTCACCCCCCCCCTCCCCCCGCCCCGTCTTCGTCTGAAAAGGTTTTTGACATGGTGTTTCTATACGTGGCCTGCCTTCCAGATGAGAGAGTGACATCTATTGTCGTAATATAGGGAGGAAATTATGATTACTTAATGATAGGATGTCACAGCTTGTCACTGCTTTATTTTCCTTTTAAATACTTGCTGTCACAGCAACACACAGTTGGCCTTCCATCCTGGGGCTGGGTGGGACCTCGTGCGGTACAAGGTGACGCGAGGATGACTTCTTGGTAAAGCGGGAGAGTCGGAGTGAACCGGGAAGTGTTTGTGTGTGCCTGGCCCGGCCCCCCGTTCTTCCTACCTGGAGACGAAGCGGAGGCTTGTCCCTGGGTACCGGCCCTGGGAACACCACAGCCAGCTCAGTCACGTCTCGTGCATCCTTAGTCCCCCCAGATCCGAATGATCCTTTCTTGTCGGGTTCACGCCCAGCATCTGGAGGGCACTGTTCATGGAAACAGGAAGCGAAAGGTGAAAGTGGGGGCCGGGTCTCCACCGGTTGCCCTCAGCTCGTGCATTCTCCGCCATGCCTCGACTTAGCTGCCTGATAGCAGCGATGACAACAGTCGTTTCAATCCGGTTGTGTGATCTACTGTGGATTCCCATTTTTGCTAGGACAACAAAACGCAGAATCCTCATTCCATCATGCAGTGTCTTCCTCAGTCTGGCCCAGACCAACCCAAATCTACTTCTTGCCCATTTCCTATCCTTTGCCCCAGCCATGTACCTTTCTTCGTTCCCTGAAAAATTAATTTTAATCCCGGAATGTTCCAAGCGTAGGAAAAAGCCGGAAAACCCGTCGAACTTGTGTGTCTCTCATATGTGGGTACATGTAAAAACATGTTTGAGCTTATTCCTTAAACATGTTGAGTGTAGAAAGTTGAAAAATACATAACAGGAAAATATTATTTACGAAGGCTTTTCGAGCACTCGAAGCCTGTGCTGTCTTCACCTGGCAAGCGTCTACTGTCCTTTATGACACAGTTGACAGATCACCCTGCTTCTCAAGTCCCTGACTTGCTTGCTGTGTAGAATCGTTGTTCCTCCTCCGTGACTTCCCGCCTGTCGTTCATCCAGGTCTCCACTGCGTGTTCAGACTCCCTGAATTATAGTTTCCCTTTGCACATGGGTCTCCTGCATTCACTGTGAGCCCCCGAAGGACGGCGACTCAGTTGCTTTCTTCTTTGTACACTCGGGCTATGAACTTGGAAGGTTAGTGAGACTAAAAGACCATTACGTGACACAGGAGCTTGATGTTAACTGTGGGCACAATAGAGAACAATTTAAAGCGGGGTCCCTAATGTTAATAGCAACGGCTGTCTTTTACCGTGGACAAGATGCTTTCAAGTTCACGAGCTCCACTTTGTTATAACTCTTTAGGATAAACAGTGCAGGCGTGATTTCCATTCAGCAGAAGAGGAAACTATGACTCAGAGAGGTTTGGTGACTTGTTTGTGGTCACACAGCATGTAGGTGATGGGGCTGCCTCTTGTACTAGGACTTCTTGAATTGGAGTAACTCCATGAATCAATCCCTCCCCCTCGCTCCTTTCCTTTCTATTGTCTTCCCTCTTTCCCTTCGTTTGGTCATGAGTTGTGTAACAAATAGTAATTGCGTCGTCTCCACGCACAGTGTTAGTCTCTGGGGATAAAATCATAAGCAAAACCAGTCTTGGCCATGGCCCCTCCGGAGGGAACAGTCCTTTGGGGAACTTGAAGTCCTCCTAAACAATATCCAGCATGCAGGCTGGTGAATGTTTGGTAACTCCTTGCAAGGCTGTGTTAGGCTGGAAGGGTGATCGGGAGATTAAATGCTTCCTGGTGCTTTGACAGAGTTCTGAGCACTTTGAGATTTTTCTGAAGCTAATTGGGAGGTGGGGGATTTAATTCACTTTGTTTAGCTCTGAAGAGCTCTTCCCTCTATAGTGAATTGCTTAATGGTGGAGGCTTTGATGCTGGCAGGTACTTTTAGTGGAATATGACTTTTGTTGCCCTCTCTTACAACCTGCACGGTTGTGTGGGCTGAAACCAATTAGACCTAAATTAATTAGCAAGAAAATGATGGGCCCACTTGCTGAGCCATTCACAATACCATGTGAAGAAAGAGGAACAGTGTTTGAAGGATGCGGTGTGTTTCTGCTCAACCCTAATGATTGAAGTATTTCCAAATATGGAAATATCCAGCCATTTCTCCATCAAGTGGTACACTTCTTTTAACCCGTGAAAGTCCTTTATTCAAAGGCAAATTAGGAAACTAAAGAACTCCTATGGGTCCTAGGACCTTTGATGAGCTTTGGGATGAATTGAGAAGATATGTGGAGTCATTACATAATTAGACTTCCTAAGACCCAAAGCAGATGAGGAAATTGATGGCAGAGAAATGTACGAGGATCGATATCCCAAAGCACTCTGTGCTACAGGCAAGAAGGCTTTCTTCTGAAAGACCAGCTCTGTTCTTCCTGCTCTCAGTTTCTTTAGAGTCTCCTTTGCTGAAACTTCTTCCACTGCTTATTCCTTAAATGAGAGTAACCCTGGGGCTCTGATTTCAGCTAATATGCGGCCATCTCGTCTTCTCCTCTGATGGTAACCACCATATCTGCACTGACTACTTCCAAGGCTAGCTGCTATCCTGATGCCTTCTTGGGCATGCCCCCTGGATGCCATACTTCTTCTGCTGGATATCCCACTAGCACCTTAAACAATTAGTTCTCGAATCTAGCCTCCTCTTACTTTTGCAGAGCAGCCAACTGGTCACCCAAGCTACAAACCCGGGAGTCATTCCTGACTCCTTCCTTCTTCCCCCTTAGTTCCCCCATCCAGGATATTGGGGAGCTCTGTTCATTTTACACCTTACGTATAATTCTCGATTCTGTTTTGTGCACTCCTTTCCAACCCTCATTTGGCCCAAGCCCCTGCTTCTCTGCCCCCTGACTTATTTTTCTGAACACCCTCAAGGGCTCCCAGTCCCAAGCCATCCCTTAAATGTTAGTTTTTCCTAGGCGTTTGCTGCCAGGATCCTTCTCTTTGAACACAGACCTACGTGCGGGTGACTTTTTACTCGTTTCATTTTCATGCTGAAGCCACCTGAATATGTTTCTGGCTACAAAGCATCTCCTGAGCTCCAAGTCCGCACATCTAGGGCAGGCACCACCGCATGGGATTCCACCGGCAGGTCACCCTCAGTGTGTCCACGAGCAAGTTCATGATCTTCTCCCCTAAACCTGTTCCCCTCCTTTCAATAGTGTCCCTATCCATTCAGTCACACAAACTGGCAATCTAAATGCCATCAGGGACTCCCAGCTCTCTCCCTCATTTCCGTTACACCCTTAGCCTTGTTTCCAAGGATAGTTGGATCCAAATTTTATTTTATTTTTATTTTATTTTATTTTATTTTATTTTATTTTATTTTATTTATTTTATTTTATTTATTTTATTTTATTTTATTTTATTTATTTTATTTTATTTTATTTATTTTTTGAAAGAGACAGGGAGAGCCCAAGTGGGGGAGGGGCAGAGAGGGAGAGAGAGAGAGTCCCAAGCAGTCTCCACGCTGTCAGCACAGAGCCGGATGCAGAGTTTAAACTCACAACACCATGAAAACGAACCATTTGACCAGAGCCAGAACCAAGAGTCAGAGGCTTAACCGACTGAGCCATCAGGTGCCCCAAGCTCCAAATGTCAAGACTCTCAAACGTGTCCACTTCTTATCATTCCCGTTGCCACCATTTCAGGAACGGTGCCACCGTCTCTTCTCTGAATTACTGCAAAGCCCCTTTTATCATGATCTTGCATATTATTCTCTGATTCTCTACTCCACATCCTGCATAGCCAGATTGATCTTTTTTTTTTTAATCTTTACCTATTTTTGAGAGAGAGAGAGACCGAGAAAGAGACAGAGACACAGAGTGCAAGCGGGGAAGGAACAGAGGGAGAGAGCGAGCCACAATTCGAAGCAGGCTCCAGGCTCCGAGCTGGCAGCACAGAGCCCGATGCGGGGCTTGAACTCAGGAACCGCAAGATCATGACCTGAGCTGAGGTTCGGAAGCTTAACTGACTGAGCCACCCAGGCACCCCAGGATCGATCATTTTTACGTGCTGAGTGGGTAACACCACTCCGAAATGTTAAAATGCTCATGGTTCTGCAGCCTTCAGGATGATGCCTAGTGCCTTACTTTGTCTTTGCTAGGCCTTTCACGATCTGGCCTTCTGATAGAATCTGGCCTCATGCCCTTCTGCTTCCCTATTGGAACTTCATGCTCTCTGGCTATATTATACTTAGTACTTTTCCAAATGTGCAGTGTTTCCACTTGACTCTGGTTATAAGAACTGTCAATGCCTATTTATCTTTCAGACCTTAGCTTAGATGGTCCTTCCTGTACACCAGGAAGCCTTCCCATGATTACGTGTAACGTGAATGCTGGCTTTGTCTGTCTTTCTCATTAAACTGGAACCTTCTTGAAGACTGGGACTATGCCTTGTTCATTGTTTTGCCTCGGGGCATAGGTTTGCTCTCTGTCTGCAGACAGAGAAGAAAGGTGATCCATTGCTAGTTGAAGATTTTGAATTTGAGTGATGTCCTGTGTGTTCTCCTCTTGGCCTCAACCTTTCTAGGGTGTTTTCCACACTGCTCCAGGATGCTCTTTCTGAAATGCAAATCTGTCCGTGCTGCTTTCCCAGAATCCTTCAGCAGCGCCTTACTGCTACTGGACAGAATATGAGTTATGCTTTTTTGTCGTGGGCTCCCATTGTCTTTGCTACCCATGATGTATTAGCAGCACTGTTGGTAGAATTACAGTAATTTCCCCTCGATCTCAGATTCTAGAACTGCAGTGAGGTTGACTTTATCCTAGCCTTCAGGGTAGAGCATGTGACCCGGGCTGAAAGCAATCATAATGAATCATTCTCTTGTACATAGTTACTGGTTTGGGGATGGGCATATTAGTCAGTTAGGGACAATGAGAGTTCTGCTAGGAATTGTGGGAAAATGAGTCTTCCCAGGTCTTCCTGTCATGTGGAACCCAGGCCAAAACAATGGAGAGGATAGGCTAGCTATAGAGACAACCTGAGCCTGATTATTTCATCCTTGAGCCCAGTGGTAACTGAAGATGGCCTTTCCCTATGGTTTTAGCTTGCATAAGCCAATACATTTCCTCACTTGTTTAAGCCAGATGTTCCTTACACAAATATTCATTGAGTTCTTGCCTTGTTCTGAGTGCTCTTGTTGACGTTAGGGATACAGCAGTGAACAAGGCAGGCAAGGGGGTATTGCAAGAGACCTCACTGACACCTCACAAAAGAATGCCACAATTTCCAGAATCTGGCTTACCCTTCCCTCTCCAGCTGAAGCTGCTAAATTCAGTCTTGACCCTGCTGAACCGGAACTTCCATGTTCCTTAATCACAGTATCCCTCCATCTCTGGAATCAGAGACTTCACATGCTATTCGCTAACCACTCTTCCCTCTTCTTGGCACCTCCTTCCTCCTCCCTATCAAGATGTCTGATCTTGTTTTCCTTTTTTTAAGATGCTTTTTATTTTTGAGAGAGAGACAGAGACAGAGAAGTGAGCAGGGGAGGGGCCGAGGGCGAGGGAGACAGAAGATCTCATGTGGGCTCTGTGCTGACAGCTGAGAGCCCGATGCGGGGCTCAGACTCACGAACCGTGAGACCGTGACCCGAGCGGAAGTTGGACGCTTAACCAACTGAGCTACCCAGGCGCCCCAAGATGTCTGATCTTTCACCTCCTTTTTAACCTCTTCACCACACACCTGTTGACCATCCGGGCTCTACATTTCCCCGCGAGACCGACCTAGGTGCTGAGCAGATCGTTCCAGTCGCTCCTCCAGTTGTCTTAACCCCCTTGCCGTGTTCGTCTCTCCCTGCCCTGCCCTCAAAACCACAGGGCGGTGTCAACCTGACCACCCACCATCTATGGATCCACATCTGCTTCGCAGAGCGTGACTCGGGGGTGGGGTGGGAGACACAGAATCATGGAGATCAGTGCCACTGTACGTTAATGCACTCCAGACTCTGCTACTCCAGTCTTCAGCATTTGCCTGGGATCTTTGTTTGCTAGTCACCAGGTTTCTCTACTCCTTCCAGCTGCTATTTCGGCCTCTCGCTTGCGTACCCAAAACCTCCACAGGATCCTCTGACTCTAATCTTAACCCGTACGTTATTGAATAAATACATGTTGAGGGCTTGCTACATAGTAGGCTATTATATTGGAATCACACTGATGAATGGGGTGGACGGTGATTTCAAACGCAGGGAGCGTTTGGAAGGGGAAGCAGGTGGCAGGCAGGGTGCCGTGGCGGGGGGTGGGGGGGGGGATACAGAACCTGGAAACGTGGACTGTTGGGAGGGAGGTCGGAGGCGGCTTTCCTCCAGCAGGGACCCTTGGTGGCAAAGGGAACATTCAGCCAATGGGAGCAGCATGTGTTGGGAGGCTCTGAGGTGAGAAATTGGCAAAGTCCAGTATGGTTTGGACCTTGAGCTCGAGCGGAACACGGCATGAGGTAAAACTCGGAGGGCCATCTTCTCATTCATTCACCGGTTACACTCTTCATTCAGATATCTTTGGAGAGCCGTGTACCCGGCACGATTTTCTGTGCGAGCGATTTGAGATCTACGGTGGGTGCTGTGAGGGGCCTGTTCCGTTGAACCTCCTATTTCTGTGGGCTCTGTCCCACCTTTGCTTCCATTTACTGCCACTTGGTTTCTTTGCCGGGGGGCTCTCTCTGGCTGCTGGAGTTATTCTTCTTACATCTAGGGTGGCCCACGCATGCTGGGAAATTAAAGCTCTCTTCCCCCAGCCCCCAGATTTCCTCAAGTAGGCGGATGGACACCCCGTCCCCTTGGCCCCTGGGTGGGAAATCTCTGGTGCGTCTATTTCCCGCAGACCGACAAAGGTTCCTGGTACAATTACACATCAGTTGCCCACGGCAGTAACTGACTTAAATCCTCACTCTTTACTGTCTTCCTTCTCCACTCCCTTCCTCGCATTTTTTTTTTTTTTTTGGATTCCCTCCCATCTCATCTCCTTGCATTCCCGTCCCAGTCTCAGGGTCTGCTTTTGTGAAACCCAAATGAAGATAGTGGCGAATGCGCTGTACCAGATTCCTGCCTTCGCGGCCCGTACGTTCTGTAAAGGGTTGCGGACAAGGCAGACAGCGACACAGTATTTTCAGCTAGACTTTATGGGGCGCATCAAGTAAAATGGGGTAGTAGAAAGTGACTGGCAAATCAGGGAGGCAGATGTGGGGAGGGCGGGCAGCATAGATGGAGAGGTCGGGGCAGACAGGGTGGGTGAGGCTCTCAGTGGTTTTCCACTTACTGCTGCTTTTTGCGTGGCCGTGCTGTGCCATTTCTTTCCTCCTGGCCTCGCTGTGTTCTCTGGGCTCCAATGATACTCGTCTCCTATGGTTTTTCTTCCAGCCTTTCTGGTGATTACAACCCAAGTCCCTCGATGACCTTCTCTCCATCCGTCTAAAACCCTGCATGTCAGATTTTTCCGGAGGCCTTTCCTGTTCCTCTTTTACTCTCCCTTTGATGGCTTCAGCCAACACCTCGTGGGGACGATTCTCAAATTTATATCTATTGTAGACCTCTTTCCTGAATTCCAAGTCCAGATGTCCGATGTTTATTGCGTATCTCTTCCTAGATGTTTCACAGACATCCTAAACTGAAAATGTCCAAACTCCACATAATCTCTTCTCTCCCCAGACTGGTCTTCGTCTGAAATTCCTTAAAGAGTTGTGTTGGGGAATGGCATCACCCAGGTGCAATTAGACAGCAGTCCTTTTTCTTTGTTGACTTTTGTCCCTACATCTCCAGTTGCATTACTGATCAGTGTTCAGACATCATTCAGACCACTTCCTGGATTACTATGATACCTCTGAACAAACCTCTGCCCCCCCTGCCCCCCGCCCCCAAGACGGTAGCCCCAGTAACAGTTCTAAAATTCAAATTTGTCGATGTCACTGCTATGCTTAAGAGTCATCATGGGCTCCCATCTACTTCAGATAACGTTCATCCTCCTTCATGTTAATGATCAAGATGCTACAAGGTCTTGGTCTCATCTCCCTTTCCAGCATCATCTTTGTGGCTCTTCCCCTCTCACTGTTTGGTGCCTCTGTGTCACTGCATATGTTGCCTCTCCCACGCTTCGGTGCCTGGTTTATTCTAGAGCATTCCGCAGGATTCAGCAAAAGCATCACGCCTTTTAGTAAAGATGTCTTGACCATCCTGAACAGGAAGAGATTTTTCCCCTCTGAGCTCCCTTCGCTCCCTCTGTACGGGATTATCTATATATCCATAGAGCATTTTCATGGTTGGCTCTTTGCCTTACCTCCAGGCTCCTTAAAAGCAGGTAATGGCTTATTTGTGTCTGTATCAGTGCCCAGTATGTGCAGATGTGCAGTTAACCTTTGTCAGATAGAGCTTACTCCATGTATAGGTCCAGGACAACATATGGGCTTGAATCTCTCCCCTAAATCATACTGTGAAAAATTCTGTTTCATATAGAGATGCAAATTGTTAAAAAAAAAAAAAAAAGATCCCTCGCCCTCTTCCTTAAACCACCTGGACCTTTGCTTCCGATGACGGTGCTTCAAGAACAAAGGTATCTTTACATTGACCGGCCCATTCCCTGCAGTTACCCTAGTTTATAACAGAGGGCGCTGTGGTTCAATCTTTGAATTCCTGTTATTTTTGTTCCATTTATGTGCTTATCGTCTTAGACAACAGGACGGAGAGGATGGGCTATTCAGTAATTCTTAGCTATGTTGTTTTTGAAACACGCTTTTGTTCTCCCTATCTCTATGCAAACCAATCCTCGGAGGCGGCCCGTGAAAAACAAATTGAAAAAAAAAAAAGCAGATTTGATAAATTTCTGCTCAACTTCCTATTTTCATTTACTTTGGATCTATGTTGGCAAGGCCTCTCGCACATTGTTCCCTCTCATACAAAGCATTGCCCGTCTCCGCAGTCAGCCCTTTATTTAAGCATTTTCTGTGTTCAAAGTGCAGAAATAAGCACCTTACATCTATTATCTTATTGAATCGGCCCAAACAAACTTCGGGAGGCTTAGCACGTGGAAACATCTGGAGGCCGAGAGAAAACACGATAAATTTGGGGAACGGATAGCAGTTCTGTGTTGCTTTTAGCACAGAGATGGTGAGGGTGGAGGAGGGGTGTGGGGAAAGGTGGTGAAGTTCTAGGGAAGCAGAGGCTACATCTTACGGTCCTTGTACCACCATGTCCAGGGGACTGGGCTTGATTCCCAGAGTAATGGAGTATGAGTGGTGGCGACCTTACCAGATCCGTGCTTTACAAAGCTAGCTGTGGCTCCAGAGTAGACAGTGGACTGAAGGACCATAAGACTGAAGGGAGAGAGACCAGTTATGATAACCCAGTGTTCTAAGTACAGTTGACCCTTACACAACACACAAGTTTGAACTGCATGGGTCCACTTATGTGTGGATTAAAAAAAATAAATGCATACAGTACAGTACTGTATTTTCTCTACCTTGTGTTTTTCTCAATAACGTTTTCTTTCCTCTAGCTTCCTTTATTGCAAGAACGCAATGTATAATACGTATCACCTACAAAATGTGTGTTGATCGACTGTTTATGTTATCGCTGAGGCTTCTGGTCAACGGCAGGCTATTAGTCGAGTTTTGGGGGAGGCAAAAGTTGTACACAGATTTTCAACTGGTCAGGCGGTTGGTGCCCCGAATCCCCGTGTTGTTCAACGGTCAACTGTAAATCATGACAGTGGCCTGAACAGGTGTGGTGGGATTATTGAGGGAACAGACAGTAAGGAAGTAGGAATGTAGTATAGGAAGCCAAACAGCCCTCGATGCGAATCTCTCTGCCACGTATTAAAGTGACCTGGCACATTTTAGGCACCTTTGCCAAATCTGTTTTCTCGTCTGTAAAATGGAGTAATAGTAGCCATCTCAGGGTTCTTGAGAAGATTATGAGATAATGCATGTTTTGGTAGCGAGAATACTGGCCCTCCAGTCCCAATCCCCAGAATTTGTGACTTTGTTACCTTCTATGGCAAAAGAGACTTTGTAGGTGTGATGAAAAAGTAAGAGCCCTCGGGTGCGGAGATTATCCTGGAGTATCCAAGTGACCTCAGTCTAATCACATACGTCCTTAAGAGTGGAGAGCCTTTCCTGGCTGTGGTCAGAAAAGGGTGTGAAATGGAGATAGGCCAGAGGGATGTCTTGTTGGTGGCTTTGAAGATGGACGAAGAAGGGGCCATGAGCCAAGGAATGTGAGTGGTTTCTAGAAGCTGAAAAGACAAAGAAATGGATTCTCTGCTAAAGCTTCCAGAAAGGAATGCCAGTACTTTGATGGTACTCTGGTGAGATTGGTGTTGGATTTTTGACCTGTAGAACTGTAAGGTAAGTTGTGTGTGTCTTATTAAACCTTTAAATTTGCAGTAATTTGTCACAGCTGCAATAGAAAAATAATGCCTATGCGGAGAGCTCAGCCCAGTGCTGCCTATAGCAGGCACGGAAAATAGTCAATTAGTCGGACATGGTGACTGATTAGACATTGGGGAAGAATGGAGGATCAAGAAAGGTGCTTGGGAATCCATGCTGTTGCCATGGTTTAACGTGGGAAAAGCTGTTTTAGCAATATGAGTGATCTCTGAGTGGACATGTTCACTAGGTGGTTGGATATCGGGTCTGGACATTAGAAGAGAAGTCTGGGCTGTGGATTCACATTTTAGAATTAACAATGCAAAATGAATGAGATAGCTTCCCTTCATACCCAGTGGATAGTCGGGGGAACATTTATCCCTCTCCTGCCCTCTGATTCCTCAGATTGATTTCTAGGGCCTTCCATTCCGGATCGCCTAAGTCCATAGGGGGCATACCTATATCTTGGTCAGCCATTTTTGATTGAAACCAATGTCATAAATGTAGCCATTTGACCCAGGAAGAGTCTGAAGTTGGGTGTTACTCTCCCTGAAGGAACGAAAGCCATCCGAGGAGTTAGTTCGTATGTGAAAAGCAGCGCCAGGCCCCGGATTGTGGTGCCCCTAACTGAAGGTGGCTGATAGCCGGTGGTTGCTCTGACCGATTTTTAAGGTATTTGAACATCTCTGTGGTGTCATTATTTTCCCTACTGCCTTCTCTTATCACCTGTAGTCCCGAGAGCTAGTTCTGTGGTGCTGTTGCTTTGTCTTGGGTGTCAGAATACTTGTGTAACCCTCGCAAGTGATTCACTGTCAAGGATTTCCTGGCATACCTTCTCTAAGTCTAGCAACAACAGACTGACATATGAGACAGTGACGCTTCCATACTGACATGATTTCACGACTCAGAACAGAAAAGCCCCTTGGGGGGCCTGGGTGGTTCAGTCGGTTGAGCATCTGACTCTTGATCGTGGCTCAGGTCATGATCTCGGGGTCCTGGGATCAAGCCCCGCGTGGGGCTCCAGGCTGGGTGTGGGTCCTGCTTAAGATTTTCTGTCTCCCTCTCCCTCTGCCCCTCCCCACCGCTCAAAATAAAAATGGGGCGCCTGGGTGACTCCGTCGGTGGAGTGTCTGACTTCCGCTCAGGTCACGATCTCAGGTGTGTGAGTTTGAGCCCCACGTCGGGCTCTGTGCTGATGGCTCAGGGCCTGGAGCCTGCTTTGAATTCTGGGTTTCCCTCTCTCTTGGCCCTTCCCTCGCTCATGCTCTGTCTCTCTCTCTGAAAATAAATAAACGTTAAAAAAAATCTTAAAAAAAAAAAGAATAGAAAAGTCCCTATTATTGTCAGGCTGTTATGTGTACAAGCAGACACCTGTATGTCTCCACCATGCCGTCATGGGCACGAGCCCTCCAGTTGTGCCATGGAAGTTTCTCCACTTCCCACGTCCTGCAGCAAAAGTGTCGGTCGGATGAGGCTCTTCACTAAGGCTTCGGGGGTTGTGTCCGTTCAAGGTCTGTCGCAAGAGGAGACGCCGTATCATAATCCTAGCAGATACCGTTGGCCAGAAGTCTACACTTTGCCTCATCCTGCGCTGGGGGGCATCTTACATGGACGGTTTCTTATTCTGACCACGGTTTAGCAAGAAGGGTATTCATGAGGACTGTCTTTGTAACTTCATAACCAACGTTCCCCATCCCAGGTTTGCTTATTTATTTATTTTTAAATTCTAGACAGTATTTATGGAGTGCCATCTGTGCTAGGCCCTGTGCTAGTTGAGGAAGATGTGTTTGTTGCCCCTCAAAGAGCTTGTTTTCTTTTTTGGGGGGGAGGAAGAGAGAGAGAGCTGCACACATGAGGTAGTGAGGGAGGGAGGGAGGGAGGGAGGGAGGGAGAGAGATTCTTAAGCAGGCTCTATGCCCAGCCCAGAGCCTGACACAGGGCCCTGTCTTACAACCCTGAGATCAGGAAGTCAAGAGCTGGATGGACATTCAACTTACTGAGCCACCCAGGCGCCCCCAAGAGCTTCTTTTCTAATGGGACAAATAGATAAGTAAACAGATACGTACTCTTTCCTGTGGTAAGTGTCACAACGGAAGGAGGCAGCTCACTATGGGGACGTGGATGGAGAACCATAATGTCCTCTTCGTCTTCATCATGGTATTTGCCTTTCCCTGGGGAGGCCTTGTTCTAGATTGATTGTGGTTCTTCCTCTGTGTGCGAGAGGTCTTTGGGAGACACACATATGGAAAGGCAGATACAGTCTCCGATTTCACTGTCTCCCACCTCATCGACCACTTAGTTTCCTGCCCTGGATGTCAAAGGACAGCTGTCTTCCCCCATTCAGGACAGAAGGAACAGAGGGACAATACCAAACCCTGTAACAGTCAGTATCTATTACCTGGAGGCCAAGGGACAGGCCCACAACCCTGTCGTCTCCCAGACACGGATTCGAGCCAAGAGTTGATCTCCGTTGGCCCCTTGGGAACAGGTCCTCCAGAGTCTCTGAACTGGACCTTTTAGGGTAGATTTATCAGACCCCTTGCCTTGCCATTCAAGGCCCCAGCCCTTTCAAGATGCTGTTCATGAGAAAAAAGTGGGACTTCTGTCTGTTTCCACCTGGATATCCTATTCTCTGAAACCTTGGCCTTGGTTCCTATTCACAGCTACACTTTGCTTGATTTCCCTTGTGTTTTAAAGTCTTCTTCTTTGATGTCCTGTGCCCCACCTGTCCTTTTACCCACTCACTGACTTTGCCTTAAGTCTCTCAGACTGGATTTGACTGACACCCGCAGTGTGACTGTCAATAATTAGCAAAAACCTGATTTTGATCTCTTTTTTGCCAGTGCCCACAGGCTCTGGCTACTTTTGCCAAATTCTTCTTCCCAAATATCACCTTAATTCAAGAACCTTCAAAGATTACTCATTGCCACAGCAAATATTTTATTTTATTTATTTATCAAAAAAAATTTTTTTTTAATGTTTATTTTTGAGAGAGACAGAGGCAGAGCGTGAGCAGGGGAGGAGCAGAGAAAAAGGGAGACAGAATCTGGAACAGGCTCCGAGCTATCAGCACAGAGCCCGACGTGGGGCTCGAACTCACAAACTGAGAGATCACGACCTGAGCCGAAGCTGGACGCTTAACCGACCGAGCCACCCTGGCGCCCATACCGCAGCAAATATTTTAAATCCTTGATCCTGCCTTCTGAAGCCAGCCTGTATTTTGGCCCCGTATCCCTCTACTGCACAGTACTCCAGCCGATGCGGACCCCTTCCTGGCCTCGGCCCATTCCAGCTTCTGTGTCAGTTACTTCATGCCCCAAATATGCTTCATTCATTGTTTTCCTTCTGAAAATTCCCACATCTGCCTGGCTAACTCTTCAGACTCAGTCAAGGCCTCTCACTACGGGGGTGCGGTCATTAATTGCCTTTTCACAGGCTGAAGTAATGACCTCTGTTCTTCTTTTTTTTTAATATGTATTTTAAGTTTATTTATTTATTTTGAGAGAGACAGGGACAGCGCAAGTTGGGGAGCGGCAGAGAAAGAGGGAGAGAGAGAAAATGGTAGAGCGACATGGGATTAGACTCATTTGGTGCATAACTCAGAGGTTGTTGGGTTGCTTTTTTAAGATGCTGCGCGTAGCTTTTCCAGAAGGTGGTTCCAAAAAGAAGTTGTTGTCCTGCATGCCAGCCTCCCGGAAAGATAGGGTTGCCCTCAGAAGGGAGGCGGGCATTGTCCTTCCGGCCCAGCCAGCCGCTGGAGGTCACTGTTGTACCACAGATGTGTGCGCAAGGCGCGGCGAGGCCCTTTCCAAGTTGGCGTCTGGGAAACGGTGAATCCGACATCCCCGGGGCAGGTCGGAAACTCCCTGGTGAAGGCATCTTGCTGTCCTGATGGAGGCCTGGCCTGCTGACCTGAAAAATGGGGCCGGGGAAGAGCTGTGTCTGAGGCAAGAGGGACAGAGGCTGGTGCAGGGGGGGGGCTTCTGCAGTAATCAGATACGGGGAATTTCGTGTGGTCTGGAGTGCATTATCCTCCGTCTGGCGTGGGAGGGGCTGGATGCCCCTTTGGGTCAAGGCGACTTTTCTCCTGCTGCTTTTCTGGTTTGAATCTGGTTGAGGTTAGGGAAGGTTATTATTGTTCTACGGGTCCGTAGAGGCCAGGGGACGCTAAATGAGTTGGGGGGGGTCTCAGACTCCACCCTAGGGGAGTCTGGGGATTGGAGGAGACCTTCCTTATCCTTCTGGGCTGTAACACCAGAGCTGCCAGGTAGAGGAGGGGAATGGAAACTGAGGCCTACTACTTAGACACCCTCCACCAACGGACCTCAGTTGTGGTGTCCAGGAGAACAGCAGAGAAAGGAAAGAATGGGTATTTCTGGTGAGAAACTCTGGGCCAGGTCTTTGTATATATTTTCTCACTTAATTCTCATAATAAATGTGTTTCGTGGGTATTATTTTGCCCATTGATTACTTGACGGGATCGAGGTTTAGGGCAAACATGTGAACCCATATTTCTTTTTTTTTTTTTAAGTTTTTAAAAATTTATTTATTTTGAGAGGGGGGGGGGGAAGAAAGCATGCGTGCACATGCATGAGAGGAGTCAGGGCAGAAAGAGGGAGAGACAGAATCCCAAGCAGGCTCCATGCTGCCAGTGCAGAGCCAGAAGCAGGGCTCGAACTCATGAACCATGAGATCATGACCTGAGCCAAGACCAAGAGTCTGACACTTAACCGACTGAGCCACCCAGCACCCCAAACCCATGTTTCTTGGTCTATAAAAGGCGGAGATGATAAAGCGATTACTTGTGGGCACCTTGTGAGGATTAATCCAAGCTTGAAAACTTTGGGTCACGCGGGGGAACAGGGTCTCTGGCAGTAAGTTTTGACAATAACTCCCTTCCGCATTGGTTGAGAGTAACTTCTGCTAGGAGTTGAGTATCTTCCTGATAAGTCATCGTTTGTTTATAACTTTACCCAGGCACTTCTACACATATTAACTAATTTGATCCTTATAATATCCCCATTTTTGTGGATGAAGAATCTGCAACCTGAGATCTGAAGGCTTTGATTTGCCTAAGATCACATAGTGATAGCTATGGGATTCAAACTCAGATCTTTTTATGCCGAATGGAGCACTCTTTCTACCACACTGTTATTATACTCCTGGGTACACTTTGATGATGGGAAAATATTATACCATAGCCTAGTTGGCCACAGATGTCCCTTACAGGTCGTGGGGCACAACCCTTTGTTTTTAGAGATGACGGAATTTCAACCTGGAAAGATCAAGTGCCTTGCCCCAGTTCATATAGCTCTGGGGTGAAAAATGTTATCTTCCTAAGTTTGGGTTCCCAGGTTTAGGCACTAAAAATACAGGATTTCTAGTGTCGATGAGATGGGTATACTAGTCCTTAAAAATTATTCATGACTTATCTGAAATTCAGATTTAACTGGACGTCCTGTATTTTATCTGGCAACCTTATCCTGAGTCCAAAGAGGGAAAGCTAAGCTTGCTTTGAATTTTGGAAATGAAAATATTCTGCAAAGAGCACCCGAGTACCCTAAGAAAGTAGAAAGACTCTCTATGGTTATGTTCTGGCCTTGCCAGCCACAACCACTGTGAGCTGAGCTTGCCCATATCACATCATCTGATGGGTTCATTTTTAAGGATATCTATGGAAAAGAAAAAAAAAAACAATTACAAATCAGTTTGAAAATATAAAGGGCTTCAGGACAATTATAAAAGAAACCAGCCCCGTTAATCATACCAACTACTCAAGGGAAACCAAATCATGGAAAGAAATCCCCAAGGGGCATTGAGTGGCATACCCTTCCTAGGCACACCTGTAATCAAGATTCAAAAGGAAGACTGCTAGTTCCCTTTGGAAACTATTCTGTAATGAAATCAACCCTTTTTTGTACTTCCAGGCTAATTACTGGATTCATTCTTCTTACTCAGTTTATTTCTAGGTATTTGGATATTTTTCATTGATGCTCTTTGTTACTTTACCAAAACACACAACAATAAATCGTCATAATGATTTGACCTGACCAGGTGTGGGTGCCGATTTTAGAACTGATAGTAAGGATATAAATATTAAGGGAGCGTCATGCTTCTTAAATATTTTTATATTTAACTGGAAAGAGACTGTGTGTATCAGCATAGGGCTTGTAATGCTAAAGCTCTGTGTCTATATGGTGATCTTCCCCTTTTCTGGACAGAAAAAATTGTCGGTTCTTTTTTGTGGTTTTGTTTTAAAGTTTGTTTAGTTATATCGAGAGAGAGCGAAAGAGTGCATGCGCAAGTAGGGGAGGGGCAGAGAGAGACTGAGAGAGAAAATCCCAAGCAGGCTCTGAGCTATCAGCATGGAACCCAGTGGGGGGCTTGATCCCGGGGACAGTGAGATCATGATCTGAGCCGAAACCAAGTGTCAGATGCTTAAGCAACTGAGCCACAGAGGCACCCCAAATTTGCTGGTTCTAAGGTTACATGGTGATAGGGGAAACATCCACGTGTTGTGGTGCAGCCTAACACTGTGTAAACATTGGCAATTTGAACTTTTTGCTTCCACATCAGAGCGGTGTCTTTTACCTCTCACCACCTTTCCCATTCATCCGCCATTTGTATTTCCTTCTCATCACTCATTATTTCAATGAATATTTTGTGCGCACCAACTGTGAAGCATACGCTGTGGTAGGAGCTGGGGAAACGTGGGTGAAAGCCACAACCCTGTTCTCAACATGCTCACTGGCTATCAGAGGAAGAAGGCCTGTAAACAGTGAAGCTGAGCAGAGTAAATCTGAAAACAAAGAGGAGAGGGCAGTTCATTCTTCCCTTGGTGGTGGGGGGTGGGGGTGGTGGGTAGGACAGGAGCAGAAACGTCAGAGAAGAACATTTACAAGGCGTGGGCATTTGGAAGGACCTAACATGTTCAGTGAATGACAAGAAGTTTACAATGGCGGGGAGGAAAAGAAGGCTGAGTAGACAGTGGGGGTCCATGTCAGAAAGATCTTTGTTCAGGAAACGAAGGGGTTTGGATTTAATGGGAAGTCATTGGACATCTTTAGCGGGAGAGTGACAGCAGCTTGGTTTTAAAGGAAAAGACCTGTGAGAGACAAGTCTAGGATAAACGGGAGTGGGGAGAGATCAACAGAGAGGCCAGTTAGGATGTCACTGCATCCAAAGGGGTGATTTGGAACTGGTGAAGAGCTTGGGCTAGAAGACCTGGAAAGGAGGAGAATAGACTCTCTTTGATTGTAATCCTTTTTTTTTTTTTGACTCTTCTTATCTTCAAGTCCTGCAAAACTCAAAGCAGTAGTTGAAGTGGATGATGCTAAGTATGCTCCAATTAGAGGAAGTGTTGCCAGACTTGGGAAGGGTCCACAGAGAGCTCACAAGGAATGTTATTATGAGGATATTTCTGGAAATGTTGGTCCAGGCCCAGCTTTTCAATTATTTTTGTATTAATGGCTTGAAGATGGGAACCTTGGTCAAGGTTGTAGATGCTAGAGAGTTGAAAGTTGATAGTTAATACACTGAATGAAAAGAATTGAATTCCAAACAGATAACTAAAATATCCAGAGATCAGCTAAAATCTAAAAAGATGAAATGTAATAGGGGTAAATGTGAGGTGCTAAAGTTGGATCAAAGAAATTAATGCATAATTACAGAATGGAGAAAATCTTCATTTAAAAATATTTTTTTTAGTGTTTATTTTTGAGAGAGAGAGAGAGAGACAGAGAATGAGCAGGGGAGGGGCAGAGAGAGAGAGGGGGAGACACAGAATCTGAAGCAGGCTCCAGTCTCTGAGCTGTCAGCACAAAGCTGACGCGGAGCTCGAACCCACGAACTGTGAGATCATGACCTGAGCTGAAGTCGGGCGCTTAACCGACTGAGCCACCCAGGCACCCCGAAAATCTTCGTTTATGAAGATGTGGAATTAAAAAAAAATTTTTTAATGTTTATTTATTTTTGGAGGAGAGAAAGACAGAGTGTGAGTTGGGGGAGAGGGGCAGAGAGAGAGGGAGACACAGAATCTGAAGCAGGCTCCAGGCTCTGAGCTGTCAGCACAGAGCCCGACACGGGGCTCGAACCCACAAACCGCGAGATCATGACCTGAGCCGAAGTCAGCTGCTCAACCAACTGAGCCACCCAGGCTCCCCAATAAAGATGTAGAATTTTAAATGACGACTCATTGATATGATGTCCCTCCTTTCAAAATTAATGGTTTCTTATGCTATTGCAAAAGGTGTATGGTGTTATGGTAGGAGCTACTGTAAAAAAAAACAGATCCCTAAATCTCAGTGGTATAATATAATTGAAATTCAGTTCTTGCTCAGTTAACTAACTGTCCAAGTCAGATATTCTGTGTCCTGTGTTACTTCCCTCCACATGGAGACCCACATCCTGGGGTCCTTCCATCTGGTGAACTCAGCAACTCTCTAACTTTGGCCTCAATGTCATTTGCATCTAGCTTGAAGAAGAGAGTAGAGAGGGGACCTCTGATTCATAAAAACCTTGGCCCAGAGGCATCATAGGTCATTTCCCCTCATATTTCATTAGCAGGGGAGACTAGCAAATACAGTTCCTGGATGGGCAGCTGTTTCGAGTGACAAATCTATGGTATGGAAGTAGGAAGACACTTGTGCCATCCAGAATGGAGATATTTTTAGCTTTGGCCAGTTTCCAATTCTTGCATTAGTGTCCATTGAGAATGTCCTGTTTTAGGAAGGAAATTGGCAAAATGAAATATTTGGAGGCAACTGAATAGAAGACACAAAGATCTGTGAATGTTTCTTGTAGGAAAGAGAAGACCCAGGAGGAACTCCATGGCTATCACCAGCTATTGGAAATTTTCTATTGGAAATGTTACTGTTCCCCTACGTTCTGTGTTTACGCTTCTCCTTTCTGTACCTGGTTCTGTTCTGTAACTGGATGATCGATATAGTCTTAAGCTCATATTATTCGTTGAGATGCTGGGCTTATTTCTCCAACTCGGTCTTTCCTCTGAGTTGACTTGTGTCCAATTACTAACCATTCGTCTTAACTGGCGTTTTAAAGTGACATCAACAAATCCGCATCTTCACCTCACCCTGACACCTCCAACTTGGTGGACCAGCAATTGGCTGACCAACAGTCATTCAGTTACTCAAGTTAGAAGCCAAAGAATCATCGTGGAAGTGCCATCTCTCTTTTACCGTTTTCATCAAATTAATTTTCCAGGGGCATCTGGGTAGCTCAGTCAGTTAAGTGTTTGACTCTTGATTTTGGGTCAAGGCATGATCTCATGGTCGTGAGATCAAGCCCGGTATTGGGCTCCGTGCTGGGCATAGAGCCTTCTGAAGATTCTCCCTCTCTTTCTGCCCCTCCCCCACTTACGCTCTCTCTGTAAAAAAGAAAAAAAAAAGTAGTTTTCTGGGCGTTTCAGTTTGATTTCATAAATATTTCTGAACTGTATCCACATTAGCACAGAGTCAATTCAGGTTTTCATCATTTTTCACCTGGATAACTGAAATAACTTCTTAAATGGTTTTGCCTCTTCTACCCTTGTTTCTCTATACCGCCACGAGAATGATCTAACAAAGAGGTAAATCTGATGTTATTATTCTCTTTTTTAAACCATATCACAGCCTCTAGGTATGACATACAGGTAAGTCTCTATCAGGTTCTTGCCTATGCCTAACCCCATTGTATGCCACTCCTTCCTTATAGCATTCTACTTGTAGTTCCTTGAATATACCATACTATTTCCCATTTCTGTTTCACTTTTCCTGAAAATTTTCCCTTTAGAAAATTACTTCCTTGGCTAACTCTTATTTGTCTTTACAAATTCCCTTAAGACTTTCTTTAACTTCCCAAATCGGGATCAAGCGCCCCTTTCTATGCGTCCGAACACGGAGTATACTGGTACATATCTGCCTCCCCATTACAATGTAATTATCTCTAGAGCAAGGACCCTGCCTCATTCATTCATTCATTCATTCATTCACTCATTCATTGATTCATTATCTAGTACCCATCACAATGCCTGGCACACATTCAAAAATGTCTGTTGACTTGAATCGTCATGTGCAAGAGAGAACAGATTTATTTGGTCTCTGTTATCTCAAAATTCAAAACCGCAAAGCTACATGATAGCAGATTTTGGCTTCTATTAGGTGGTAAAGCATAAAATTGGTAGGTGGCTTTGGAAAATAGTATATTTCTTCTTGTGGTGTTCGAGTAGAGGCTGGAAGGCTCACTCGATAAGGAATCATGGTAGGGATTGAAGCAGCCAATGGAGGTTGGTAACATGCCGGTACACTGTAACATTTTATAATTTTGATTCACGTTTGATTTTTTCTATAAAACACATGTATTTTAATTATCTGAAGTGTGTTATGGAATGTAATCCGTGGTTTGGGAAAATGCTTTAAAGAAGAAACCAACGCAGAGATCTGTAGAAACCTGTAGAAAACCTGTAGATCTGTAGGAGACCTGGTCTAAATAATATATATTTTAATGAGCTTTGGAAAAATAGAATTTTTTTTTTGAGTCAGACTCCTCCAGCTCACTTTTCTTATGTTCATGCATATTATAATAGCCGGGCCAAAAAGGGGGCTAAGACCTATAATTGATATGCTTTAATGAGCAATGTTTATTTTGTTATGTTACCTTCTGTACCCCAAATATCTATATATTTAGTTACTCATAAAGGATTCAACAGAGAAAATGACTAATTGCTCAAGAGTCCACGAATACATTCAAGGCCCTGAACTATCACACTGATTTGATTTAGAATAATCGGACCCTTAATACTGTGACCTCGAATTGCAAGTCATTTGGTCTAGCTTTTCTGGATGGCAACATTTAGAAAGGAAACAGCATTAGGCAAATAAAGTAAACATTTTCTTTTTCCAGGAAAGAGCTTTCTTTTATCTCCTGGGCCACCTATGCCTTCAGAAGCTGAAACTCCAGGAGAAATGTAGCTTTTCATTATCCGGCCTTTAAGCCTGCCAGTAAATTTTATTTTCCTAATGTTCAGGACGTTTATTTTTCTATCAGTCTTTGAGGAAGATGAACCCATTTTTCTCACAGTATGGATGAACATGCGCTTTTATACTTTCTTTGCATGAAAACAATGTTTGGTTTTTTTTGTTTCGGGTTTTTGTTTTGAACACATGTAAGCTCTTTGAGGGGAGGCATATTGCCATTATTTAAGAAAGAGCTGGGTGTGGTGGGACGAGCACTCGATCTGGAGTTAGGACCCCAGTTTTAACTCCGGCTGGCTGTTATCTGGGAGCTCTGCTCCCACTCACAAAATGACGTCATTGGACCAAACAGCCTTTAAGCTCCCAGCTGCTCTAACATTCTGTGTTCTGAGATTTCCCATGGCACCTCCCTGATGCTTACTCATTGGGTCTGACCAACTTAAGTGAAGAAAATGACGTAAAGCTGGTGTTCAAACCCAAGGTCCTCAATTACATTTTTCACAGAATACACTCCCAAGAAAGAATGACGCCATTGACCCTGGATTCCCTTTCATGGACACCCCCTGCCTGCGTACTAGGATGGTTTATCAGTGATTATTAAAGGTAGGCATGGGATTCTGTTTATAACAATTACTTCCAAATTTGCCTCTCTTTCACTGGTAGCTTCCCACTCCAGTTTATCCTACAAACTACTACAAACTTAATTTTCCTACTAATTTCCTTTCATTTACCTGCTCAAAAATGCATGTGAGCTCTTGATTGTTTATGGGAAAAAAACCCGCCATATTCCTAAGTATGTAGTTCAAGGCTCCATACTATGGCCCCAGTCTGTCTTTCCAAATTTATCACTGAACATACTCTAGGCTTTAAACCTCTGTTCCAAGCAGAACTGAAAACTTTATTGTCGTTTCAGGGTGGGGAGATGGGAGGCCTTCCTACCTGCATGCCTTTGTTATGGAAGGCAGTCTCCCTGCTCAGACATCCCCATTCTTACTGTTTAGAAATCAATGGAAATTTCTTTAGAAATGTAATTTAAATATTTCAATTAAAATTCAATATAAAATTTAAATAGAAATACTTCCCATTTTTTTTTTTTTTACAGTCCGTTCAAATCCATTCCACTCTCTTGTTGCTGATCCCCAAAGCCCGCCATGATCATGCTCAGTTACTATGTAGGGTCACCATCAATGTTTAGCCTTCAGCGTATTTTGGATAATTATACGTTTTGCATTTTAGCAGGAACTGCCTACCAGTGCTAAGGTGTGTGTTTCTTGTTTTCTCACTGGATTAAAATCTCCTTGAAAGCAAGAGTAGAGTCTTAACCCATATTTGTATCCTCTGTGCTTACTAGTCTGTATTTGCATATTATCTCATTCAAATCACCAGTAAGGTACTGATTATATGACTTAGTGGCTATTTACATTTCTGTCTTCCTAGGTAAGCTACGATTTTTTCTATTGCAAGAGCAACACCACCTGTGTTTTCTCCCTAGTGGTGAGCCCCAGTGCCTGGCACATGGTAGATGTTCAATAAATGTTTGTTGAAAGAATGAGTGCAGTCAGATTTGACTTTGCCAGAAAGAGCTGACTTTGTAAGAAGTTGATAAACTGAACTGCTTTATGATCAGTCTAAAACGTAGAAGGTGATTGCCTCTGAAAATGGGATGCATCTTTTCTTTGTTTCTTGGCATTTTTCCTATTAAGAGTAGAACTTGAGCAGAGTAAATAGGACTCAATCTCGAATCCACAAATGACACCAAGCCTGAAATGATGCTGAGGTTGGAAGCGATTTAGTTCACTTGAATTTTATTTGGGGGATAATGTTTTCCTTCTGGGAAGAGAAATGCTAATGAAAAAATCGCCTCCCGACTATAACGCAGAAGTAATAGGAATCTGGCCAGAAATATGATCTTATGAAAATTCTCCAAGCAAAGCATCTTATACTCATGTCTGTGCCTTTGGATTGACATTCTGATGTTTGCCTTTCTCTGGTTTCCAGAGCTCAGGGTGGAGAGAGGCGCCAGGGTAACAAGCCAAATAGGTCTATTATGGGATGTCATGCTCACTGGGCATGAGTGCTGTCTCCTAGGACATTTATAGCGTTCATTACTCAGTCCAACTTTAATAACACATGGACAAGCCTGGGGCAATTTGTAAAGGATCTGAGAGTTTTTTGTTATGAAAGTCTATATTATAGAATTAGCGGGTCTCGGGATTGGACTCGATTGGAAAGATGATCTCATCAAAGGACCCATAGCTCTCTACTGGAGAAGAACTGCTTTCAATAACCCTGACATTCTAAATGGCCATGGGTATTGGGGGGCCATTTGTAGGACTAAGTTAACAGATGGTGACTGTTATGTTGTAAGTTAGGATATGGGCAAAATGGCAAATGCTGACTCTACTTTTTCCCTGCAGCCAAGGGAGCTATGAAGAGGGGGGACAGGGAGTGGCCAGCCATCCTAACCTTTCTGCTATAAACCCTAGAGAGGAGAACATGAGGGGGATCAGTGATGTAAGTCATCCAAGAGAGATTCCGGTGTCTTCTAGATTAGTGTTTCTGACCTGTTCACCAGCTTACTCGGAAGACTCGATAAAATTCAAATTCAGATTCAGGAGTTCTGCGGTAGGGTCTGAGATTCTGTATTTCTAACAAGGTTCCAGGTGGTGCCAATGCTGCTGATACATGAGCCACATTTTGAGTAGCAAGATTCTAGAATCTACCAGCCTGATCAGTCTGTTGGATACTGAGCCCCACGTTAACCACCTCAAATAGAGAAGAAATAGACTCCAAGCAAATAAGGATGAAAAGATTACTGAATTATAGGTAATCAAAATTAAAAAAAAAAAATCTTGAAGATGATCCAGTTCATTGGTTTCCAAGTTTTTTATTGTTTCTTTTTTTAATTTCTTTTTGAAAATCAAAGTTATATGCGGAATCTCAATGTATGAAATGGCTCAAAGCTTTGGTGTTTCGATCAAATCTGGAACAGAAGCTTGGAGCCAACCCCTCCTCCTATGAGTCTCCTCAAAGACTCCTAGTCTGTAGAACCCTAGGACTCTGAGTAGCACTGTTTGGAAACTGCTGACCTTATTTATTGAATGCATTAGGAAATAATAAAATGGAACCCATATCCAAATCCTGATTGCTAGTCTGATGTTCTCTCTAATATGCAAGGGCAGCATAACTTATTACCTTGGCTTAGAAGCTAATTATCATCGATATGGGTCGTCTTTGACTATCTGAGCTCTGGTCGGTCTCTGACACAATACTTGGTACTTGCTACATCACCCTTAGCTAACTGTGTGGGCTGGGGGAAGTCGCGTAGCCTTTTGGAGCCCCCATTTCTGATCTATAGAATGAAAAAAAAACCCAAAACCTCCTGTGAACTTCTCTACATATATCATCAGCATAGAGTATCCAGAGTCTTAGAAGGACTAAAGAAACATGCAGTGAATGCAAATGAAATGAGGGCAACAACTGTACTTGTCTTATCTACCATCGTAACCCCTCTGAATGCCTTTGCCTGTCAGAAGCAGACACTCTATAAATATTTGCTAAACAAATGAAGAAAGATGATGTCATAGGCAGGAAACTATCTTATAACTTATAAGTGTTATATGTAAATTTAAGGGACCATTAAGATTATCATCATTATCAAATAAGCTCGAAACTGAGGTGCTCTGCTGGGTGTTGACAAAAGGGAGCCACATTCTCTCTGTCTCTGGCATCTGGTGACGCACAACCTCTGACAAACAACAAGGACTGGGATATAAGGGGCTCAGCGAGAGTTGGAGGGAGCCCCAATCCTTTAAAAAGGGATGAGTAAGACGATTTTACATAATACGCAGATAATGGAAACGCATCGCACACTGAGGAACAAGGGCAAATATATTTCGGGTGGAAAGTAGTCACAGATAATTTTACTTTCGCACTAGGCCGCGCAAGAGATTTTGCTAGCCTTCCTCTGAGAAACTGGAGAAGGCATCATGAAAGAAGTGGCATTTTCAGCATCTTGCAATTCCCAATTCTTTTGGCAACAGGGTAAAGCATTTGTCAGAGCGGAAGTCAGACTATCATCTGGCGCGCTTCTGGGTAGAGGCCAGTCTAGAAAGCAATTGCACTTTATGTAAAGAATTGCATAGCAGACAAGTACAAACTCTGCTCCTCGTCCCGGTCTTGTTTGTTTTCCTGGGGAGCAAGACACTGGGGACACAGTGCCCAGATGGATGGCTTGGGGCTGGGCTGTGGAACGACACTCTGCAGCAGGCATGTGCACTTTAGACAACCGCCCAGGATCAATTTATCTTCTTTTCTGATTTGCAAAAGCCTTGACGGAGAATATCCGCTGGTTCTGTTGGAGGAAAGAGACTTCCTGAGACATGATGTAATTTTTGCAAAGGGGAAACACATGTCGGGTCCTGCAGTACAAAACAATACCGAGGTGCTGATAGCCCTTCTGTCAGTCACATGACAGGATACAGGGTGGGTTGGGTACTGCTACCCAGGAGCCTTTGGAGCAGGGGGCTGGGGGATGGGAAAGGCAAAAGAAAAGGCTCCGAGGCTTTTTAAGTACAGGGACTCCATTAAGTTTATGAGAGTCAGAGAGGAATACTTTTCTGTTTTTAGTTAGAATGATCTTTGTCTTTGGCACAGAGCATCTCACACGTGTGCTGCTTTTTTTTCCTCCTGATACACAGGTACTTACAGTGTTTGCACAAAGAAAAAGTGTCAGTAGATCCACATTTTGTTTATTTCTATTGCAAAAACATTTCTTAAGTTGATTTATTTTGAGAGAGAGAGAGAGAGAGAGTGCACAAGCAGGGGAGGTACAGAGAGAGGGAGAGACAGAACCCCAAGCAGGCTCCAGGCCATCCGTGCAGAACCCGACGTGGGGCTCATGAGCTGTGAGATCATGACCTGAGCCGAGGTCAAGAGTGGGATGCCGAACTGACTGAGCCACCCAAACGCAGCCTGCTAAATCTGTATTTTAAAATTCAGCAAACTAAGTGACCATTTTATCAGCATTATCATTCTTTTTAAAAATTTTATTTATTTATTTTGAGGGCGAGAGAGAGAGAGAGAGCAGGGGAGGGACAGAGACAGAGGGAGACCCGGAATCCAAAGCAGACTCCAGGCTCTGAGCTGTCAGCAGAGAGCCCAACATGGGGCTTGAACTCGTGAGCTGTGAGATCATGACCTCAGATGAAGTCAGATGCTTAACCCGTCGAGCCACCCTGGCACCGCTCAGCGGTATCGTTCTTGCTGAAATTTTCATGATCTTACGTAACTCTTGTAGCTCTTACAGAATAGTGGGTGACCCACTGGCATGAGGACTTAAAGTACACTTTAGGTTTTACCCCGCCCCCCCTACCCCCCAACACTTGAAGATTAAATACGTATCCATAAGCGGCAGGGAGAAGTCAGGGCTTGCGTAGGAAGCAGAAGATTGACTAAGGTAATACCTGTGTATGTTCGTTTCAGCCTCTCTCTGTAGCTGGTATCGACTTGTTGCATAGCTCTGTTGTATTTCGGTGCTGTGTACTGACAAAAGGGAAAGTCCCTCACTTTTCTTCTTTACGCAGTTATTTTTCTAGCTGTTGAGAAGGTAGACACACAAGCCCTTGCTACTCCAAAGTGGATTCCTCTCAGACCAGCAGCACCGACAGCCCCTGGGGGCTTGTCGAAGTGCAGAGATCAGATTCCACTCTGGGGGGCTCACGCACACAGTCAACCTGAGAAACACTGGTGTAAGTAGTATATCGTGCCGGGGGCGCCTGGGTGGCTCCGTCGGTTGAGTGTCCGACTTCGGCTCGGGTCATGATCTCGTGGTCCGTGAGTTCGAGCCCTGCGTCGGGCTCTGTGTTGACAGCTCGGAGCCTGAAGCCCGTTTCAGATTCTGGGTCTCCCTCTCTCTCCGCCCCTCCCCCACTCATGCTCTGTCTCTCTCTGTCTCAGAAATAAGTCAACATTAAAAAAAATATCTATATCGTGAGAACATAGAAGATGAAGACATTGCTTCTGGAAGGATGATAGTGGAAGACTGAGATGGGTCTTGAAAAATGGATACCTGGAAGCACGCGCAAAGCCTTGGAAGTGAGAAAACAGTGGCTTAGAGAACAGGGATCATCCAGTAGGCAAACATATTATAGGGAAGATAGGAGGTGAAAGGTGAAACTAATACATCCTTTAGGGATGAATCCCATGCTAGAAGTTTGGGCTTTTGCAGTACAGATAAAAAAATGCAATCGCCTCATGCTTACACAGCAATACTTCTCATAGGAATAGTAACACTGACAACAATATTATATTATTAAAATTAAAGTTATAGCATGTAAATTTCTATCCAGAGAGGTTTTTTTTTTTTTTTAAATAAGAGCTGTTATTTCATTAAGTTTTTACAGAAACTGTGCATCACAGGGGCTATTCCTATATTCGTTGAGGGGCAGATTTGTGAAGAGGTGAAGAAAATCTTTTTTTTTCCCAGCACTTTGAAGGTATAGTTCCATTGTCTTCTGGCTTGCATTATTCCTGGCAAGAAGTCTATGGGATTATGTGGCTCTGGTAATGTAATGTGCATTTTTTTTCTCTGTATGCTTCTGAGCTTTTTTCTTTATTACTGGTTTTTTTTTTTTTTTTTTTTTTTTTTTGGCAATTTGATAGTGATGTGAGTTGTTGTATTTAAAAAATCAAATTTGGAAAATTTAGCCATGACTTCTCTGCTTTTTCTCTCTCTAACTACACATGTAGTAGATATTTGAGGTTGTTCTATAGGTCACCAGGACTGTCCATTTAATTCCCGGTTCCTTTTTCCCTGTTACGCTCTAGTCTAGATAGTTTTTATTACTATGCTTTCAAGTTTACTGATATTTCTTTTAATATGCCGTACTCCCATAAACTTTCCAGTTTGGATATTGTAGTTTTCATTTCTAGAAAATCCATATTTTTAATGTGTGTATTATATCTTCCATTTCCTTCCACATTTTGTTGATATTTTCTTCTAAATTAAGGGTTAGTCAGCTGTGGCCTGGGGGCCAAATCCAACTGATGACCTATGAGCTGAGAATGGGTTTTACATTATAAAGGATTATTTAAAAAAATAAAAATTTTCCGTAGAGAGCATATGCGGTCCACAAAGCTTAGCGTATTTGTTATGTGGCCCTTTACAGAAAAAGCTTACCGCTCCATCTTTAAGTCCCTGATTTAAATCATAGAGCAGCTGTATTAAAGTCCATGTGCTAATTTGGTTACCTCTGTCATTTCTGGGTCCGTTTCTATTGACTCATATGTTTCTCCTCGGATGCGGCTTCTTGACAAGTCTAGTAATTTTTATTGGAAGTTGGGCATTGTGAAAGTTATGTGTTGACTGTTTGAATTTTGGTGTCTTTCTTTCAAAATGTTGTGGTTAAAAATAAATAAAGAAAAATGTTGAGGTTACTTTGGCAGGCCGTCAAATTCCTTGTAGATCAACTTGATACATTTGAGGCTTTATTTTGGGACTAGTTTAGCCATACTACCAAGGTGAGACTTTTCTGGTGTCTTCCCTCCCTCCCTCCCTCCCTCCCTCCCTCCCTCCCTCCCTCCCTTCCTTCCTTCCTTCCTTCCTTCCTTCCTTCCTTCCTTCCTTCCTTCCTTCCTATGTTTGTTTATTTTTGAGGAAGGGAGGGAGAGAGACAGACAGACAGCGAGACAGCAGTTGTGGAAGGGAAGAGAGAGAGGGGAGGCCCGGAATCTGAAGCAGGATCCAGGCTCCGAGTTGTCAGCACAGAGCCTCACGTGGGGCTCAAACCCATGAGCTGTGAGATCATGACCTGAGGTCAAGTCGGATGCTTAACCAACTGAGAGACCCAGGTGTCCCCTGGTGTCTTTTCTTAATGCTCTGCCTACTCAACAAGGTCTCTTCATTCTGGTTGATGGTTACTAGAAAACACCTGGGCATGTGTGAGCTCAGGGCGTCACTCATCTTCTAGCTCCCTGGAAGTGAGTCAGTTTTTGTCCTTATAGAGTTCCTTCCTGGACTTTCATAGATTAGCATTTGGCCAAAGACTTGAAGGAACTGTTACGTAGATTTCTGGATCTCTTTCTTTGCGTAGGTTTTTCCTTTCCCACACTCTTCCCTACAAGTCCCATCTTCCTTATTGTACCTGAACTGTTATTTCCGAGTCTTCAGCTCAGTTAAACCCTGGGGCTACGCGTGGGTTGCCACCCGGCACAGTAGCCTACACGTTGCATCCAGAGAGAAAGATGGGGCATCATCGAACTCGCTTGGCCATTGCCCTTCGCTCATGGATTGCACTCCCGTGCTGCCTGTAGTCCAATCTCTGAAAAGAGTTGCTCTGGGTAATTCGTTTAGCTTCTAGTTTACAGAGGGAGAGCAAGTCTTGTGCTAGTTACTCTTTCAGGGGTAGAAGCCAAGAGCATGGGCATTTGACTGGGGTAGACTTACTCTCTAGTTCTGACCCTGCACTTCCCATCTGTAAGCATCTGATTCCTATTTGTAGAACAGGGATAATAATAGGACATTTGTGAGGGTTAGATGGAGGCAGTGCGTATCAAGAATTAACAAAGTGCCTAGACGATACTAACGGAGAATAAACACATGATGTGGTTATTATTCGCCATCTTACTTTTTGGGGGGAGAGGGGCAGAGACACGAAGTCACTTGTGAAATATCCTGTAATTAGCAGTTGAATGGCTCTCCCTCCCAGGAACTAGGGCTCCAAAGCCCCTGTTTTCTGTCCGCGCTGACCATGTCTAACTCCCAAAGAGATGGATGAACCACAGAGACCAAAGAGTCAAAAAGTCCAAGAAAGGGCCATCTTTGTGCAGAGTGTCATGTGCGAAATGAAAGGTTCCGAACTGGGATCGGGTCTGAATGGAAGCTCAGCCTGAGACATGGGTTTGCCACGTGCTCGGGGCACGCTCTGCCCAGTGGGGAGGCGGACGCTAACGTTTCGCGCGAGGAGGTTTCTTCCTTTCTGAGCATCGAATTACGCTGTAGTCTTCTACTTGCTGATTCAACCAGTATGGTTCTAATTGTTCCTACTTCCCGTTTTCTTCCTCCCCCCACGTTCCTGGGGTGCTTCAGTTAGACCAACTCTACCTGTTGCAGCTGTCTACCGCCCCCCCACCCCCCCAGCGACCTGTGTGACGTATCACTGTAGTGCAGGGAACTCCTGCACAGATGCGCAGAATGTGAATCTTGGTAAAAGTTTGATTTGGATGCTCAGCTCACCTCTGCGATTTCCTAGCTGGGTCACAGCGGGCATGCCACTTGACCTCTTTCGGCTCCTGGTCTGGGAAGTGATGAAAACAGGTACTCGCTGAGATTAAATAAGATAATATGTGTCACACACCTCAAACATAGACATAGCAAGAGTTGAGAAAAATAAGAACATTTTCCCCCAAATAATAAGGGTCTAGCCACAGAAATCTAACTTTTCCTGTCAGATGTTCATTCCACTTGATCTCCTCCCCGATTCCTGGACAGCCAGGAGCCCGGAGCCTGTGCTATGTCGCTCTGAGAACCACTTTTGTTCACGGACACAACCCTGAACGGGGTTTAATCTGGAAAACAGAGACCATCCGCGTTATCAAACGCAGAGGGGTTAATGTTAGGAATGTGTTAAACAGCTTTTGGAAGAACGAAAAGGCAAAGAAGGAGCACCGAGGTGACACGGAGATAGGACGTGCGGGAAGAACCCCCTTCCTTGCACTGTTCCCCTGGGGCTGCAAAGAGGCAAGTGAGGGGTGTTAGGTCCCCAGACTTCGAGGCATCGCTCATGATACTGGACTAGGAGGAGGGCATTCTAACCTTGCTGGTGCCCCTGGAGCTCCGTTTAGGGATCCTGGGGAGCTGGGAGTCAGGCATCTGAAGAAGGGGTACCGCACACTGGTGCTGGTATCTCTGGGGGGATCCTGTGATAAGGGAGGGTGAAAAACCCAGACACCGAACCAGTTGGTCCTGGAACTGAGTGCCACCGCTGAGATGAAACGCTTACTGGGCACCGCTTACAGAAACGGCAAGTAAACGGGAAGAAAAAGCCCTCTGTCCCTCCTCTAGCCTTGCAGTGTATTGACCGAGCCCAACAGGGATCTGGCTGGCAAAGGAGCAGCGACGGTTTCCGAGTCTCTGCCCGGCGTCAGGAAGCAGAGTCCAGAGGGGTGGGTTCGGAGCTAAGAAACAATAGCCGAAAAACCCAGCGCAACTTGCTTTGTTCGCTGATCCCTGGCCTTTTCCTGATCTCCTTGGCTCCTGGCTCCCAGATTCGCTTCCTGTTTACAAGCTTGCCTCCATGCTAGAACTTGATATTTCATCCCATTTATGCAGCTCCAATCGTTGGGATTCTCTCTTTGATTAGGATTTGTATTAGTTAAGAGTCTTTTGGGTACAAGACGCAGAAGGGCAACTTGACCTAGCTTAAATACTTTTGTTTGGCGCCTATATTGGATGACATCACCAGGAAGGACTAGGTGCCGCTTGGGGACAATTCAGACAAGGACACAGCACTGCGGGTGGGCCTCCTCCATCCCTGGTCTGATTTTCTCGACATGTTGGCCGGTTCTCTCCCCTTGGAGGCAGACTTTCTCAATGGATGGTACATGGTCGCCTTAGCTCTGGGCTCAAGACTCATCACTGTATAGAAAGAAAAGAGTTTTCACTCTCCCGCCTCAAGGGTGAACAATTCCAGGAGTTCTGATTGGCTGGCTTTGGTCTTAGGTCCTCCTCTTGGACCAGGGGAAGAGGTATTAAGTTGGTTGCTTAGCTGAAGTCTTATGCCCACCCCTGTGAATTAGTGTGACTAGAAGAAATGCAGGAGAGTGTTGGGAAAGCAAGATCAGCAGGTGTCCATGATAATTTTTATTTAATTATAGACAAGAAGTCCTTCATCATCCATGTATAAAACAATGACAGATGGAGATTGTGCCCTGATAGATCTGGGCAGCACCTTGGTTATATTGTTGTATCTACTTACACTAGGTAGTCAAGAGTCTAGATGGGATTCTTACAGGGTTGCTAGGAACCATATTGTTGGATAATGGGACACTCAATAAATAACAGCCCCCTCTTATTTTTTTTAAGTCCGAGTTCTGAAACAATTGGAGAAAGTCATAGGATCCCCTTGATCTGTGACTATAAAGACATGTAATTGGTCTCAGTAAGCCTTTCATCTACTACCTTTCTTAAAAGATGGGTCAAAAGAATGGAAGTAAGGAAATGTATTGATAGGTTTCCAAGGAAGGAATCAGTGAAGTAACCAATATATTCCAATTTAGGGGCAATGCGCCAGGTGTCATGGAAGATTTCAAAAGAAATCCGGAATATTCAGGCTTGGCCCCTAGTGATGTAATTGTATAAACGGGGAGACAGGATGAACACACAGCTTATGTTTTATTTATTGGGGACTCTCTCAGCGGCTGTCCCCAAAGAATCCCATCCTTCCCAGGTTCTCAGTACCTCTTCCCCATTCTTTCTCTTTCCCTCTCTCCTTTCTCCCTCTCCTTTCCTGCCTGTTTTACGGCATAAATGAAGACCACTGCATTCGTCAGGGCTGAGCAGAGAAACAGATTGGTAGGAGGTATATGGTAAGACATTTATTGCAGGGGTGCCTGGGTGACACAGTTGATTAAGTGTCCGACTCTTTATTTTGGCTCAGGTCATGATCTCACAGTTCGTGAGTTTGAGCCCCACGTTGGGCTCTGCGCTGACAGCGCAGAGCCTGCTAGGGATCCTCTCTCTCTTTCCCTCTCTGCCCCTCCCCAACTTGTTCTCTCTCCCCCCACCTCTCTCTCCAAAAAATAGATAAATAAACTTAAAGAAAAAGAAGTTTATTGCAAGGAATTGGTGTACTTGATTGTGGGGGCTAGCCAGGCAAGTCTGAAATCCATAGGGCAGGCTGTGAGGATCGTATACAATTGAATTGAGTCAGTTTTTCCTCATTTACTTTGCCCTCCTAATCACTTTTCTTCTGAATTATTCTTTTAGGCTTCCAAGCTTAAGCCCTGGAACTGCTCTTGATTTTTCCCCATTTCCCTATATCCTGTACCATTTATTAAAGACAGCGATTCTTTCTTGCTGGTAATTCTGTTTTGTTTTTTTGTTTTTTTATGTTTATTTATTTTTAAGAGAAAGAGAGAGAATGAGAGTGGAGGAGGGGTAGAGAGAGAGGGAGACCCAGAATCCGAAGCAGGCTCCAGGCTCTGACCTATCAGCACAGAGCCTGACGTGGGGCTTGAACCCACAGACAGTGAGATCATGACCTGAGCTGAATTTGGACACTTAACCCAACTGAGCCACCTGGGCACCTCCCTTCCTTGTTTTTTGTTTTTTTTTAATGTTTTATTTTATTTTTGAGAGAGAGAGAGAGAGAGACAGAGTGCGAGCAGGGAGGGGCAGAGGGAGAGGGAGACAGAATCTGAAGCAGGCTCCAGGCTCTGCACAGAGCTCGACCTGGGGCTCGAATTCATGGACCAGGAGACCATGACCTGAGCTGAAGTCAGACGCTTAACCATCTGAGCCACTCAGGTGCCCCTCTTCCTGATAATTCTTACTGACGTTGGTCCGTTTCTTCCTATCCATATTGCCACCTCTCTAGTTGGAGAACTTGATTCTCGTTTCTGAATTATTTTGTTAGACTTCTATTAAGAGATCTTTGACCTTTTTGTTCTTCAACTCCTCCTACATAACACCACCATATTATTAGTCTCAAAATACAATTTTTAGTATGCCACGCCTCTAACACAGTTTTTCTGTGAGTTAGAACTATGTGCATTGACCTAGAGGGATGTCCACGGTAAATTGTTAGATTCAAATGGCAAGTATTGGATATACTGTGCATAGTAATATGCTATTTGTTGATTGGCCCAAACTATATATTAGAATGTGTTTGTATATGATCGTATGAGCATAGAAGAAAGGGTGGGAGAGGTCAAACACCAAACTGTTAACACAAATTCATTGATTATCCAGGGCAGTCATTTTTAAATGTGACTTCATAGTGAAACTTTAAAAACTACAGAGACTTAATTAGACTAAGGTCTGGTATGGGCATCAGAATTTTTTTTAATTCACTGTTTTTTAGAATTCAAGTATAATGAACATACAGTGTTACGTTAGTTTCAGGTGGGCGTCAAATTTTTTAAAACTTCTTTATGTGAACCTAGTATGTTGAGAACCATTGGTCTAGAGGATCAGCTTGGCTGGAGTGATTTAAAATATGTTTCTACAGGAACCCTCTTGCACTGTTGGTGGGAATGCAAACTGGTGCAGCCACTCTGGAAAACAGTGTGGAGGTTCCTCAAAAAAATTAAAAATAGACCTACCCTATGACCCAGCAGTAGCACTGCTAGGAATTTACCCAAGGGATACGGGAGTACTGATGCATAGGGGCACTTGTACCCCAATGTTTATAGCAGCACTCTCAACAATAGCCAAATTGTGGAAAAGCCTAAATGTCCATCAACTGATGAATGGATAAAGAAATTGTGGTTTATATACACAATGGAATACTACATGGCAATGAGAAAGAACGAAATATGGCCTTTTGTAGCAACGTGGATGGAACTGGAGACTGTGATGTTAAGTGAAATAAGCCATACAGAGAAAGACAGATACCATATGTTTTCAATCTTATGTGGATCCTGAGAAACTTAACAGGAACCCATGGGGGAGGGGAAGGAAAAAAAAAAAAAGAGAGAGGTTAGAGTGGGAGAGAGCCAAAGCATAAGAGACTCTTAAAAAATGAGAACAAACTGAGGGCTGATGGGGGGGTGGGAAGGGGGGGAGGGGGGGTGATGGGTATTGAAGAGGGCATCTTTTGGGATGGGCGCTGGGTGTTGTATGGAAACCAATTTGACAATAAATTTCATATATTGAAAAAAATATGTTTCTACACATATGAGTACATATATTCGGCACTCAGTCAAGACTTCCATAATTGGGGCACCTGGGTGGCTGTCGGTTGAGTGTCGGACTTCGGCTCAGGTCATGATCTCGCAGTCTGTGAGTTCGAAACCTGCATCAGGCTCTGTGCTGACAGCTCAGAGCCTGGAGCCTGCTTCCAATTCTGTGTCTCCCTCTCTCTTTGCCCCTCCCCCGCTCATGCTCTGTCTCTCTCTCTCTTTCAAAAATAAATAAACATTAAAAAAATTAAAAAAAAAAGACTTCCATAATCAAAAATGCACTTTGACCTGGCTTAGTCACATGAGAGAAAAGACAGCTTGGCTTAAAAATATACCATACATGATCTGTAAAAGTGAGTGAATAAAAATTTCACGTATATACTTCCTATGTTACATTGCTACACACATTTACACATACATATATATATATTTATTTGACATTTGATTATGGATTCCTATGTCCTCTTCCTATGAAGAGACTACATTATTATTTTGGAAACCAGACATTTAAGTGTTTTTGTTTGTATTCTGTTTCTTTTCTTTTTTCATAAGACATCAACAGCAGGAGAAGGTTTCCCGGTGCAGTCCTGGTATTTGACACCAGAGGGATCTGATACAAAAACAGTATTTATGGAGCTTTGATAAAAGGGATATGGGTGGATGTTATCTGATCATCACTAATTAGGATTCCAGGTTCCCTTTCCCTTTCCTGCGGAATATCTAGTTTACTTGTTGTTTCTCAAAGCCAAACAACCCAAAATAGACATGGGACTGTGAATAGACGAACTTGAATTAGGTTTCATAAGGGGCAGGTTAACTGAGGAACTTAGGTAAGTGAGCCAGGAAGTCCTTGGTCTTGTCCTAGAAACCCTGGAAACCGTGGGTTAGGACCTAAGTTTGCTCAAACCTAGAGAGCAGTTTAGGCTAAGGGACCGATGGCGTATTCCTTCCCCCATTCCAAGTTTGGAAACTTCGCTTATTACTTCTCTGCTTTGATCTGGATTCTGTTTAGTTAGAGTCTGATTTGGTGATTCAACGGCGTATGAAACATTGAGGTTGGGAGCCCACACCTGCACAAGATCTACACAACGATTTGAGTGATAGCAAGTATTGGCAGAGGGTAAATGTTCTGTATGGGAAAGGGGCAGGCTAGTCCCTTCAGTTTCTGGGACACTCCCTCACTGTCTGATTTTCAGAGCCCTTCAGGTGTGCAATGTTACTAAGAAGTGGATGGGCACTCGGCAACAAAGCTGAGATGTATTCAGTGATGTGCTGGGCTGGCTCCTAAGAGATGACAGTTAACATTTTCAAGGGTTTGGCTTGTTTTGTTTTCAATTTTGTTTTCAAATTAAAAAAATTTTTTAGTGTTTATTTATTTTTGAGAGAGAGAGAGGGAGAGAGACAGAGCAGGGAGACATAGAATCTGAAGCGGTTCCAGGCTCTGAGCTGTGAGCACAGAGCCTGACACAGAGCTCGAACTTGCGAACTGTGAGATCATGACCTGAGCTGAAGTCGGACGCTTAACCGACTGAGCCACCCAAGCGCCTCAGTATTTTGCTTGTTGATTGTCAGATGTGGACATTCTTACCAATTATGTAAACTTGCAACTGATTATATGAATTAAATCATATTGAATTATATTAAAAACAAAAACAGGAAGTACTATTCCTTGTCACTTAATGATTTTACTGTGTTTGCCTATTAGCTGTGTGTCTATTGTGTCTGCATTATAGAAATACTATATAATGGCGTAACACTCACCTTTTCCTAACTGTATTCAGTGACATCGTGTCGGTAGCTTGAAACTGGCTACTCGGAGCCATAAGGCAACAGGAAGGCCACCTGGAGGCTATGCAAGCCAGTCCCTCCCTCCCCAAATTCATACTATGGACCCTCTTCACCTACTTAATTGCCTGTAACTGACTACAAGAATGGCTCCGTGTCAGAAGATGGTTAGGTCATATGATATGGCTTACTCAACACGGACACCTAGGAATGTCTGGAGCCCAGAATGGACTGCCTCTCCTAACAGCCATGGATACAAGAGCTCAGCAAAAATCAGTGAAAACGTACTGAGAGTGAAAACGGACTCTCAGGGTATTATATATTCTGTCATCTGTAAATTCTACACTACGCATCTTTTGATCCAATAAACTCTTAATGAACACACATACACACACATACACATACACACATTTCTTTAGAGAGCTGTCAGCAGTTACTAGCATACCACTGGATGCCTTCCATTATAGAGTTTCTTCTTAACATAACCTGGGCTTAGAGGTAAGGGTTCAGGAACAACATGGGAAGGGGGGAATTGCTCAAGGGTTTCTGGATCACAAACCTTGAAGAATTCAGAGGAAAATGATCTTCGTAAGTGAGGCCGAGGCCCAACAAGGGCAATAGAAGATCCTATTAGTATGTAGGAAGGCAATCTGAGATGTGTAAATTTCCCAACTTTGATATCCCTCAACGGATAGGGGGTCTCTTGGAGACATTAGCATAGATATCACTCTGAAAGCCAGAGCTGCCTGCAGTCATAGCCACAGGAGAGAAGCAGGGGGGCTGGATGAAAGAAAGTGGAGTCTCCCTTAATTTCCCTCCCTTTCCTTTCCTGCAAAATATCTAATTTACTTGTTAAAGCCAACCTCACATTGTTTATCCAGGCTGTCTATTTTTTGGTCCTAATTGATACTCATTAAAATCAAAATAAAATTACAACTGCAAAACTTGGCTGGGGTTTTGATTCGCTGCCAGCATGCCCGCAACCAATAAGACTTACTATATTAATGCTCGCGTTTTGAAACTCCAGGTATTTTAATAGTGAACGAATGTGAAAAAAAGAAAAAATGGTGCCCTTGTTCTAAAATTTCTCTCCAGCTTCTATTATGGAACATAACAAAAATAGAGCCTAGTTCTTTTTTTTTTAATTTTTTTAATGTTTACTTATTTTTGAGAGAAAGACAGAGCGTGAGCAGGGGAGGGGCAGAGAGAGAGGGAGGCACAGAATCCGAAGCAGGCTCCAGGCCCCGAGCCGTCAGCACAGAGCCCGGTGTGGGGCTCGAACTCACCGACTGTGAGATCGTGACCTGAGCCAAAGTCGGGCACTCAACTGACTGAGCCACCCAGGCGCCACAAACAGAGCCTAATTCTTAATCGAGACTGAAGCTCTTTCATTAACAATCAAAAAATTAACTTGGTATGGGTGAATAACTGATACGAACTTGGAATGGCTAAAACAATTGTTTAGCGTTTGGTGCTAATGAGGCTAGACTCCTGGGTTCTGTCCCCCTGTAGACTGGTTACCTTTACCTGGATGAAAACTCTGATCCACAATTAGGAAGGCATTCCAATCGGCAGAGCCATCTTGCAGGTGCAATAATTGGACACTGGGGACGGGGCAAGAGTTTGTGAATGGGTCAAGGCAGATCAACCACCACCACTCCTAGAAAATAATTCAAAAGTACATCTTTTACTGAGAGTAGGTCATTAACGTACACACCCTTCCGTTTGCCATCATACACCCAGCTGGGTCACTGAATTGAGCGAAAAGCTAAGTCTTAAATCTCATCCAAAGCAGATTGTTGGAAGAATCGAAAGTTCATGAGGTGGGGTAGAAAGAACATATTACTTTGATGTGGATGTGGGGCTTCCGCCATTGATGAGTTCGTGTTTGTTACTATATACTAGGCGTAATACTAAGTGCCTTCCATTTTCTCATTTAATCTTAAAAATCCTATGATGTAGATGCTTCTGCAGCTCCATTTCCTGGACAAGAAAAAGGTAAGCAGGGCACCTGCTATCCCACGGGTGAACTGGCGTTTGAACCCGAGTCTGTAGAGTTTCCAAACCCGCAGCCTTACCCATTCTACGATGCTATTTCCACACCAGCTACCTTGTGTTTAAGGGAGAGTTGATTAATGTCTCCCAGGTCTTGGTCTTCTCTCTTTTATAAAGGTGATAATAATGCCTGTGCTTCCACGGGAAGGGTACTAGGATCACGAGATAATGTAGATGCTTTGTAAAAAGTTACACAAGTGTGAAGTATTATAATTCTAACTTTGGCACGAATCCTAAAGAGAACATTAGATAGCAAGACTATCATTTAAGTGCAATGTAGATAACTGTCAGCGTGTATCCTGGGCCAGTGTTTCTGATTTATTCATCTGTTCGGTTTTTTTGAACAGGTGTCAATTGGGCCACTAAGTAAGAGAAAAAGACTTGGCTTTGGGGTCAATCAGTTTGGAGATTGTGGGAATCAACTCTTAACTGTCTCTTGGTTGCTGTCAGAACTTGTCAGACAGATCACTCAAACTCTCAGAGCCTGAAGGACAACAGCGACTTCAGAGGGCTGTGGCCAGGATTCATCAAGATGATCTAGGTGCTCAATACACGTAGGTTTCTTTGCCTACCCCTAACTCTTGCTAAATGAGGGTAATGTGAAGTTTACAAAGTAAATAAACGACCAAGCCCAGTATGATTTTAGAACTAGAGGAGAATTAGAACTCATCTAGTCCAGATTTCTCTTTTTGCCGGTGTAGAAGATGAGGGGGAGAGGGTCTGATTCAAGATTACCTAGCCGGCGAGTGACAGAAATAGGACCGGAGTCCACGCCTTCTAACTCCTAACTTTCAATTGAGTAAAAATACCCTGGCACCTGAGTGCCTCTGAATAATGACAGTGTGTGGTCTTCCTGTCCAAGCTTTAGAGGAACGGACGCGTAACAGTTTTACAAATGCGGTTTGGAGATGCAGTTGTGAATCGGGCTTTGCTGAATCTGGACAGATGACTTCACAGCCATTTTCCCATTTTATAATTGAGGTGCCACACGTGAACCATTCCCCTTGCAAAATGTCCTCGTGTTTATCGTATGAGCGTGCAAGATCTCAACCTGGCTCTTGTCCTCTTTGGCTTGTGGACACCAAAGGTGGACACGTACAAAAGTTGAAGGAGGTAGAAACGTAACCTAGAATTACTCCGCGGTGAGTGATACAGAGAATGACAAAAGCATTTCAAAGAGAAGGCTGTTTTTTGGTTCTAGAAATGTCTCGGGGGAGATTGTGAATGTCCATTTGAGTATAATGAAAAGGAAGGACATCCTAGGCAGAGATCAAAATGTGAGCAAAGGTCTGGGTGGAGGAACCTGCAGGGCGCATTTAATTAGTAATTAGTCTAGCCGAGTGCTAGGGGCCAGTTGAAGACCTCGGGGAGATTAGGTTGGAAAGAAAGATTGGCATGGCACAGAGGGTCTTGAATGTCATATTAAGAGTTTGAATTTTATCCTACAGAGGACGGTGACCATCTGAAGCATTGGTAGCAGGGGAGTGCCATGAACGCAGAGGCGAGATTTATCTGTGGTGTGATAACAAGGAGAAAGACTGGAGCTAGGATACTAGTTAAAAGTTTATTTCAATAAGCTGATAGGATGATGGCCAAAAGGACATAAATCAGAGGTAACGAAAGAGGTAGGATAGAACGTTTTAGTGAGTTAGAGACAGGAAAACTCAAAGATGATTTTTCAAGTGGGTAGCAATTAGATCAGTGATAATATGACAAAAATGGAACAATAATGAAATGGAATTGGGGGAGGGAACTAGTAGGGTACTTTGAGATCGTGAACTTGCTTCTAGACTTAAGATTTTTCATGTAATGGTAGGGCACCTGGGTGGCTCGGTCAGTTGAGCCTCTGACTCTTGGTTTTGACTCAGGCCATGATCTCATGGACCGTGAGATAGAGTCCCCCGATTGGGTTCTGTGGTGGCAGCTCAGAGGCTGCGTGGGATTCTCTGTTTCCCCCTCTCTCTGCCACTCCCCAGCTCACACACACTCGTTCTCAAAATAAATAAATAAACATTCAAAACATAAAGGTGGCAAGTAGAGAAATCTGAATTATGATGGTGTTTAAGACCCTTGTGTGCCAGCTTGAAACTGTGAAGCTACGAGATTCTGAATAATTTAGACCCCAAACCCTCTAAAATATAAAAGCTAACCTGTCACTAAATTCTTCAGATTTGATTTTATTATCTTAATGAACGGGAGAAGGAATTTAATGTCTCATGTAAGGAAAAATAACGGTTTTTAAAAATCAGTAATGATCTCTGAACTTACCTGGTACGATTTTATAAAACTGAGGAATAATTCACATCCTGTAAAAATCTAATGATGAATTTTTGTGCGCACACTCCCCCCCCCCCATCCACACCCACACGACCGCCAAGATCAAGCTCACAGAACATTTCCAGCATTGCAAAACTGCTCTAGAAAGCTCTTTTCCAGACCATAACCAAGGATGACCACTGTTTTGACCCGATCCACATGGATTATTTTTGCCTGTTTTGAACTTCATAATAATTGGATCATAATCTACACACACACACACACACACATTTAAATATTGTATTATTTATTTATAATTTTTTAAAATGTTTATTTTTGAGAGAGACAGAGTGTGAGCAGGAGAGGGGCAGAGAGAGAGGGAGACACAGAATCCGAAACAGGCTCCAGGCTCTGAGCTGTCAGCACAGGGCCTGACTTGGGGCTCAAACCCACGAACTGTGAGGTCATGACCTGAGCCGAAGTCGGACGCTTAACTGACTGAGTCACCCAGGAACCCCTAAAGATTTTATTTTTAAATAATCTCTACTCCCATTGTGGGGCTTGAACTTACAACCCCAAGGTCAACAGCCACACGTTCCAGTGACTGAGCCAGGCATATATATATATGTATATATATACACATATATATACATATGTATATATATACATATATATATGTACATATATGTACATATATATACATATGTATATATACATATATATGTACATATATACATATATATGTGTATATATATGTATATATATATTTAATATTTACATACTTTTGTTTAATATTTTATATTTATACACATGTGTGCATGCGTGTGTGTATGTGTGTGTGTGTGTGTGTGTATTCTTTTTCTTTTGGTCCAAATACATTTCCCCAACATTTTATTAACAGAAATTTTAAATATACACCAGAGTGGAAATAATTTTCCAATGTACATCCATATGCTTACACCCAAATTCTACCATTAACATTTTATTATAGTGTGTACTCTTTGAGGTTTAAATTTATCATCTTGCTTTTTGTTCTTTATTCATATCATCTCCTCTTTCATACTTTTTCTCTTCTCTGCTAGTGTTTTTGATTATTCTTTATGATTTTGTTTTACATTTTATTTCTATTATTGACTTATCACCTATACTTCCCTTTCTATTAGTTTTCCCACAGTGTATTTTCTTTTATTTTTGTTTATTTTTTTTAACATTTATTTATTTTTGAGAGACAGAGAGAGAATGTGAGCTGGGGAGGGGCCGAGGGAGAGGGAGTCACAGAATCCAAAGCAGGCTCCAGGCTCTGAGCTGTCAGCACAGAGCCCAATGGGGGGCTTGAACCCGTGAACCATGAGATCGTGACCCGAAAGGCTCAACCAACTGAGCCACCCAGGTGCCCCTCTACAGTGTATTTTAATATTTAATTTACTAAGTCTACTTTTTTTTTTTTAACGTTTATTTATTTTTGAGACAGAGAGAGACAGAGCATGAACGGGGGAGGGTCAGAGAGAGGGAGACACAGAATCTGAAACAGGCTCCAGGCTCTGAGCGGTCAGCACAGAGCCCGACGCGGGGCTCGAACTCACGGACCGCGAGATCATGACCTGAGCCGAAGTCGGCCGCTTAACCGACTGAGCCACCCAGGCGCCCCAACTTTTAAATAACATTAAACTAGTTCGTGTATAATATAAAACCCTTAGTCCAGTATGCTTCAATTTCTCCTCCTATTCTTTGTGGTATTGGTGTTACACATTTTACTTCTGACAATGTTATAAACCCCTTAGTATGTTGTTATTATTTTTACTTTACAATCAGTTATCTTTTAAAGAAGTTTAGAAAATGATTTTTAAATGTGTCTTTTTTATTTGCAGACATACTTAACCATTTGTGCTGTCTTCTGTTCCTTTGTGTATAGAGCCCAATTTCTGTCTGGTATTGTTTTCCTTCTGCCCAAAGAATTTCTACCGAAATTTCTTGTAATGCAGGTCTGCTGGCAATGAATTAACTCAGTTTTGTTTGTTTGAAAAAGTTTTTATTTTGTCTTCATTTATGAATGGTAGTTTTGCCAAAAATAGAGTTTTATTTATTTTATTTTATTTTTTTAACATTTATTAATTTTTGAAAGAGAGACAGAAAGTGAGTGGGGGAGGGAGAGAGAGAGAGAGAGAGAGAGAGACACAGAATCTGAGATAGGCTCCAGGCTCTAAGCTGTCAGACAGAGTCCAACGTGGGGCTCGAACTCACAGACTGAGATCATGACCTGAGTCGAAGTCGGACGCTTAACCAACTGAGCCACCCAGGCACCCCCCAAAATAGAATTTTAGATGAATAGTTCTTTTCATTCAGTATTTTATTTTATTTTATTTTTCCATTTTTAAAATTTGTTTATTATTTTTAAAAAAAAAATTTTTTTAACGTTTATTTATTTTTGAGACAGAGAGAGACAGAGCATGAACAGGGGAGGGTCAGAGAGAGAGGGAGGCACAGAATCCGAAACAGGCTCCAGGCTCCGAGCTGTCAGCACAGAGCCCGACGCGGGGCTCGAACTCACGGACCGCGAGATCATGACCTGAGCCGAAGTCGGCCGCGCAACCCACTGAGCCACCCAGGCGCCCCTAAAATTTGTTTATTTTTTAATTTATATCCAAGTTAGTTACTATATAGTGCAATAATGATTTCAGGAGTAGATCCCAGTGATTCATCCCCTATATATAACACCCAGTGCTTATCCCAACAAGTGTCTTCCTTAATGCACCTTACCCATTTAGCCCATCCCCCCTCCCACAACCTCTCCAGCGACCCTCAGTTTAGTCTCTGTATTTAAGAGTCTCTTATGGTTTGTCCCCCTCCTTGTTTTTATATTATTTTTGCTTCCCTTCCCTTATGTTCATCTGTTTTGTATCTTAAATTCCTCATATGAGTGAAGTCATAAGGTATTTGTCTTTCTTCAACTAATTTTGCTTAGCATAATACCCTCCAGTTCCATCCACGTAGTTGCATATGGCCAGATTTCATTCTTTTTGATTGCTGAGTAATACTCCATTGTATATATGTACCACATCTTCTTTATCCATTCATCTGTTGATGGACATTTGGGCTCTTTCCATACTTTGGCTATTGTTGATAGCGCTTCTATAAACATTGGGGTTCATGTGCCCCCCTGGAAACAGCACACTTGTATCCCTTGTATAAATACCTAGTAGTGCAATTGCTGGGTCGTAGGGTAGTTCTATTTTTCATTTTTTGAGGAACCTCCATGCTGTTTTCCAGAGTGGCTGCCCCAGTTTGCATTCTCACCAGCAGTGCAAAAGGGATCCTCTTTTTCCTCATCCTCGCCAACATCTGTTGTTGCCTGGGTTGTTCATGTTAGCCATTCTGACAGGTGTGAGGTGGTATCTCATTGTGGTTTCGATTTGTATTTCCCTGGTGATGAGTGATGTTGAACATTTTTTCCTGTGTCGGTTGGCCATCTGGATGTCGTCTTTGGAGAAGTGTCTATTCGTGACTTTTGCCCATTTCTTCACTAGATTATTTGTTTTTTGGGTGTTGAGTTTGGTAAGTTCTTTATAGATTTTGGATACTAACCCTTTATCTGATATGTCGTTTGCAAACATCTCCCATTCTGTCGGTTGCCTTTTAGTTTTGCCGATTGTTTCCTTCGCTGTGCAGAAGCTTTTTATCTTGATGAGGTCCCAGGAGTTCATTTTTGCCTAAATGTAAGGTCTTTCCTCCATTTTGAGTTTCTTTTCGTGTATGGTGTAAGAAAGTGGTCCAGGTTCATTTTTCTGCATGTCGCTGTCCGGTTTTCCCAGGACCACTTGCTGAAGAGACTGTCTTTATTCCATTGGATATCCTCTCCTGCTTTGTGAAAGATTAGTTGGCCATACGTTGGTGGGTCCATTTCTGGGTTCTCTATTCTGTTCCATGGATCTGAGTGTCTGTTTTTGTGCCGGTACCATACTGTCTTGATGATTACGGCTTTGTAATACATCTTGAAGTCTGGGATTGTGATGTCTGCAGCTTTGGTTTTCTTTTTCAAGATTGCTTTGGCTACTCAGGGTCTTTTCTAGTTCCATACAACTTTTAGGATTGTTTGTTCTCGTTCTGTGAAGAATGCTGGTGTTATTTTGATAGGGATTGCGTTGAATATGTAGATTGCTTTGGGTAGTATAAACATTTTAACAGTATTTGTTCCATTCTGTGAGCATGGGATATTTTTCCATTTTTTGTGTCTTCTTCAATTTCTTCCTTAAGCTTTCATAAGCTGGATTTTGTTGTATTCCTTTAAAGATTGAGGCTTTGCTCTAAGATGCATATAAATTACTTGGAATCAGGTAGGAATGATTTTAAGTTTTGTTAGGGCAGGTTCTAAGGAGTCACATGTTTAGGCTAATCTGACCCCACTACTGAGGCAACATCCTTTTGAGGATTCTCCTTGTTGCTCTGGTATTAGGAGTTCTTTTCCCTTGGGCTAGTTGGAAAATAAACTATTTCCAGTTTCATATGAGCTTTAAGAATTGTTCTGCCTACTGATTTCTGGTTCTTCATTTGGCCTCCGGCAGTTTCCTCCCTCATGTTTGCAGATCGGCACTCAGAGACTTGCGTGTGCCCCTCTATAGGTCTTCAGTGATCCCTAATCATTTTTCTAATTGTTTAAGGGGGGAGGGTAAATTTAATCTCTGTCATTCCATTATGGTTTTACCTGTAGTATATCCCCTTCAGGTTTGAATACTTTCACTCGATACTGTGTGAGATTCTTTTCTCTTTCTTTATTCTTCCTTTTTTTGAGAGTCTAGAGAACTTTTATGTTTTATTTCTATTATTTTTATTTTATTTTGTGAACCTGATTGACACACAATATTGCGTTAGTTTCAGATGTATAGTTTGGTGATTTGACAAGTTTATGCATTATGCTGTGTTCATCACAACATCTGCCATCTGTCCCGTTATGTTGATATTGAAGTGTCATTGACTATATTCTTTATGCTGTGCCTTTTATTCCCGTGACTTACTCCAGAACTAGAAGCCTGTATCTTCCCTTCACCCATTTTTCTTAGCCCTCCACCTCTCTTCCCCTTGGCAACCATTAGTTTGTTCCCTGCATTTACAGTTCAGACTCTGCTTTTTGTTTATTTATTTGTTTTAGATTCCACTTATGAGTGAAATTGTATGGTATTTGTCTTTCTCAGCCTGACTTATTTCATTCAGCATGATACTCTCCAGGTCAATCCATGTTGTCACAAATGGCACGATCTCATGCTTTTTTTTTTTTTTTTTTAAGGTTGCAATGGTAATCTTCGATTGTGTATATATGTATCACATTTTCTTTTTCCATACTTCTATTGATGGGCACTTAGGTTGCTTCCCTATCTTGGCTATTGTAAATAATGTTGCAATAAACATAGGGGTGCATGCATTTTTGTGAATTACTGTTTTCCTTTTCTTTGGGTGAATACCCAATAGTGGCATTATTAGATCGTACAGTATTTATATTTTTAACTTTGTGAGGAACCTCCATATTGCTTTCCCACAGTGGCGGTACCAATTTACGTCCTCACCAACAGTGCATGAGGGTTCCTTTTTCTCCAGCATCCTCGCCAACACTTGTGAATTTCTTGTCATTTTGATTTTCGCCCTTCTAACTGGTGTATGATGATACTTCATTGTGGTTTCGATTTGTATTTCCCTGACGATTAATGACGTTGAGCATCTTTTCATGTGTCTGTTGGCCGTGAGATTCATTTTTATTGTTGCACACATCAGGAGCATTTTTTTATTGCGTGATATTTCGTTGTATAAATACCCCACACTTTTAATTTCCTTATTTTTTCCACTGTTGATGGATGTTGGCATTGTTTCCAGGTTTTGACTACTACAAACAAATCTGTTATAAACATTCTTATACATGTCTTTGGTGGACACAAACACAAGATCTGTTTTTGAAAAGTAATTTCTGGAATCCGTTGGAAGACTGTGTTCCGTCAGTCCTTAATACGTATGTGTTTTTACCAGTGAAGAACCTTCTGCAGAAATAATGACTTTCTCAATGGTTGGTAGGAATGAAGGAAGACCATTCATCAAATATATTTCTGTATGTTGTACTAGGATGTCTGTGTACTTCTATAAAACCATCCTTAAAGCTCAAAGGTAATACAACTAAAGATAAGGTCTCTGCCCATCTTATTTGAAAGATTACACGAACACACGCTCATCACCACAAAGGAATGTGCACATGTTCAGAATCCATTCAGAGGCACAGAATACTATATAGAATAGCAGGACTTTGATACAGTTAAGATTTGTTGGGGTGCCCGGGTGGCTCAGTCGGTTAAGCGTCCGACTTTGGCTCAGGTCATGATCTCAGGGTTCATGAGTTTGAGCCCCGTGTCGGGCTCTGTGCTGGCAGCTCAGAGCTTGGAGCCTGCTTCAGATTCCGTGTCTCCCTCTCTCTCTGCCCTTCCCCCATTCTCTCTCTCTCTCTCTCTGAAAAATAAACAGAAAAGAAAAATTTATTTTAAAAAAATGATTTGCTTGTGAACCCTTTTCTGGATCTTTCTAACTGCTTGTCCTTAAGCAAGTGACTCAACTCCTTGCCTTAATTTTCATAACTGGAGAATAGTGAGATTCTTACACATATTATAGATGTGGAGACTGGATGAGATAGCACAGGTCAGGCACCCAAAATAGTGACTTTTCTTGGGGGACTTGCTGAGTTCTTTAAGGAAGGTCAGCACACAAAAGCTATAGACAAGAAAGGAAGCATTCTGCCTAAGGAGTGTGTGTGTAAGCAAAGGCGTGGAAATGGCTATTCATTTGATACCTTCCTAAATGAAATATTGCCGAGTTTGGCTAGAGCGGCGTGTTTATGAAAAGTAGTTGTTATTGAAAGATTTGGGTGGAGAGGCAGGTTGGGAGCAGATTGAAACATTACTGCATGTCAGGATGAACCATTCAACCTTATCGTGCAGGGAAGTGATTTTTTTTTTTTTTCATAGGGAAGGAAAATGCATAAGTGTTTGGGGGTAAAGCAGCTTGGCCATGTTGAAAAGCTTGAAAAGAGGGGAGATTGGAGGCATTGAAAATCTGTGCTTTTCATGGACGAATGGCCTCTGTGGGACACGGCTACATTTTCCAAGAGAAGATTCCCATTCAGCCAGTCAGACAGACCTGTTCACTGTTCTCTTCTGGGTCCCTTGCTTTAGATGATTGCTTTCCATTTTCTCTCTGCCAACTCATGTTCCAATCTCCCTTCAGAATTTGGCTCAAGGTTCACCTCCATCAGGAGACCTATTTGGTGTCTGGTCTATAACTGATTTTTAATTTGGGTCAATGATCCATTAAAGAAAAATGGTTCCCTACTCTGAACTATATGACCGACTGCTGTGAGATATGCCAAGGTTTTGTAGACAGGATTGAGAAACTGGACCAGTAAGAGTCAGTCAGTGGCTCTGTAGAAGAAAGCAGATAGTGGATCGGATGGAAATGAAGTCAAGCCCTCATTATATTTCCCTCTTTGTGTACTTTTCTGGGATGATGCCCACGTCTGGAAAGAGGAGAATGAATATAGCTCCGAATAGGTTAGCTGTGAGTAAGCATCTGTGTTCTTGGATCTCTTAGCTTAGGGAGCAGGAGGAGGTCAGCTCGCTTAGGAGGGAAGGGAAGGATTTTAATTAATGCACAGATATGCCCAGCATGCAGGGCTATGTAAAATGGAAAGTTTTGCAACAAATTAACTTCTGAAAAATGTGTGAGGTTGCTCTGATACGTGCTTTTATTTTGTGACCAGAGAGGAGAAATGAATAGATCTTTAACAGTATTTAAGTTTGTATCTGGCTCAAATACATTTCCAGCTTATTGCTTGGTTATTTCAGGCCGTCTGTTTTTAAGTCAATTTTATTGAAGTACAATTTACATAAAATAAAACTCGCTCTTTTTAAGTATACAGTTAAATGAGTTTTGACACGTTTACGGTTATGTAACCATCATCACAGCTAAGATACAGAACATTTCCAAATCCCCTAAAAGTTTCCTTATTCTCCTTTGCAGTAAATCTCCTGCTTCCATTCCTGTCCCCAGTCCATGACCTCAGTGCTATCACTTTAGTTTTGTATTTTCCAAAATGTTATAGAAATCAAATCTGGCTTCTTTCCCATAACCTATGCTTTCGAGATTTATTCATATTGTTTCATGTCTTGGTAATTTGCTTCTTTTTATTGCTGGGTGGTATTCCATTGTATGAAAATACAATACAGTTGACCCTTGAACAACCTAGGGGTCAGGGGGACCAACCCCTGCAAAGTCAAGAATCTGGGTATAAATTTTGACTCCCCAAACCTTAACTACTAATAGCCTACCATTGACCGGAAGCCTTACTGAGAACAGAAACAGTTAATTGACACATATTTTGTATGCTATATGTATTATATACTGTATTCTTACAATAAAATAAGATCGGGAAAATGTACTGTTAAAAAAATCACAAGGAGAGGCACGTGGGTGGCTCAGCCGGTTAAGCGTCTGACTCTTGGTTTTGGCTCAGGTCATGATCTCACAGTTGGTGAGATGGAGCCCCGCGTTGGGCTCAGTGCTGACAGCGCTGAGCCTGGTTAGGATTCTCTCTCTTCATCTCTCCCCTGCTCGTGTGCTTGCTCTCGCAAAAAATAAATAAACATTAAAAAAAGAGAAAATCATAAGGAAGAGAAAGTACATTTACAGTAAAAAAAATCTGCATGTAACTGGACCTGTGCAGTTCAAACTTGTGTTGTTCAAGGGTCAGCTGTAGTTTTATTTTTGTGTGTGTGTGTGTTTTTTTTTTTTTTTTTTTTTATCAATTCACTAGTTGATGAACATGTGGGTTGTTTCCAAGTTTTGCTAATTAAGAATAAAGTTGCTGTAAACATTTGCATGCAGGTCTTTATATAGATGCATATTTTTATTCTCTGGGGTAAATACCCAGGCATGGGTTGGATGGATCATATGGGAAGTGTATGTTTAGCTTCATAGCAAAGTGCTAAACTTTTTTCCAAGGTGGTTATACCATTTTGCATTTCCATCAGCAAAGTGTAAAAATTCGAATTGCTCTGTATCCTTGCCATTACTTGATAGTGTCAATCTTTTAAGTTTTAGCCATTTAGTGGTTGTTTAGTGGAATCTTATTATGGTTTTTATTTGAATTTCCCTAGTGATTAAAAATATCGAGCCTCTTTTCATGTGCTTGTTGGCATATATTTTCTTTGGTGAAATATGACTTCTGATATTTTTTCCTTTTTATTAATGGCTTGTTTGTCTTCTTATTGGATTTTGAGACTTCTTTATATATTCTAAATATAAGTTCTTTATCAGATAGAAGTTTTGCAAATATTTCCCCAATACGTATCTTATCCATTAATTTCTAAGGGTTGTTTTTTGAAAAGTAGAAGTTGTATAAACCATAAGAGACTCTTTTTTTTCTCTCATTTTTGCTTTATTTAGTGGAAATAATATATGTGTATGGGTTTGCACAGACAGATATATAGCCTACGATTCCTCTCGTCTTTTCTGCTTCCTTTTTTAAATTTAATTTATTTTTTAAATTTATATCCAAGTTAGTTAGCATATAGTGCAACAATGATTTCAGGAGTAGATACCTTAATGCCCCTGACCCATTTAGCCCATCCCCCCTTCCACAGTCCCTCCAGTAACCCTCTCTTTGTTCTCCATATTTAAGAGTCTCTTATATTTTTGTCCCCCTCTCTGTTTTTATATTATTTTTGCTTCCTTTCCCTTGTGTTCATCTGTTCTGTGTCTTAAATTCCTCATACGAGTGAAGTCATATGATATTTGTCTTTCTCTGACTAATTTTGCTTAGCATGATACCCTCTAGTTCCATCCACATAGTTGCGTCAGGCCAGATTTTATTCTTTTTGATTGCCAAGTAACGTTCCATTGTATATATACCACATCTTCTTTATCCATTCATCAGTTGATGGACATTTGGGCTCTTTCCATACTTTGGCTATTGTTGATAGCGCTGCTATAAACATTGGGGTTCATGTGCCCCCTTGAAACAGCACACTTGTATCCCTTGTATAAATACCTAGTAGTGCAACTCCTGGGTCATAGGGTAGTTCTATTTTTCATTTTTTGAGGAACCTCCATACTGTTTTCCAAAGTGACTGCACCAGCTTGCATTCCCACCAGCAGTGCAAAAGAGATCCTCTTTTTCCGCGTCCTCGCCAACATCTGTTGTTGCCTGGGTTGTTCATGTTAGCCATTCTGACAGGTGTGAGGTGGTATCTCATTGTGGTTTTGATTTCTATTTCCCTGAGGATGAGTGATGTGGAGCATTTTTTCATGTATCAGTTGGCCATCTGGATGTCTTCTTTGGAGAAGTGTCTATTCGTGTCTTTTGCCCATTTCTTCACTAGATTATTTGTTTTTTGGGTGTTGAGTTTGGTAAGTTCTTTATAGATTTTGGATACTAACCCTTTATCTGATATTTCGTTTGCAAACATCTCCCATTCTGTCGGTTGCCTTTTAGTTTTGCCGATTGTTTCCTTCACTGTGCAGAAGCTTTTTATCTTGATGAGGTCCCAGTAGTTCATTTTTGCTTTTGTTTCCCTGGCCTCCAGAGATGTGTTGAGTAAGAAGTTACTGCGGCCAAGGTCAAAGAGGTTTTTGCTTGCTTTCCCATCAAGTATTTTGATGGCTTCCCGTCTTACATTTAGGTCTTTCCTCCATTTTGAGTTTCTTTTTGTGTATGGTGTAAGAAAGTGGTCCAGGTTCATTTTTCTGCATGTCGCTGTCCAGTTTTCCCAGGACCACTTGCTGAAGAGACTGTCTTTATTCCATTGGATATCCTCTCCTGCTTTGTGAAAGATTAGTTGGCCATACGTTGGTGGGTCCATTTCTGGGTTCTCTATTCTGTTCCATGGATCTGAGTGTCTGTTTTTGTGCCGGTACCATACTGTCTTGATGATTACAGCTTTGTAATACATCTTGAAGTCTGGGATTGTGATGCCTCCAGCTTTGGTTTTCTTTTTCAGGATTGCTTTGGCTATTTGAGGTTTTTTCTGGTTCCATACAAATTTTAGGATTGTTTATTTTTGCTCTGTGAAGAATACAAACCATAAGAGACTCTTAATGATAGAGAACAATCTGAGGGTTGATGGAGGGTGGTGGGTGGGGGATGGGCTAGGTGGGTGATGTGTATTAAGAAGGGTACTTGTTGTGATGAGCACTGGGTGTTGTACGTAAGTGATGAATCCCTGAATTCTACTTCTGAAACCAATATTGCACTGTATGTTAACTAACTAGAATTTAAATTAAAAATAAAAGCATAAGTTTTAAATCTGGATGAATTTCAAGTTAGCAATTTTTCTCTTTTATGGTTCGTGCTTTTTTGTCCTTAATATACAGAATCTTTGCCTGACTCAAGATTGCAAAGATTTTGTCCTTTGTTTTATTTTGCTCTAGCATACTTTGTTTCTTAAAAAAAATTTTTTTGTGTTTATTTACTTTAGAGAGAGAGAGAGGTGTGAGGCAGGGGAGGGGCAGAGAGAGAGAAAGAGACAGAATCTGAAGCAGGCTTCAGGCTCTGAGCTGTTGGCACAGAGCCTGATGTGGGGCTTGAACTCAAAGATCACGAGATCATGACCTGAGCTAAAGTCAGACGCTTAGCCAACTGAACCACCCAGGTGGCCATGTTTTAGCACACTTTGACTTTAAAAGGCTATCCCTACTTATAAAGCTTATCTCCATTAAAATTTTTTGGTCCCTTCAGTGAAAAGGGACCAATTTCAATTGATCACATATGCATTAGGCCTATTTCCTGTTCTATATGACTATCTTTATGCCAACCTATGCCAATCGATTACTGTAAATTTGTAGTAACTTTTGAGATTAGTGTAATTCTTCCAAAGTGTTTTTCTTTTCCAAAATTGTCTAGTCTATCCTAGGTCCTTCGTATTTCCATGTAACTTTTAGAGTCAGCCTGTATATTTCTAAAAGCTTGCTGGGGATTTTGCAGGGGATTGTGTTAAATCTGTAGATCAGTTTATAGGGAATTGCCATTTTAACAATACTGGGCCTTCTGATCTATGTACCCAGAATGTCTCTCCATTGACTTCAATCCTCTTTAAGACGTTTTAGCAACGTGTTGTAGTTTTCGGTGTATGAATACAGTATATGAATTTTGCACGTGTATGCTCATCTGTGTGCACATGTGAGTGAGGGAGGGGGAGAGAGGGAGAGAGAGAACCCCAAGCCGGCTCCACACTGTCAGGGCAGAGCCTGACGCAGGACTTGATCTCACGAACTGTGAGATCAGGACCTGAGCCAAAATCAAGAGCTAGATGCTTACTTAACCCACTGAGCCACCCAGGCGCCCCAGCAAAGAAAAATGTTTCAAGTAGATAGGCAGCGCTGAGACAGGGAGGTGGAGGCAGGCTTGGCTGTCTAAGATCTTTCCAGGTTCACGTTTCCAGTTCCTTTTTTAGACCCAGCCCTATCCTGGTTTCTGAGTTCTATTACCACCATGTCATTTACATAACAAATACCCTGACCCTACTTGTTTCTTAAGCTACCTCCAACTTGTTTCCATTATTTGTAGTTGGCTAATATGCCTTTTCCAGTTTCCCAAATTAGATGCTTTATCCCCCTTGGTTCCCTAAGGAAACTTCCCAAACTGTTCTTTCCAATTCTGTTGCTGCTTAATGAAATCCTTCCTTCAAGTAATATGGAGACTCCCTTTCTGCTTTTCGCTCTCTTCCCCTTCTTTCTTTTGCATGCTTCCTTGCTGTTCCGGACACTGACATTTTTCCCAAGGGTGATTCTTCCGTTATATTCTGTTTCTTCTCAGCACATTTTTGGTCTATCGCAAATAGTAGCATTTTTTAAGTGTCCATATTGCATAGAAAGTAAAGAAATCAGATTTCTTCTGATATTGTCTACCCTGTTCACTTTGCAAGCTCCAGTTTTGAGCTCATTTCTACTATGAGCCCCTGTCTCACCATTTTCTTTCCTTCTGCTCCAGAAAGAATACAGGTAGCTCTTTGTATCTGAATCTATTATATCCCCTCAAGGCAAGGGATCATATCTTACTCATCTGCCTTACCAGTACTTTGCATTATGAGCACTTAAGCTATAGTGGTCATCAGCAGGTAGGTGTTGAATGAATGAGTGAATGAATGCAAGGCTATCTAGTTTGCTCCATAGGAGACTGGAGAAACAGCCTGGTGATCACACGTATCCCTTGGCCATGGTGTTCCTCAGAAGGGCTCTGTTCATCCTTTCTCTTCCCACTTTCCCCTGTTTCTCTGCATGATCTTGGTTACCTCCAGGATGTCACTTGCCACCTGCCATATGTCAGTCCCTCCAGAGTCTGTATTTTTAGTCTCGATCTGTTTCCTTAGAGCCCAACTCATGATTTCAGCTAACTTAGTAGGCTCTTCCAGTGGGTGTTTCTGAAGCCACTTCAGACTCAGTTTAGTCTGCTGAATCTTTATTCATTAACTTCTCCACCTCCTCCATCCCACCTTCCTTCTCTTCCTGCTTTTCCTCCTCTTCCTCTGATGCTTTAAACAGTGAATGGCAACACTGTGTAGTCAACTAAAGAAACCTGATGTGTCCCCAGTGCGTAGCACATTGCTCGGTCCTGGTGGCCACTCGGTATTTGCTGAATAAATAAATGCCATTCACTAAGATGGCCAAATCAATTAAAAATGATAAATCTGGTGGTTACGCTGAGAAATGGTCTCAGACTCAACAGTAAAAAGCTAGAACGGGGGCGGGCTTTTCCACATTTCGCTTTTGGTGTCTTAGAACATCAAACAAGCCAATGTCACTCATGAGGTCTTAGTTTAAGATCAGACCTGGAGGTTAATTACTCGTCATCCTCCATGAAACTGTCTGGAATGTTTTCCTCTAGGCCCGTGGGACTTTGTCTTGATGTCCTCTCATGGCCGGGACATGGACTTCTCTAGACAAGTCCCAAGTTAAGTTTTTCCGTCTCCTAGAGATTGGGGATATTTTGTGTTAGTAGCACATTGGGAACAGGGCTCAGCACTGAGTTTTCACTCTTCCTTCTTCGGTTAATATTAGAGGCATCGAATGAAATGGAAGAGGAGGGGCTTTGGGGGTCACACTGATAGGAGTTTGAATTCTGGCTCCTTCATTTACTAATAGCTTTGTGACTTTGGACAAGCTACTTAAGTTCCTCGAATCTCCGTCTCATCATCTGTAAAATGGAGACACGATTAGGCACAGCATAGGGTTATCTGAAAGTTATGTGTAACAAGCTAAGCACAGTCTCTAAAACAGGGGAGTCTCAATAGGCCTGGGCTTCCTTCCGTTCTTCTGTTAGAGGAGTGGTGTTCTCTCAGTTACGTATGTTGATTGCGTGTCTGTTTCCTCATCAGTGAATAAAACGATACTTACCAACAGGATCGTTGTGAGGACTAAATTAGTTATGTTCACGTGGAGTGCATGATTATTTAAGAAATATTCGATGCCTTCCTTTCTTCCCTTCTTATAAGACACATGGGAAATGGCTGAGTGTATTTCAAGTCTGTCAGAACCTCTAGTCAACCTTCAGGCTCTTGTTATACTAGGAGACCCAGGAAGATATCAACATGGAGGAACATTACTGCTTTGCTCATTTATATGATTCGGCGCTGCTCAACAGCAGTGGTTATGAGAGGAAACCTGCCGTCTTCTCTGTGACAGCAGCATGCCCCAGCCTACCTTACCAGATTTGCCTTGGCGGGGTCTTTCCTCCTGGTACATTTAAGCAAAAGAAAGTGACTAATGCCCTGAGAGCTCTCACAGATTACTTGTGGGTACCTACATTGGCTGATTGGTCTAAGCATCAGCCAATCCTTCTCCTTATCCAGTTCGGTTATTAATTAGGCAGTTAATGCCTTCAGCTACAGCAAGGTATATTTCCCAACCATCTGGACTACTGTCTATTTCCTCCTCCTCGGTTCTGCAAAATGCACCCCTCTTCACTCTCCGCCCTACATAAACTGATGGTAGTCCATTCTCTTCAAAGACCCAGAAAATTCTCTTCTTGCAGCTCCCAACTCCAACGAAAGTAGTAACGGCACAACAACTATTTGTATTTCTCTAGAAACATGTAACTGTAGTGATGAGGGAACGGATAGCACTTGAGTGGGTATGTTTGTGTAATGGTGTGAGTTGGGTCTGCGGAGGGCACACGGAGGCAAGGTTTTTCTAGCAGGTGCCACACACTGACGTAAAGATTACAAAGAACTATTTTCCAGGATGGGTTGATAAATGGATGACTGTCACCAAATCTCTGCCTTTACTGGGACAAATCCTGTCACCCACCAGCCTACCTAACTAACTTAAAAGCCTCTTGGTTTGAATTTCTGTGGGTGTGGCAGGAGGGGAAGCCGGTAGAGGGAGTTTGACTAGTAAGAAGAGGGAGCAGAGCAGAGGCCACGGGGATGGGAATTTCCATGTGGGAGACTTTTGGAATCTGGAAGCAAACAATTTATTACCCCAAACCTACCATTCCCCTTGATAGATTGCTCTTGGCATTGGCGTTGTTAAAAAAAAAAAAAAAAAGTCCTTGTTTCTTAGAAAAAATTAGCGAGGCAAATACAGGACATTCAAATGCAGCAGTGGGAAGGAAAAGAAGGGAAAAATGCACTTGGCAAGAATTCGGAGGCAGCCAATTGTCTTTATTGAAATGGCATTGAATTAAAAACTCAAAGGAGTTAGTGGCATCTTCTTTAGGAGAGAGATTTAAAAGAAAAAAACAACCACCAGGCCAACTCTACTCAGTAAACATTGTAGACAAAAAAATGTATGCAAGGTTTCTTTTCTTTCTTTCTTCTTCTTCTTTCTTTTTTTTCGTTATCTCCAAACAAAGAGATCAGTGCTTGCTACTGAAACGAGGCAAACATACTGCCCACATACCCTGGCGGTTCTAAGACTCTCTCAGTACGGCGACAGGGCTGTCACCCCACCCCCAACACCACGTCCCCTCCATTCCTGGCCCGGAGTCCTGTCCCTCTGCCTGGTCCCGAAGCCCCCCGTTCACTCGGGCTTGTTTCCAGAACACGGACTTTCTCAATAACGCGCGCAGCATTTCTCCCACCACCGATGAACGGTCAAAAATGAGGTTGGGGGGGCGGGGAGGGGGGGGCGGGAAACAATTAGAAACTGTAATGATTCTCCGGACATCTCACAATATAAGCCGCATTCTTATTTTTCTAAGGAATTAGCTACAGATTGGGCAGCATTTGTCATGCGTTGAGACATTTCCTGTGTCTTTCTGGCAGGGCGACGTTCGCGTTAGGATGCGGGAGCTTCTCGTCTTCCCGCTTCCTCTCCCCGGCTCGCTCGCTCTCCCCCCTCTTTTTGGCTTGCCAGTTCCAGCACCTTCACATACATTACCCCGTCCTTTCATCTCCAAGATGACCTGAAGTGACCTTTTGCTTGGCACGAGACGTGATTCAACTGATAATAAAAGAGCTGGGGGAGGGGGTGGGAGGCTCTGCGGCTGTCTGCGCAGGGCTGCAGCCGGGAGGGGCGCCCAGAGGAGGGGAGGGGGGGACCGCATCAATTTAAAGACAAATGCCGCCGCTTTTTTGCTGTGCCATTTCCTGTAATTAATTTTCCACATATCACCTATTACACGAAGGAAAAAGATTTTTTTTTTTTTTTTTTGAAGGCATACCACTCTCTTTGTTTAAATGGAGATCCTTTCGGGTTTGGCGGAGGCTGGGAAAGGGGGGCGGGCGGGGAGGCTGGGGAAAGGAGGGGAGGCTGGAGTGGAGGGTCAAGGAGGTGGGGGGTAGGGGAGGCTGGAGGGGGGCTGGTGTTGGCCGCAGAGAACGGGGTGGGGGGGGGGTAGGCGTTGCAGGGGAGGAGGGGAGGTCGGGCAGGGGAAGAGGGGAAGCAGGGGTGGGGGGTGGGCTGGCACCCCGCCCCCAGCGGGCAGGCCAAGCCCTCTGCCGGAATGTGGGGTCGGCCGCCCTGCAGCTTTCTTTCTTTCTGCCCGAGTGTTTGCTGCTGGGAGCCTCTCTCCAAAGCAACGGCTCCCGCTGAGGTTCCAGTACTCGGTTCCCTTCCATTTTACAAGCGTCTGCCTCGGAGGGGCGTGGGTTTTTTTCCGGAGGCTTGCTTTCTTTGTTGTTTTAGGAAACTAATTTTTCACTAACTCCAGAACTCCAAATAGATGCCCATGGCAAGTCTCATCGATCCTGTCTCTGTCTCTTACTTAGGGAGGGAAGAAAAAGAACAAACTATTTATTTGGATACTCAGCTGAGGGTGCAGAAGTTGCCACAGCAACAGCCCTGAACCTTGCACTGCCGAAGGCTCTTATTGTAGTCTGGTCCGCCTTCCAAAAGACCTCCTCTTTAAAGAGACACGCTAGCGATACTCTGTCGCTTGGGGGGGTGTGTGTGTCCATTGACATATCATCGACACCATTGGAAGAGACAAAGGCAAGGGTTTTCTTGGTGGTTCGCGGGATATTTTTAGCCAAGCTTGACTAGATGAGATGTCAGACGAGAAACATTGGGCTCCGGAAGTCACTGGGGACCTGAGATCAGGCAACTTCTTGTCTAAAGGCTTGTGAAATGCCTAGAACACACCATAAAGGTGTCCTGGCCCTCTTGAGGTTGTGGACAGCTTTCATGTATAAGCCGACTGGGGTGATTCTGCAGCTCACGCAACACCCTCTCCTCTCTCTTGCCAAAGGAGAGGGGCTGGAGGTGCTCTGAGCTCAGGCAGGTGAAACTCCTCCTCTTGGGTCTGGGAAGATTCCTCTTCCTGAAGGACCCCATTGGCTGAAAGTAACATGCAAGGCAAGGGGTTTGCTTCACATTCCGTTTTCTAGTTTCACCCCTTCTGGTTTTCCTTGGCAACCATTCATTTATTCATCACGGACATCTTGAATATTTGCTCGTAGGCACTATAGACATAGGTTGGGAAAGTGAAAGAGTGTTCTTCGCCCTTGCCCTCCAGAAGCTTACCATCGAGAAGTGGAAAGAAACAAGTAAATGGATAGTTAGATTCAGGGGCGATAAAGGGCTTGTAGGGTGCTGCCATTTCAGGGAAGGAGTAACTATGTGATGCGGCCGGATCCATTACAGCTGCCGGTGTGATTCCCATTAGTTCTTTAACTGAAGGACATACAGCCTGTGAAATGCCTGATGGAATGCTTTCCCCTCTCCTCTCTGCCAATCAATATTCCTCTTCTATCCTTCTTCGCAAGTGCCTTCTTAGAGGAAAAGAATTGCCATTCTGGAACACATGAGTGCCTGGAAGCTGACCTCAAGGATCACAGTGTGGACGAGCACTGCCGTTGTCTCTGATGAGAACCTCAGCTCACTTTCTTTCTAACCTGCTGGAGAGAGGCAAAGAAACCAGCACCTTCCATGGGCCATACATTATGCTGATTATTTATTTATTGCATCTACATTCTATTGAGTCCTCGTGCAGTCTTTCTCACCTGGTATCTGGTTGTATCTGAACCACAGAATATAGAAAATAATTTGAGTTTGACTGTGTTCTTAATGGTCCCAATGGATGATAAGTAACTAGTAACATTCTATAATTTTATTAATTAAAAAAAATTTTTTTTAACGTCTATTTATTTTTGAGACAGAGAGAGACAGAGCATGAACAGGGGAGGGTCATAGAGAGAGGGAGACACAGAATCCGAAGCAGGTTCCAGGCTCCGAGCTGTCAGCACAGATCCCAACGCGGGACTCGAACTCACGGACTGTGAGATCATGACCTGAGCCGAAGTCAGACGCTCAACCAACTGAGCCACCCAGGCGCCCCAATTTTATTAATTTTTTAATGTTTATTTATTTTTGAGAGAGAGTGCAAGCAGGGGAGGGGCAGAGAGAGAGAGAGAGAGAGAGACAGAGAGGGAGACACAGAATCGAAAGCAGGCTCCAGGCTCTGAGCTGTCAGCACAGGGCCCGACGTGGGGCTCAAACTCAAGAACTGCAAGATCATGACCCAAGCGGAAGTTGGACGCTCAACCAACTGAACCACCCAGGCGCTCTGTAACTAGTACCATTCTAGATGCATGGAGAGAAATCGATTCATTGTATACAATGGATGCTTGAAGACATTAGGCTTAATTCTCTCCCAGACCTTCCCTTGTGAAAATTACAAGGTATCCTTATTTGATAGACGAGGAGACTGAGGCTCAGGGAAGTTGCTCAAGACCACACAGCCAACAGTGATGGAACTAGGGATGAGAATCTTTCCTTTTTGACCCCCTAATTTACCATCTTTCAAGATGGCTTGAGTAGTTTGCACCGTGAAAAAGAATTGGCTACAACCCAGCACGTGCCTATTAAAAAGAAAAAAGAATGGAATGTTAAGGTTAAAATTTTCAGTGACTTAAAGTCGTAACTGACTTACAGCATTGGCTTGATTGGAAGCTCTACAAAGACCAAAATTGAGTCTTGTCTTTCTCTAACAAGATCTCTCTTGGAATTGTCTTTCAAGTTTAGGCCAAGGATCTCGCCCAGAAAGACACCGCTCAAAGCGACAGGAAGACCTTGTTTTTAACTCAGACCATTACCCCGTAGCCTGATCACTCAGGAGACCTGACCTCACATGACTTGTCAAATTGAATACCCCCTCAAAGGCTGGAGACCTTGTCATCAAAATCAATGACTAACCCTCTAGCTCTCGGGCCATTCCGGGAAAAGAGCTAGATAACTCTCGTCATTGATACAGGCATGTGTGGCAAAAGGGAACACTTTTAAAGGGGTAATGGTGATTTGCAGGTGTTTTTCTATGACCTTCCTTCTTCATGCAGTAGGTTCTCAGGTTATGCGACCTTGGGCAAGTTACTCAAGCCCTCTGTTGCTTACTTTGGTCTAAAAAGTGAAGTAATAGTATTTGTCACATAGGATCATAGTGAGGGTCACCCTGAGATTGAGCATACAAAGCAGTTAGCACAGTGCCAGACCCACATGAAGTGCTATTTATTACACTAGCTATTATTATGTTAATTATCATCATCACTTTTATTTGTATTAGAATTGATTGATTCAAGTGGATAGTTGGCATTTTTTTCCCCATGCCTACGGGTGGACTTAAGCCACATTATGAGGCTGATAAATCTTTTTCTTTCTGAATTCTTTGTTCCCCCCCTCACCATGACACCACTTCTCGTGGTTTTAAACATCCATTTATCCCCGCACTCCTCCCTTCTTCCATCCTTAGCCCTCTCGAACAAAACAAAAACTCTTGCTTCTAAAATAGCTCTCTTGTAAATCATTTACACCAGGGATCAGCATTTTTTTTTTCCCCCTGGAAAGAGCCAGATAGTAAGTGTTTTCGACTTTGCAGGCTATATGATGTCTGTTGTGGCTGTTCAACTCTATTGTTGTAGTGCAAAAGCAGCCACAGATAATAGGTGAATGAACGCGTGCAGGTGTTCCGATAAAACTTTATCGATGAACAGTGAAATTTGGATTTCACGTGTCATGAAATATTATTATTCTTTTACTTTTTTTCAACCATTCATAACTGTGAAAACCAGCTATAACTCCTGAGCCCCGTAAAAATAGGCAGTGGGCCCATGGTTTGCCGTCCCCAACTCATACTTTAACTAACGTGAGTTTCCGTCACTGTGGTACTGTTAGGAATATTGGCATTTTCTTTCTTTTTTTTTTCAAGTTCTAGAATAATGTACAGAAAACACATCTTGGAGGGGCAATGACTTGCATGGGGTACCCACATAATGGCAGCTTACCACCCTTGGTTCTCTATGGGAAAGATGGCGGGCACGGTGAGGGGCATAGCTTGGCCAGCTCAAGGTATTCATATACGGGAAAATGTCAAAGCGTCCGGGAAGAGGCCGTAAAGGGGCGTTCGCCATCATGTCACATTTGGCTTCAACCAAATTTGGCTTCAACTACCCTTAGTAGTATTCTGATTTGGGCGAATCTCTTTAAAGTCTTTGAACTTCATTTTTCCTTTCCACCTTCCGTAAAAGTGGAAATGATGATGCCTATTCTAAAGAGTTCTTAATGAGACTAAGTTAGGTGCTCCCTGTGAAAGTATATAACAGGACGATGCGGACTGGAACGTGGTCGATATTCCATAAATGTTTGAACAGCGTATTAGCAGGCACTCAGCTCATGTTTTCTTCTGTCAGTCATCATGGGGGCAGAAGGAGTCAACCTTGGCTGTTGTGATGTGAAATATAAGAGGAGTAGTACTCGGTGGTATACTGGTATTTAAAAAGAGGTCTTCTGTGGGGCACCTGGATGACTCAGTCAGTCGCGCATCTGACTCTCGATTTTAGCTCCTGACTCTTGATTTTGGCCCAGGTCACGATCCCAGGGTGTGGGATCGAGCCTCCCATCAAGCTCCACACTGAGCACGGAGCCTGCTTAGGATTCTCTCTCTGTCTCTCTCTCTCCCCTCCCCCATCCTATGTCCCCTCACCCGCTTTCTCTCTCTCTCTCTCTCTTTTTCAAAAAAATAAATAAGAGGTCTTCTGACTTTTTTTTTTTTCTTTTAAGTGTCAATACAGGGGCTGGTGAGAAGGCAGATTTGGGACATTCTTGGCAAAGAAAGAAAAATAGATCATTTGAAATGAGTGAAACCCAAGCTTGCAGAAGTGGCTGTTATCATCAGGTTAGGACTTAGCTCGAGATGCCACTGGTTTCTGAGACAACAGTCAAGGCGTCAGGGCCATTTCTGGAACGGCGTCTTCAGGCAGGGGAGCCATCTCTGCCTCGTTCCCATGTGAATCAGGCTCTTTGAAAGGAGAAGCAGGGCTGTTTGAGAGAGCGTGTTTACACAGTCAGGATCTAAATCACTGATTAGGGATGTGTGTATGTGCATGCATGCGTGTGTGAGAGAAAGAGGGAATGAGAGAGACGGAGAGACACGGAGAGAGAGTGAAACAAGCACACACACAGGGGCTGGGGGTTATCTTTGTACTCACCGAGGGTAAGCCTTGCTGGTGGAGAAAAACACGAGAGAGGTGGCCTAGGAGGGGGAAACAGTGCAGACTCTTCGTCGTATGGAAAGAGCTCTCCACTCAGCCTGGGGTTCTGAACTGAGGGACAGGGATCTCTTCTGTCCCGAGAGAGCTTACAGGTGTACTTTTCGCATATATGATTCTAGAGATTAGTTCCTATTAAAAGGAATGTATGTAATATTCCTGATAAACTGATACCTCTTAGATTTTGGAGATTGAACTTTAGCTTCAGAACCATTCTGTTTCATCTCCCTGGTTTTAGCAACATGTAAATGTAATATTAGCCCAGTATTTTACTTAAGACGAAGTTTGGATTCCATTTCTCACGATTTAAGGTTTTCTGAAGGTTCAAACACTCCTACCTAAATTCTACGAGTTCAGGAAGCTATCAAAATTACAAGAACATATTGGGGCGCCTGACTGGTTGAGTTGGTAGAATGTGCGACTCTTGATCTCGGGGTTGTAAGTTTGAGCCCCATGTTGGGTGTAGAGATGTTACTTAAAAATAAAATCTTAAAAAAATAAAATGAGATTGCAAGAATATAGGATCATATTTAATTGTGTGAACTTGTACAGGTGAGAAGAGTTGATCTTGCGAATTCTTGTAATGCTCCAAATCATATGGACATAATGTATTAGCTTAAATTGTAATCTCTAGATCTTTAGTCAACCTTAGACTAATATTAATTCAGTTAATACATAAACTTTGGAGATGTGGGCAATTTTTAAGTAAGAAGAAGATGCAGATATTAGTCACTAAATATAGTTTTAATTCCCTTTGTTCTTTACTTTATGTGTAAATGACAGTACCTTAACAGGATATGCAAATGTCTTTAAGTGATGTAATGTATATGCTTTTTCTTTTTTTATGACAATTTTGATAAGTATTAACATTTTTTTTTAATGTTTATTTTTGAGAGAGAGCGAGAGAGAGTGAGACAGAGCATAAGCAGGGGAGGGGCAGAGGGAGAGGGAGACACAGAATCCGAGGCAGGCTCCAGGCTCTGAGCCATCAGCACAGAGCCTGACACGGGGCTCGAACCCAGGATCCATAAGATCATGACCTGAGGCGAAGTCAGACGCTCAACCCACTGAGCCACCCAGGTGCCTCTATACTTATTGTTTGATCTTAAAATTCATCAGTGATATAAAATGTGTGTGAAAAAATTAGCTAGACTGTTTTTGGTTCCTGCCTTCCAGTTTTCTCTTAGGTCTGAAAAACAAAAGATGCTTACTATAGTAAGGAAGTAATTAATATAAATTGTTGAGGTAATACGAGGTACAATAATTTTAGAGACACATAAATGTATTGCAAAATAATAAATATGGTTTGTTTGTCTTTTAAGGAGATAGTTATAGTTTATTAGGATGATAAATTCAATTATACATACGCAAATATACATATGCATAGTTTTATTTTATATGCTGATGAAGTTAAAAGGTTTAATTAAAATAGTCTATTGTCATGTTTATATAATTGTATATGTCTAAATACAAATAAAAGCATATTAAGATTAAGTTAAAAAGTTTAGGGGTGCCTGGGTGGCTCAGTCGGTTGAGTGTCTGACTTCGACTTAGGTCATGATCTCGTGGTTTGTGAGTTCAAGGCCCGTGTCGGGCTCTGTGCTGACAGCTCAGAGCCTGGAGCCTGCTTTGGATTCTGCGTCTCCCACTGTCTCTGCCCCACTTCTGCTCATGCTCTGTCTTTCTCTCTTTCTCTCTCAAAAAATGAATAAAACATTAAAAAAATAAAAAATAAAAATATTACTTGTAACTATTTTTTTGCCTTTAGATATGATGGTTTATCTTCCTCTTCTTTTTCCTCTGATACCTCTTCTTGATTTTTAGCTTTCCAAGGTACAGTTCCCAAATCAGAAGAATCACGCTGTTAAGGTACCTTTTAAACAAAATCTATGTTTGGATTTCCCGGTATGGCCATTAAGCAGCCCAGAGATGAACTCCTTCAATAGAAAATTAGGATGTTTTCGTATGAATTTGCCTTTGTCATCATGCTTTCTTAGAAATAGCGCTTGGGAATGATTTAGGGAACAGTGGTGTATTTTCAGACACTTCCATTTTTTTCTGGACCTCGTAAGGAAAGTTCGTTTTCTACACTGAACCCCAAGTTCTTTTGATTGAGTCATACCTAATGATCTCTGAACTGCAGATATCAACTCCTGGTGCTGAATGGTCCAACACTGTCTCAGACTATTTGATAACCCCACTAGAGTATTTTTTCCTGAAAAGAGATCATTGGATGGCCCCTAATCCCTGCTACTACCTTGGCCGTATAAAAGTCTGTTGACTGCTACCCACAGATGGGACGTGCATCTGTCATCCTGATCAACTTTTGCTTGAGTTCAAGACAGTCTCTGATACCATCCAGGATTTATCTTGGGCCATAAATTTTTTTTTTCTCAGAAAAAGAGATCTTCAGATAATTTAAGGAGAAAAACGAGGTCTCATTTAGTGTTCAAAGGCTTTAGCACCCGAAGGGGTACTTTGGAAAGCTGCATCCAAAATAGGTACATTTTTAAATCCCTGGAAGGGATTTTACTGATCATGCTGACGTTCCAAAAGACCACCCCCAAAATTAATGGATCTAGCACAGCTATGTTTATTTAGATAGGTAGCAGCTTTCCAATTCCAGGTAGATATGTGATCGAAGCAGGTCTTTACGGAGTGGCCAGAGGTGGAGAGCTGAGTTCCTGCTCTCCAGGAGAGGGGACAGAAGAAGATCAGGTGTGGCCAAAGGCCCCATGTTTAATATGTCTTCAGCTATTTTGGTGGCCAAATAAGGAATAAAGAATTCTCGTCTCAGGAATTACACAGACATGTCAGGGGGTAAGGCAAAAGCCCAGAAAAGTTAATGTCTGAAGCTCGCTCTGGATATAAGAGGCCAGGCTTATAGAGGAATCAGGAATCAGTTTCAGACCAATTCTGTTGGGAAAGAAGGATATAAAACTATTAATCTACTTATGGTCTTGATCTGGTTTGAGTCAAAAAATAGTGCCAAGGGGCACCTGGGTGGCTCAGTCAGTTAAGAGTCCCTCTCTTGGTTTTGGCTCAGGTCATGATCTCACAGGTTCATGGGATCAAGCCCTGTATCTGGTTCTGTGCCGACAGTGCAGAGCCTGCTTGGGATTCTCTACCCTCCTCTCTCTGCTTGCTCTCTCTCTCTTTCTCTCTCTCTCTCTCAGAATGAATAAATAAACGTTAAAAAAAATAGTGCCAAGGGGCACCTGGGTGGCTCAATCAGTTAAGAGTCCCTCTCTTGGTTTTGGCTCAGGTCATGATCTCACAGGTTCATGGGATCAAGCCCTGTATCTGGTTCTGTGCTGACAGTGCAGAGCCTGCTTGGGATTCTCTACCCTCCTCTCTCTGCTTGCTCTCTCTCTCTCTCTCTCTCTCTCTCTCAGAATGAATAAATAAACGTTAAAAAAAAATAGTGCCAAGGGGCACGTGGGTGGCTCAGTTGGTTAAGTATCTGACTTCCACTCAGGTCATTATCTCACCATTCCCAAGTTTGAGCCCCACGTCCAGCTCTGTGCTGACAGCTCAGAGCCTGGAACCTGTTTCAGATTCTGTGTCTCCCTCTCTGTCTCTGCCCCTCCCCCACTCGTGCTCTGTCTCTCTCAAAATAAATAAACATTAAAAAAATAGTGCCAAGCCTATACATTAAGAGATACAATACCTTAGATGACTAGGATTGATTTTTATAAAATTACGCGTGTGTGTGTGGTCTGGAATGATGTATTAGGTATCTATTGCTGTATGAAAAAAATTACCCCCAAACCTACTGGCTTGAAACCACACACATTTGTTATGTTACAGGTTTGTGGGGGAAGGACCTGGACTCATCTTAGCTCATCTCACAGGATCTGTCACAGGCTGCCATCAAGGTGTAGGTTGGGCTCAACTTGAGAAGTTCTGCTTTCAAGTTCAGGCAGCTCTTGATAGGACACAGTTCTTCGTGTGTGTGTGTGTGTGTGTGTGTGTGTGTGTTGGACTGAGGGCCTCAGTTTCCCACGGGATGTTGTTTGTAGGCAACCCTCAGTTCCTTGCCACGTGAGTCACTCCCACATTCATCAAAGAATGCAGACTGAGAAGTCAGTAGAATCTAGCAAGACAGAAATTCGTCTTTTGTGACCTGATCATGAAGGCTACAGTCTACCACTGTTGATGTATTCTGTGGATTAGAATCAAGTCACTGGTCTGTCCCACATGCGAAGGGATGGGATTCCGCAAGGGTATGAATACCAGTGGAGATCATTTGACTGCTACCTATGAAAACTGCTTCCCACAGGTAATACTCATAAGTAAATTAAACAATACATCCCCTTGACCTCAGAAGCTCGACCATTAGAGTGAAGTTGTTTTTCTTTGGGGTAAAGTGAAGTGTGAAATACCACAAGTAAAGGGGAACTCTCAAGATATTTTATCTTGAAGTTCTGTAAGAGGCTAAACACTTAATGCACACGTTGGTTTTTAAGTTTCCAGACCTGTGTGAACATATTATTGCCCTTTTCCCAGACGAAGTGCCAGATGGTTTTGAATGAGGAGTATCCGCAAAGTCATGGTGCTTTGTATTTACTGTTTCTCTTGAAAACTACAAGGCCTGTGTTGTCATCAGCCTTATTCCGGTTAATTACCTGGGTTTGCAGGCCTCTCCTTCGAGCAGCGCAGCTGAATAAGTCAAAGGTTTTGCACTTAGTGAACATCTCCGAACATGGGTAATTGTGGTGTTTGCTTCAGAAACAGGAGGGAGTATTGCTCTTTTTTTTTTTTTTTTTTTTTTTTTTTTTTTTTTTTCCCCATCCGAACTTGTCTAACTGTAGAAACAGAAATTTGGTGTGACCATATCTGGTAGATTGTCAACAGGTATTAATTCATTCTCTTGGAAATGGAAATCTTTGATGAGTACAAAGTGTTTTCCGATGGATTAAGAATTAGATAAACATTTAAGAGACTGAGTCATAGAAGGAACAATTCTTGGCTATATCTGGAATGGCCTTTAAAACAACCTTTCCATTTTACCTTTGAAGAAATCGAGGCACGGAGAGCTGAGTTGTTTACCTAAGAAGATTTACCTAACTAGCTCTTAAGGGGATATTTTCAGATTGGTATCGGGTCTACTCTTTTTTTTTTTTTTAAACGTTTATTTATTTTTGAGACAGAGACAGAGCATGAACGGGGGAGGGTCAGAGAGAGAGGGAGACAGAATCCGAAGACAGAATCTGACCCATCAGCCCAGAGCCCGATGCGGGGCTCGAACTCACAGACCGTGAGATCGTGACCTGAGTTGAAGTCGGACGCTTAACCGAGTGAGCCACCCAGGTGCCCCTATCGGGTCTACTCTTGATCTAGTTCAACTCCACACTACGAGCACTGTAGTGGAAAGGGCACCGGACTGAGACCAAAGAATCAAATCCCATAGGCTTTGTCCATTTTGTTCCCCACTGTATCCTTACCAGAAACTGGAAACCTATACCTGAAACTGTAATAAAGTATATATCACTGGTACTTGTGGAACATGTAAATGGATGAATGAATGAATGAATGAATGGAATCCTAGTTCTGTGATGTACTGGTTGAGTGACTGTGGACAATTTGTGTTCTGTCTCTGGCTTTGAGCTTCCTCATATCTGAAGTGAGGCTTTCGGTCTGGTTAATCTTTACAATTCCTTTCAGTTCTAAATGTCCATGATTTAAGGATGATAAGAAGTAACATTTCCTGGGTACTCTTTCTATCCTGTACTACTGTTTACACAATAATGCCATTTGAATTCTTAAAACCGCTCTGTGATACAACAAGCCTCTGAGGAAAATCACGAATAGCTAACAGTTGTATTGACTCTGAGCCAGACACTATTATTAACTCATTTTAATCCTCCTCTCTTCCCTATGAGGTACAAGAGAGGTTGAATTTGTCCAAGGTCCCATAATGGTAAGGGGTGGAGCCGGAACTTGAACTCCCGTGGTCCAATTTAGAGCCTACCTGCTTAAATATGTTGTTATACTGCATCGTAACATTGTAAGGTCAGAGGCTGTGGTTCATTCTGTTCAGTTAAACCCGAGTTCAAGCTTCCTTGTGGCTACCAACTTCTTTTTCTATTTCCCGTTCATAAACATGATCTGCACGCAAATACATCAGCCTTTACATTTCTTTAGCAACTCAAGGCTTCCGTTGCTAAATAAGCTGCTGATTCAATAAATTTGTATCATTACCCAGTTATTTAAATGGTGGGCAGAAGTTCCTGTAACCAGCACTCCTCCTATTCAAAGACTGGAAACGAAGAAATATTTTCTGAAGTCATGTCTGGGGTATGGTGGGTGGATGTTTGGCTTGTTCTGAGAAGTGTAGCTGAAAACTCCAGAATTACTCAAATGTTTGCACTGGTGAGGCTTACTGTGCCGGCCAACTGGCCACAGAAAGACATCAATCAAACCAGTGGAGAATGAGGAAGATGAGGTTCAGATGGTGTGGATTCATTTGTTTTGTTTTTGTTTTAATCTCTTTAGACCATCAGTCAAGAACTCTGTGCTCGCATTCCTGAACACCTATTATGACTAAGATTATATTAGCTATGTATCTGCATGAGAAATTTACAGTAAAATTAGGGGTCATTTTTAAAAAATAATTTATTTATTTTTTTTCCTTTAGGAAAATTGCGATGTTCCTGATGATCTGGAAAGGTAGGTATTTTGAGATCGTTGTCTACTCTGATGGAATCCACCGAGCGTCTTATTAGTGTTTGCTTCTATTCAGCCAGACTGTGATTCACGGCCACATGAACGTGAATGGTATTGTATGGGGTAGTGTTAAAGAAAAAAATGCCAGGAGACCAAAGATTGAGTGCTTAGTAGGAACAGTGATTTTTTTTTTTTTTTTTTAATTTTTTTTTTTTTTTAATTTTTTTTTTCAACGTTTTTTTATTTTTATTTTTGGGACAGAGAGAGACAGAGCATGAACGGGGGAGGGACAGAGAGAGAGGGAGACACAGAATCGGAAACAGGCTCCAGGCTCTGAGCCATCAGCCCAGAGCCTGACGCGGGGCTCGAACTCACGGACCGTGAGATCGTGACCTGGCTGAAGTCGGACGCTTAACCGACTGCGCCACCCAGGTGCCCCGGAACAGTGATTTTATCAAGCAGGGTACTCAATCTAATACAGGGTTTAGACTCTCGGGGGGATGAGATTTTGGAGAGAAGAGTGAAATGGGTCCTTTAAAGGTAAAAGATGTCAATGGTCTCTGTCTCATAGTAGGAGAGCAATGTCTTTGAGTGATGCTGATTGATTGGTGATGCCTGGGCTTGTCCCTTAGGTAAGTGGAGGCGAGGTGAAGGTACTCTTCTGCATATCAGGGTGCCTGCCTCAAGATAATGGTGGCCAGCTGCCTCTGCTCTGTATGTGACATATTGCGATCACATTATGCCACCTGCTTAGTGTCAGCGGTGGCCAGTGGCCAGGTCAAACTTACCAGGAGTAAGCCTGTGGAGCCTAATCTAGATTTAAGAAGTCCTGGGTTCTAGTCTTGGTAATGCCATTGACTCAGCTGTGTGACCTTGGACTCCCAAGAGAATTCTCTAGGCCTTAGTTTGCTGATTTGTAAAAAAAAAGACAAGGTGGGCCTAGATCTGTGAAAACCACTTCACGTTCTACTAGAGGTTCTGCTGAAGGATTTCAAGAGTGACCACAGTGCCCTAACTTGCCCCCACCCAACTCCCACCCGACAAGAGAATCTCTACGCATCGCCTATTTTACATAGGGGACTTCTTCCACATTTCTTTTTTTTTTTTTTTTTTTTAAACATTTATTTTACTTTTGAGACAGAGACAGAGCATGAACGGGGGAGGGTCAGAGAGAGAGGGAGACAGAATCGGAAGCAGGCTCCAGGCTCTGAGCCATCAGCCCAGAGCCTGACTCGGGGCTCAAACTCACAGACCGTGAAATCGTGACCTGGGCTGAAGTCGGACGCTTAACCGACTGAGCCACCCAGGCACCCCTCTTCCGCATTTCTTTAAAGAGCAGTTCTCGTTCTTAAAAATAAAAAATGATCTTTAAGGGATCTTGCAACTCAAACATTCGATAACATCTAGTTCAAAACTATTTGACCTAATTATTATTTTTTAATCAATTACATTCTGACTGAAAACCTCATTTAAGAGGATGCTGAATGGAAGGGTGGAAGAATTAGGGTTTCTTTTTTTCCTTCCAGGCTTTTAAGATTGGCTTGTTGACACGACACCGTGCATATTTGGGCGTCCGGGATTATGTATGAATTCACGTTTGTGAATCTCAAGTTTAGCCTGGGAAATGTAAATGTATGGAAGACATCCTGTTCACACAAAGAAAATAGCTTCGCATATGATTTCCTTTGGTAAATATTTTAAAGAAAGATGGCATCATGTCCTCCGAAAGGTCTCTCTTCTTCATTTCTCAGAGTGAATTTCTACTGAGCTCCTTGGAAAAAGATAAAAAAAGAAAGTGAAAGAAAATCATAAAGCGTATACCCATTTAATGTACCAAATGTCTCATCCGAGGTTTCAGGGAGGTGTAAATACTCCTACACTACGCAGCGCATCCCCAAGATCTCTGCCCACAGCCAAGGTCAATGGTGCTGTTAGCATATCTGTGTTTTATTAAGGCAACTAAGTGGAATTTGTGTGCGTCGGGCGACTCGTGATTTGGCAGGAAATATCATGTATGGTGTAAAAGTCATCGACTATATTTCATGGAAACTAAAGTGAAAGTCTACTTTTCTGCCCAAATGCTTCATCCTTACGTAGGTAAATCCCATTGAGATGAATGTTCTCCGTATGCATTCTCCTGATGTCTTAACCTCACTAGACTCTCCTTTGAGGCTCTCTCTGGTGGGTTTGTTTGTATCTCCACAGCTCTAAAGGGGGCCTTCACAATTCTAGCTAAAGACCAGAGGGGCACTCCTCCAAATGGGATGCAAATCGATATCGCATCAAGATGGCGTCATTCAGCTTCGTGCTGTCTTGGGTGAGTGCTGGCCTCTGTTTTTAGCGACTCTCTCCTGACAGGCACACTATTTGTTGGGCAATGAAGAGTGTCTGGGCACCTGTGAAACTCCATATTCAACGATCGTGGGGAAAAAGATGAGTTAGACACTGTCTCCCCTTCAAGGGTCTTGTATGGGTACTCTTGTTTTCTCGTGCTGCATACCTTGGTGACTTAAAACAATGATGATGATCGTCATTTATTTTGCTATAGCTCTGCAATTTGGGCAGTTTGGTGGAATCGCCTGGGCCTCCTCTCTGCCCCCATAATGTCTGGGCGCCTCCACCAGGATGACATGAATAGCTAGGGGCTTGAAACAGCTCAGGCTGAATGGGCATCTCCACTTTATGTAATCTCAAAGTCTTCCTATGTGGTCTCTTTAGCAAGCGCTCTTAAGGTAGTTGAACTTATTATATCATAGCTCAAGGCTTCCAGAGCTGCAGCTCCACAAGGCCTGCATTGAAGCTAAAAAACTTATGACCTGGCCTTGGAGGTCTGTTCTTAAAGGCAAGTCACTAAGCCCAGACCATGTTCAAGGGGAAGAGAACCGGTCTCTGGCTCTCAACAGTATCCAGCATATCATGTGATATTATCACATGTATTCCCACCCCCCCCCCCACCCCCTCTACGCCCATGTTCACAGCTACCCCAGGATGAAAATGTAACAGATGAGAAATTCAGGTTTTGCTCAGGTGGCAAATGGCGAGTCAGGATCCAAACCTTGGATTCTGGTCTTGCTAGAGGAGACCTCTCAGGTCTTTTATTCAGTCTGGGAGAAATGAACAAACAAAAAACAACTGAGGTCCAAAGAAAGGAAAGGAAGCCCGTTTGGCATCACACATGTTATCAGCAGAATTAGGAAAACCAATGCCTAGCAGGCTAAGCCAAGGATTGTGGCCTCACGATTCTAGGCCACTTAGCAGGACTCCGAGGGAGGGGCTTTAAAGAGTTAATGGAGGCCAGTCTTTCAAAGCCGAGTGACAGTACGTTGGCTGTTTTTAGATGAGGCAATGCTGTAGATGGGCAACAGACACCGGTGTTATTGGCTCCCCCAACCCTGGCAATTCCAGAAAACGAGAGGAACACTGGGAACAGATGTCCAGATGACTCTGATCTCAGGTTGAGGTACTTGGGGTGAAATTATTTTGTATTGTGGTCTAAAAATCTGTTATGTTGAAATGTATTTTATGTATGTATCTTCTAAAGTTTATTTATTTACTTTGAGACAGTGTGTGTGTGAGCAGGGGAGGGGCAGAGAGAAGGAGAGAGAGAGAGAATCCCAGGCAGGCTCCACACTGTCAGCATGGAGCCTGATGCGGGGTTCGAACTCGTGAACCGTGAGATTATGACCTGAGCTGAAGTCAAGAGTCGGACGCTCAACTGACTGAGCGACCCAGGTGCCTCTTCAATGTATTTTAAATGAGTGCATTAACTAGGATTTGAAACTCAAAATGGGTAGTATCTCTTTAAAAGAAGGAAGTTTTATCCTGTCTCGTGTTAGAGAAGGTTGCTAAGGATGCCACTGTGTTTAGATTCATCAGCGCCCAACCATTGGGTGGGAGGAAAGGAATCTCTCTTCTAAAGGAGAATTAAGCTTTTTGATTGCAAAAGATGGACTGGTGTCATTCTGTTGGTAGGTAGGATACACTGTGGGTCTACGGTCCTTCTCTTTTTGCAAGTGAATGATGAAGAAAAGCAATTTCTTCCTTTCAAAGAAGGAAAGTAGAAGACTAGACAGTATGTGTGGGTACTGCAGGCAGAGAGATAAAGAGAGAAGAGAGAGAACCAGCCTCTGGTATCAAGTTACTTTTTTTGTGAGAGAGAGAGTGTGAGCAAGGGAGGGGCAGAGAGAGAGGGGGAGAGAGAGAATTCCAAGCAGTCTCCACGCTGCCATCGTGGAGCCTGACGCAGGGCTTGAGCCCATGAACCGTAAGATCACGACCTGAGCCCAAATCAAGAGTCGGATGCTTAACCAACTGAGCCACCTAGGCACCCCAAATGACTTCTTTTTAGGAGAAAAATCTATAACAGGAAAGATAACCCCAGAGTTTTCACACCTTATGAAGTTGTCGAAAACTCCAGTAACACAGACCATTGGGGAGATCCAATCTCAGATAAAGAAATGTATTTGTAATTATTGTGTAAACATGGGGAAAATTTGGGATAGGTTAATCAGTGTTTGTAAGACTTACGAATTAGTGCATAAGATGTTCAAATGTGTGAAGGGGCTTTGTGGTGAGTGGGTAAAGGTGTATATGTATGTTGCAGCATGTGTATTTCTTCCTATCTACCTTAAACTGTTGTGAATCTATTTTTTTTTTTAATAATTGATGATACTACTTAGGTTTTTTTCCATTTTTTCAACAAAATGCCAGTTAAGAAAAAGGATAAACAAGGAGGAAAGTAACCTGGTTGTCTTTAATCTCAGTGGGAAACCGCAAAATTTGAACCCCAAACCCCAAGCTAATACATGGCTGGAGACCTGTGGTTGCCTACTCTCATTAGAGGCCACGTACATAAGAATAAATAGGCAACTACACAAAGCAAGCCCATGAAGAAATGATTATCATCCTGGTTTTTTATAGGTCAGTCCCCATATTTATGTAACCCCAGAACACAGTCTCAGGAGATCGGTTACCTGCTTTAGGTGGGGCCTCTGAAGAGGGCAGGGGTGGAAAGGGGTCCAGAAGAAGAAGATAAATGAGTCAGGTGTGAGATGACTACATGGAGAAAATTCACCTTGGTTCATATGACTTCTGGTAGCCAAGATAATTTTCTTTACTCTTTAGGAGAATTTGCACATCATTAGCGCTTGTAAGACTTCAGACTCTCTAGAAGACTCTTTGGAAGGTCTTCCTTTTGAAAACTGAGTTAACCTTTTCCTTCAGCTCCAACCTAAGGCGCTGCCCAGTTACAAGGTTGGGACACACTAAAATCTCTGGGGGACTGCAGATTTGTGGGTGTCTCCTGTTCTAGATATGGACGGGGCCATCTCAGGTTGTAGGAAACTGCGTGGCCCAAGGCAGGGCACCATTCTCAGCCAAACCTGACTTGGATGTCGGTTTCTTCGGCTCTTTTTCTGAGGGTGAGGTGCCTTCTGCCTTCCTCCATGGCCTACCTTGCCCCTCCCCCAACAGACGCATACACTCTGCCAACACTCCGGCTTGGAAAACTATCGAACAAGCAATGCTATGAAACCGGATAACTGTTCTCACTGAACATTAGAAGAATTCTACAAAGACAACATTTTCATTATGTTTCTCCTTCTGTTTCTAAACAGGGTGTATTCTGATGCGCCTGGAGGCAGGAGGTAGAGGAGGCCGGGCACAATTTGATTTTCTGCTGTTTCATTCACAATTTTCATGCACATCCTTTTCCAGCACATTTGAATTTGGTTGGGCAGATATTCTCCCTTCATTTCCTTGTGTGAATCGTGAGCTATTCTTGTTCCTCCTTTGACCTTGAGATCCTCCTGGCCCTTAATTCCGTAGCAGGAATGAGAGAGGAAGGGTTAGGGCAGGAATTGATCTCTAGACTGTTGAATTTTGCTGGGAATTTCACCTGCCTTCCCCCACGGAAGGTGTTTTCTTTTTCACCTATCTTTGAAAAGGCTGGGGAGCTTTTACTCTGTGCTTTGAGAGCTACAATCTCTGCTTTTCAAAAAAACCTAATATCCAACAGGAAGCTCCCATCCAGATTATTATAGGTGTATTTGTTTTTGCCTCTGGGGACAACACATCCTTTCCTTATGTCTTATTCATGTATAATCCCGAAGTTTCCAGCAGTTGGTTCTCCCTTCTTCTGGTACCCAGAGCAGTGCCTTGAACATGAGTATTTATTATTCCTGGAGGAAAGAGATAATAGGAGTTTTGTACATTTTCCAATAGTTACTGAGCTGTTGACCCTCATTGTCTCCAGATGACCATTTAAGGCAGTGCTTGTACTCTGGGAATTAGGAAGGGGGGGGTCTGTAATGCTTTCCCATTACCACATCTGCCAGGCAGTTTGTTGTTAGCTGTTTTTATAGTGTCTTCTAAGAAGCCAGCCAGATTACCCTCTACAGTGTCCCCAAAGGCTGCTGGGGTGGGGGACACAAGGAAACGTGAGCTGGTGGGAACTTTGTACCTCTCTCCTGCTTCAATCAGAGAAGACCTCCTTTATGTATTTATATATTTATTTGGAAAAAAAGAGGTTAGCTGTTTTTTTTTTTAAGTTCAGAAACTATTGGAATATGAAATAAGTTTGGAATTCACAGCCCCTTGTCCCAAGGCTATGAGACACAGAATGGGAATGTCCCATGTGTCCCCTTCCCCAACAGCTTCATGACCAGTTTCTATCGGAATACGAGGAAAGTTATCTACTGCCTGTTACATTACTTTTTGCCCCTTCCAGTCTCTTCTGACCCTATGTCTGCCTCTGTTGCTTCCATACTCCCTCCAGTCATGATGGGTAAGTATGTTAACCAGGTTCTGAGAATTTCTGGAACAGCTAAAAAGTGATTAGGAAGTATTTTACTGCAGTCAACTAATCATATAAAAAGAATTCATTCCGACCAGAGTTAAATGATGTGCCTCTGTCCTAGGGCCTTATGTGTCCCTTCAGTCAGTGTTGCTTTAGGAGGAACCTGTTAACTGAATTCCATTCCTTGTAAGACTTTGAATCCTATACATTATTTAAGGGCATCCAGGATGGAAGAACACTTTGATCTAATTCCCCTTTTCCAGACATTCTAGTCAGTTTGTTCCTGATGGGCTTGACTAGGACACAATGGGTATTGCTGGATTAAAACAAACAAACAAACAAACAAACAAACAAACAAAAGCAAATGATACATCTGTCTCCTCTGTTGGGTAACTGGATAGTTAGATGGTAAAAATTTCATCTCTGAGGTTTCTTTTTCCCTCCAGATGTATAATGTGAAGAGGCAGTTTAATGGATAGGGATTCTCTAAATTTCACGTGTAGCCCATGCCAAGAATTTAGCATCAAGCTGGACAGATCTTCTCAAGACAATATGAATTAAGAATTTCCTTTCTTGCAATATGTTTCTTTACCTCCTAGCCTCTCCAGAAGCCTGAAATCATCTTTGGCTACAGTCTACTTTGTCCCTTTTCTAATCGCATTATGTTTCCTTCCTTTTCCCCTACTTTCCATCAAGGGCCTGGCTAATGGCTAGGTGGCAGATTTCTGTGGATGTGTCAGCATGTAACTCACTGAGGGCAGCAGGCGTGAGGAAAAGTCTGGGTACCACCAGGGTGAGCCATGTCCCAGTGATGCGCTTTCCTGGCCGGTTTTGGACCAAGAATCTGGCTATATCTGGAAGAGAAATGCCTTTGAAGAGAAATACTAACTTCTACGTCTACGAGAGAGCAACATAGTTTAACCTGAAATCTTTTCAAACCTTTGACTGAATCTGTACTCCGTTCGAAGGAGGCCAAGAGGCTTCCTAAAGGCCAAGTCAGTTTTCTTAACAAACAGATCTGTAGCAGAACTTCTCCTATCCATTCTCCAGTTACCTGACTAGGCAGATTAGAGAATGTCTCCTGTACCACACACTGCATAGTATCGATGCAAATCTAACAGCACAGTCAGCTCATATCTCCATCAGTTGAGTACCCAAGAGCCAGAGGTCTCTGTTCCCATGTTTCTTCCCGTCTTACTTGTTACCCAAATAGATATCACGTGTTTGCACATGACGTGAGATGTTTTTTCTGTGAAAACTGAGTTGCATGCTTTGGAAAGAATTGGGAAGACAGTCACTAGAAATTGGCTCTTAAATTAAGTATGGTAAAGGGGCGCATGCGTGGCTCAGTCGGTCAAGTGCCTGACTTAATTTTGGCTCAGGTCATGGCCTCACGGTTCACGAGTTCAAGCTCTACTGGGAGCTCTGGGCTGATGGCGCAGAGCCGGCTTGGGATTCTCTCTCTCCCCCTCTCTCTGCCCCTCCGCCGTGCTCTCTCTCTCTCAAAATAAATAAACTCTTAAAAAAATTAAGTGCGGTAAAGACAACTACGAAAAGTAGGGGAAATGTCCGAAATATCTACAACAATTCCAGGTACTTTTAACAATTACTCCAGGGCAAAAACTTTGAACCAGGACTGTCCTGTGTAAATTGGGACATAATTGATTTATCAGACCAGGCATGTAGAGACTGAAGGAGTAAAGATGCGAAAGGGATGTGTGTGTGCACGCACACGGGTGTGTGTATAAATTTGCATTGGTGTTATAGTTGATAAAAAGTCATTGCAGATTATTGCATTCTAGGAGAAATACACGTACTTTGTTTAAACATTTTACTAAAGTACAATCAATATAGAAAAGGACACAGATCTTAAGCGTAGAGCCTAATGAACTTCCACCAAATGAATATAAACGTGAAGCCAGGCCTCAGAATAAGAGACAGAATATTGCTAGTATGTCCAAAGTCCGTCTTGGCGCCATAACCAGTCAATATCCCCCAAAGGGAAGGCACTATCCTGAATCCAAACATTATAGATTAGTTCTGTTTTTGCATTCTATGTAAATTGAATTTTGTAGAATGCATCCTTTTTGTGTTGGCTGCCTTCATTCAACGTCATTTTTCTGAGATATATCCATGTAGTTGCATGTAGTTGTATTTCGTTCATACTTGTTGCTGGTTAGTATTTCATAGTATGATTACACAAGAATGTATTTATTCGATTAGCTTCTTGCTGAGTCTTTGGGTTGCTTTCCGGCTTTGTTTCTTACAAATACAGTTGACTCTTGAACAACACAGGGGGTTAGAGGCACTGCCTCCGTGCAGGTGAAAATTGGTGTATAACTTTTGATGCCCCACGAACTTAATTACTAATAGCCTACTGTTGACCGGAAACCTTACCAGTAACGTTAAACAGGTGATTAGCACATATTTTGTATGTTAAATGTATTATATACTGTATCCTTACAGTAAAGTAATCTAGAGAGAAGAAAATGTTATTAAGAAAATCATAAGGAAGAGAAGATATATTTACAATGCTGTACTGTATTTATAAAAAAAAAAATCCATGTCTGAGTGAACCCATGTTGTTCAAACCCATGTTGTTCCAGAGTCAACTATAATGTCAAATGAATGTTCTGGAATATCTCTTATTGAATATATACACATTTGTTAGGTCTGTACGCAGGGATAGCAATTACAGGTCGTAGGGGATATGTATGGGTAACTTTAGCTTGATATGGCAAACAGTTTTCCCCAAATGGTTGCACTGATTTGCATCCCCGTCAGTAGGTTTTAGAGTTCTAGTGGCTCCGTTTCTGCACCATCACTTGGTATTTTCTGTCTTTTTTATTTGGCCTTTCTGGTAGGGTGTGCAATAGCAATTCATTGTAGTTTTAATGTTTATTTTCTCAAAAATGAGTGAAGTTAAGTACGTGTTCATAGATTTACTGGTCATTTGGATATCTGCCTTCAAGAAATTTAAATTTTTGTTCATTTTCTATTGGACACGTAGATCTTTTTTTTTTTTTTTCCTGATTTGAGGAATCCTTTTCTGCTGTTAAACATTTCTATGCTGAAATAATTTTGGATCTACCAAAAACTTGCAAAAATAGTACAGAGTTCCCATATAACATTCATCTAGCTTCCTCTAATATTAAGATCACCTAACCGTGATCTAATAATTCAAACCAAAAAATTAACATGTGTGCAATACTATTAACTAACCTACAGACTTTATTAGAATTTTAGGAATCAGGGTTTCTCAGTCTTCACTTTGTGATTCATTAATGAAATGATTCTCAGCTTTGGCTACCATTGTTATCAATAGGAGCTATTTATTTGTTTACTAAAATTGTATATATTTAAGTTGTATCCCATGATTTGACATACATGTACATAGTTAAATGATTACTACCATAAATATAATGAACATATCTTCTTCCATAGCTACCGTTTTATGTGTGTGTATGTTGAGGGCACCTGAAATCTACTCTCTTAGCAAATTTCTGCTATGCTACTAACTATAGTCAGCACGCTGTATGTGAGATCTCTAGATGTGTTCATTCTGCGTAACCGCGAATTTGTAGCCTTTGATCAACATCTCCCCATTTTCTCCACCTCCTTGTCTCTGGTAACTACCATTCTATTCTCTACTTTTTTTTTTCTTTTTCCTACTCTCTGCTTCTATCTATTTGGCTTTTTTAGATACCAGGTATAAGTGAGATCATGCATTCTTTTTCTTCCTGCGTCTGGCTCATTTCGCTGAGCATAATGTTGAGGAATTCTTTCTGTATTCCGATTCTGATTCCTTTATCTGGTATGTGTGTTTTGTATGTAGCCACTCTGTGACTTGCCTTTTCAGAAACTCTCTTAATGCTTCTTTTCATGGGCATAAGTTCTCGATTTTAAGGTTGTTCAACTTACCATACGTTTCCTTTTTGGTCCCTCTGTTTAAAACCTTCGCTTATCCCAAGATATTATTTTGGGTCTACTTCTTATGTATCTTTTCTTCTGTTTTAAAAGCATACTGAGGGAAAGACAGGATTTTAAGTAGATCGAGGTGGCTTATGAGTGCAGGGTGGCTTGGGAGGAGAGGTTGGGAACAGAAAGACTAGCCAGGAGGCTGTGGCATCCACCTAGACGCCAGGTATAAAATAAGCCCAGACTAGGAGAACAAAGATGAAAAGAGAAGGGGAAGAATAGAATCAAGGGCTCTGTTGATCTGTTGGGGCAGATCTTCTTGCCTGAATGGATGAGAGTAGAATGGATAGCTCGGAGGCTTGCTTGGATACTGAGAGAGTGTAGACATTCTGCTCTTGCAGGATCAGTCTTTCCAGAAATATGCTTTGTGGAGATACCATGGCCTCTGTTACAATGAAGATGATGTCGAGTGAGTATTTGCCATGGGCAGAGAACACAACAAGTAGGAATACCTTCCCGTTTAGGAAGTAGAATCCTGGAACAACAAAGGACTGGCGAAGCCTCCTGGGGGAGATGGTTGGACTTGATCTGAGAAACGTTTTAAGAGGAACCAGCCGGCCATCTCTTGGTGGAGAGTAGGTAACGTGCTGACTGGGGCAGGGAGTTGACACAAATGACCTCGTGAGCTCTCTGACAGCTTTAGTGAATCCTTGCCTGCCTTTCAACTCAAGGCTGAGTCACGGAGGCCATTTACCATTGTGAAGGCAACATCTGTTTAATGCCAAGAAGGGCTGGATTTGCCAAGTTTACTTTTCCGAAGCAGTACGGTAATTAGTAGATTTTGTTGAAAGTCCCTCTCCTTCTCTCTTTGCTAAAATACAGATGTCGCATTTGAATGGCTTATGCCTTGGGACTCTCTAATTACGCAGACTTCAACACAATCACGTCACAAGGGAAAGATCTGTGTAAACTTTTGAGAGAATGGAGCCCGGAGTTTAGATTTTTTTGTTACTACTTCATTTTCACTGTGTTCCAGCAGAAGATGTGTTTCTATGATTTAGGTAAACAGTTTTCTCCATCTGATTGGAGATTGAGGCAAAGGCACCCTGTTCTTTGCTAGGTCGGGATGTTGGGGCAGATTAAAAATTTCCACTAATTTCTACTAGCATTTTATTATGAGAAAGCAAAGGCATGAGTAGAGCATTAGATGTGCAGAGACTCTGCTTTTTAAAAATCCTAGCATCCCTTCTGATTCCCTCATCCTTGGGTGTGCTTACCTGCCTTTGTTCCTGATATGTCCTCACAGGACTGATGAGGAATTGGGTTCCTTTTGCAGAAGAGTCTAGTCTAGTGGAGCTTTATTTATGGGTTCATATATTAGCTCTGTGGCACATCCTAAACCATCTATCTGGGTTATGACCTTCTGGAGAAGTCCTTGCCTTATTCTTTACACTCCCTACATTTCCTGGTACATTGCCTTACTTATAGAAAATACTTGGGACTCCTGGGTGGCTCAGTCGGTTAAGTGTCTGACTTTGGCTCAGGTCATGATCTCGCCGTTGGCGAGTTCGAGCCCCGTGTTGGACTCTGTGCTGACAGCTCGGAGCCTGGAGCCTGCTTCAGATTCTGTGTTGCCCTCTCTCTCTGGTCACCCTCCCCCCCCCCCCCACTCCTGCTCTGTCTCTCTCTCTCTCTCTCTCTCTCTCAAAAATAAAAATTAAAAAAGAAAAAAAAAAGGAAATGCTTAATAAACAGTATTGGAAAAATCAGTTGAATAGAACAGGGAAATAACGGTGAGAGATGTAGGTAATTGAATCTTTGGGTATACGGCCCAAACTTACATATATCTGTCCTCATCTCTGATCGCAGACTGTCGTATAGCCTGTCCTTTAGCCCCCATGGCCAAGTGCCATTTCTTGAACATTTCTTCTGTATATACCTCTAGTGAACACCTGTAATTGTACCTGAAAGTAGAGAGAGACTGGTTTAGAAAAAAATATTTGAAATAACGATGGCCAAAAATGGTCCAAATGTGATTTAAAAAATATAAACTGAAGTTCCAAGAAGGGCAGTGAACCCCAAGTGAAATAATTATGGAGAAAACCACATTTCTTACCTCCGTGATTTGACACATTTCTGCTTCTTCAGCTTGGCTGAACTGTCCCTTCAAAGCAAAAGCCGCCAGTAGGGGCTTCACCAAAAAGATATCCAAATGACTATTGATAAGCGTATGAAAAAAGTGCTCTGCGTTACCATTCACTGAGAAGCACAAGTTAAAATCATAAGGAGATGCCATTCTACCTCCACAAAATGGCTAAAATTAACAAAATGACAATACTTAGTGTTAGTGAGAATGTCAAGTAAACGGAGCTCTGAGGCACTGTTGGTAAGTAAGTCGATACAATGGCTTTGAGGAAACTGGCGGTGTCTAATAAAGCTGAACACACGTCTTCTGTGATTCACTAGTGAATATACACCCAAGAGAAATGAGTGTTTATGTCTATCCATGGACAGTTACAAGAACGTTCACATAGTCAAAAGCTGGAAACAATTCAAGTATCTATCAGTAGTTGAATATTGGAGTGTGCTCTGGGTACTCTCAGAACAATGGATTCCAAACTCTTGTGTTCTAGTGCATTCCGTGCTGAGGTGGAAATACGCAGAAGAAGTGCACCTGGGCCCACTATGTGTTCTTGATCCAGGAAAGAGAGTTGGAAAGCCTTTGACCCTCTCCCTGTGATTTTATTTGAATCAGATAATGAATGATAAATCACATTGCGGGAAAGTGATAAGGGTCGGAGCTGGAGTGGGGCTCCAAATGGATGGTCAAGGCAATGTTACCTGGGTTAACTGGGGGGATGTCATAGTAATCAATTACTGCGTCTATTTGGTCCCCATGACAGAGAACTTGGCAGAGAACCAGTGGCGTGGATCTCTGAAAACCACTCACCCTCCTAATTTCTATAAGACAATAACCTCATTTGCTCTCCCACCATCTTTGGTGACTAAATAGCGCTTTGGGCGCGTCGTGAGCTCGCCATGTATGTGGAGGAAGCGTCAGAGTCCCGACCCTGCTAGCTGCAGAGTGGAGAATCCCCTATGCCTCTATCTCCATTCTGTCTCTTCTACCCGGGCTCAACTTACAGCCTGGGCCTGGCAAGACTGCTCCACAGTCTGCAAAATTCCACGGAGTGAGGTCTGAATTCTCTTCGAGGGTTCCTGGAACCGTGAGAAAGAAGCCAGGAAGGTGGATGGCCAAATGTAAAATAATTAAGAAGACAAGGTCTATGCATTTCACTAACTCACTTTCCTTCTCCCCATGCCCTTCCCTGAAATGGAGGCGGGAATGCTTTCCAACTGGAATGAGAACCTGTCTCCATTCTGAGCCAAGGCAGAGTTAAATAAGCCATTGTGCCATGTGCTTATGGGTAATTAGGCATGAAAAGAATCTGCAGTCAGCTCCCTCCATTGTTCCTCTCAAGCTGTCCTTTTGCCATGTGCCCGAGCCCCGGGGTCTTGGTGCTGGCACCACTACAGAGATATGGATGTCGTTGTCATGGCAACTCCTCTGTGCTAAGCAACTTTATGGTCTAATATTATTAAGAGGGCAGGGGTCAAAAGCCACTGAGGGACTTTGTCTCTGAAGCCCAGGATCACTGTGTCAGGGATGGGGCAGGACTGCACGCTCATGGGAGAAGAGGGGAGCTCAGGAAGCACCAGATTGCCCCCACCACAGAGCCCTTTGTGGCGGTGAGATGGCCACACTGTGAGGCCAATAAAATACGTCTCTGAGGCTTCTAAGTTTCTGTCTCCCGTGGCTCTGTCTCCGTGGCTGGCTCTCCCTCTTGGGAAAGGACGTGCTTGCAGTAGTCTTCATCCGAATGTGAATTCTAGAATGCCACTTCTGTTTGTATTTGTGTTTCCAGTCTGACTGCCAACTGTGAAATGAAAAGCATTGACCAGGAGGTGGTAGAAAATATTTGGGGGGTGGGGGACAGATCCCTTTCCCTCGAGCCCTACGCTTGCATACTGAAGGAGCTGCCTCTTCTTTCTGGTTTAACTTTTTATTAGACAAGAGTTCAAACGTTGACAAAAGTAGGGAGACTAGTATAATGAGCCCCCATGTTACCATCACCCCAGTTGCTTTCTCTCTACAGTTGTTCGCCTCGCCTGGCAGATCAATATGGAGCAGAAGGGGGTCCCTTATACCTCACTCCCCTCCACCTCAGCCTTAGCCGGGGAGGCTCTGGCTCAACAAGCTAGGATAAAAGATTTCTTCAAGAGTGACACAGAGGAAAATGTGTTGGGCCCTTCCCAGGCTCTTTTAGAACATTGCGTTAGATGCTGAATGTCAGGGCTTTCGTGGTGCCGCTGTCAGCCAGTCACAAGACCTAGGAATGCGTGGAGCACCCCCATAGCCAGCCAATCGGAGGCCAAAGGTGGCTGGCCTCTTAGCTATTACCTAAAAGACTGTTCCCTGCCTTTCCTGGGACGAGCTTCACGGACTGCGCCATCCAGTCATCCAAATCAGCAGATTGCCTCTCAGTGTTGACCAAGAGGAGGGTTCAAAAAAGGATCCCCATCTTTGACTCATGCTGTGCCTTTCCATATGAAGTGGCAAAATGTATCCACTGTTCTAACAGAATCTGTAAACCCTGCTAGCACTGCAGAGGGAGTCACAGTACCCTGAGCCCCCTTCTGAATCCGTTCTCGGCCTCAGTGGGCAGGGAAGAGGGGGCCATGCTGTACATGAGACTGTGTTATAATAGGGTTATTCTGATCTGTCTGGTAGTGAAGTAGATTTATGATGCTAACAAATTCTACTGAAAGGTGACATGGCATGAAAAAACTCAGGTTTAAAAAAATGATGCAAGAGGGTTGAAGAGGGGGAAGCATTTTCGTTCTACTCTACTCGGCTCTTTGGCTGGTCTCAGAATCAGATCGATGATAAGAGCGACTAAAAGGACGACACCAAAATTAATTTCCTATATAATTTTCCATAAAATTATGAGGCCCCAAAAGGCAGCCAGGTAATTGAAACTTTGTATCATCCTGACCTAAGGAAAGGGGTAGGGGTCAGGGAATGCAGAGGGGAGACAGGCCTTTTAGAGGAAGGCAGAGACAGTGTTTGGAAAACAAAGTTTGCCCGGGTACGCTGGTCAGTTTCTTAGATTAAAAAGATACCTGATAGCAGCTGTCTTCCTGGAAGAGACCCCCTTTCCAATATAACTTTAGGGGAAGTCATTTGAGGCAAGGTAAAGAGCTTCTTCCAAATCTGTTGCGTTTGGATTTCAGCGCAGAAGAAAGAATCCTTACGCCCAGTAGACATATTTTGCAGGAGTAAGATCTGTTTCCCTTCAGTCCCATCTTTGAAACTTCGGATAAGAAGTTTCATAATTTGGAAGCTGAGCTGGTAGTTTGCTTCGTCCCCTGCTTCATGGGATCAGCCTCGGTCATGAGACTAGGTTAGTTCAGTTAAACAGTTGGGTCTCGTTTTGGGAGGTCGGTAAGGTAGGTGTAAGTCAGAGTTAGGCCTATATTGTGTAAGGAAGCAACCAGGCATTTATTTATTTATTAAAAATATTTATTTATTTTTGAGAGAGTGAGAGGGAGCATGCACGTGTGCGTGAGCAGGGGAGGGGCAGAGAGAGAGAGGGAGAGAGGGAGGGAAAAAGAGAATCGTAAGCAGGCTTCTCCCTGGGGCATGAACCCACGGACCGTGACATCATGACCCCACCGAAGTCAGACGCTTAACCAACTAAGCCAACCAGGTGCCTCGTAACCAGGTATTTAATAAGAGCATATCTATTTTAACAACAAGAAAAACAATGCTTAATGATCCGAGCGACTATAATCTTAGTTTCTGAGTTCTGAAGGTAGCCCGTCAATGAAATTTCTAGATGTCAGGCTCAAAGCATCTTCAGTTAGAGGGAGGGCAGGCAGTGGCATTCTGACAGATCCTCTTGGTTTGCAGTCTGAATGTCTCTGGTGATCTTTCTGAGTGGCCCACACAGCGACAGGCACGCATATTGTTTAAACACGAGCCATGGTGGCAGTTTCTCTGAAGTTTCTATCAAATAGCTCACATTCAGTTTGCAGGGCTTCGGGGAAGAGGGCAGCTTTTGTTCTTCATGATTCCAAGTCAAAATGGGAGAAAAACTGGAAATGTTAATTTGGAGGGTCATAGCTAGATATGAGGAAACTAGAAGAATTTAGGATCCAGCCCAATTGGCGGGTAGGAAACAAAATCTCAAAGATAATAAACGGCACTAGGATCTAATAACCACAAAGGTGTGCTACCAGCACCTAATGTTTTCTCCCTAAAATCACCCTCATTTCGGGGCGCCTGGGTGGCTCAGTCGGTTAAGCGGCCGACTTCAGCTCAGGTCACGATCTCGCGGTCCGTGAGTTCGAGCCCCGCGTCAGGCTCTGTGCTGACAGTTCGGAGCCTGGAGCCTGTTTCAGATTCTGTGTCTCCCTCTCTCTGACTCTCCCCCGTTCATGCTCTGTCTCTCTCTGTCTCAAAAATAAATAAACATTAAAAAAAAAATTTAAAATCACCCTCATTTCTACCAGAGATGGCCAAATTAAGACTAATTGATTTGGAGAATGTGTCTAGTCTTAGCAAATTTGGCCTGATTATTTACCTAAGCGCAGAAAGAATAGTGATGGACCGTATAGTCTCTTTTAAATCTGCTTTGGTGGAACTTTTCGTAAGGAACCTCAGATTGAACCTTTAAAAACCTCTCAAGGCTGAGAAGCCAAGCCAAGGACTCCCCATCAGACTTTGCCTGCAAGACATATAGGCTTGGTGAACTCGTCTGTTCTGGAGGTTCCCCAAAATATCCCGAATTTCCTGTGCCTGCTCAAGAGGGGCTCTTCCTTCTTCATCCGGAAGGCTGTTGGGAACCCTGTAAGCAAGGTACCGGGCTGTTTTCCCAAAGGGCTTTATTGGCTCCATAAAGTCAACCTTGGTTCCTGAACGCTGACTGGCATATCTATCTGATCCTATGTACATTCTCGAACCTAGCATTCCAGTCAGAGCCTTGATAATATAATCAGTGTTTTCAATTGTGTTCTGTTACAAGGAGAACAGATTTTTACTGAACTTATACAAATAAACATATTGGCATAAAAAATATTCACCAAGTGTCTAAATTCCGGAGGGATTAGGTAGGGGGAAAAAGTAATTGTTTTATTCCCATTCACAAAGGTATATCTTACCCAACTGCTCTAAGATAAAAGTAGTTTAGGGGCACCTGGGTGGCTCAGTGGGTTGAGCGTCTGACTTTGGCCCAGGTCATGATCTCACAGGTCATGAGTTCCTGAGTTCGAGCCCCGTGTCAGGCTCTGTGCTGACAGCTCAGAGCCTGGAACCTGCTTCAGATTCTATGTCTCCCTCTCTCTCTGCCCCTCCCCCACTTGTGCTCTCTCTCTCTCTCTCCCCTCTCTCTCTCAACAATAAATAAACACTAAAACAAGTAGTTTAAAAGAAAAAGGTTAGGTCTATAAAAACAAAACATTAAGGAACTAACAATGTTTTAAACAAAAATCATAAAAATTATAATCATCCTCATCAGTTCATTCAGTCTCATGTAATTAATTCTTGTTCTGCTTGAATCCAGTTTTACCATTAGTTCTGGAAAATTTTTACCCAGTGTAGTTTCCTGATCTTAAAGTCATCAGAAGCCTGTTCCTGCCAGAGTTCTTTACATGAATCTCCTTGAAGATGAGTCACTTTTTCAGGAATGCTTTTGCAAAAGGATCGGAATAGAACAGTAGCTGTAAATGACGAGACTTAAAATGGCCATAGTCAAATATCTGATGAGAGTTCATTGTAATGCAGTTGATAAGCAAATTTGGTTATTTCTGACACACATTTTAAGATAATGACTAGATTTATGACTGATTGACATTATCGCAGGACATAGCAGAATTTAAGAGTTGTATAGAGTTTTTGGAACATGAATAAACCTATATAAATACAACACAAGCAAGGCTTGCTGTTAACTTCTTATTTGACAATGCAGTAAAACCTTGGCTTGTGAGCACAGTTTGTTCTGTAATCCATGCTTGTAATCCAAAGCACTTGTATATCAAAGTGAATTTCAAGAACCACTGGCTCAGTTCTGATCATGTGACATTCGGCATCGTGTACTACTCTTATTGCAAGACATCGCTCGTTGATCAAGGTAAAATTTATTAGAAATATTTGCTCGTTTTACAGAACACTTGCAGAACAAGTTACTCACAATCCACGCTTTTGCTACTTTCTATGTAATTTAACATGCCAAATAAGCTCAATTACTTTAATAGCTCTGCTTTTATAGAGAGAGAACAAATCTTTTGAGAAGTTCCAAGGACCCTCTACAAAATCCCAAAGCTAGTTCGAGATCAAAAAAACTTCATTTAGAATTTGATTTTGGGAAGTTTGTCAAAAATATCAAAAGGTGTAGACACTTGACTAAAAAGGATCTTAGACCATTATGAAACAATACTTAATTATCTATTTTACTAAAGTGGCAATAAAAGGTTTCAAACGCAAATACAGAAAGTTACATAGCTTTGAGTAAAACTTAACTCTTTTATTTATTTATTTATTTATTTATTTATTTATTTATTTATTTAAAGTTTATTTTTGAGAGAGAGAGAGTGAGGCAGAGAGAGAGGAAGAGAGAGAATCTCAAGCAGGCTCCGCACCATCAGCTTGGAGCCTGACATGGGGCTCGAACTCAAAATCTGTGAGATCATGACCTGAGCCAAAATCAAGAGTTGGACACTTAACTGAGTGAGCTGCCCGGGTGCCCCAAAACTTAACTCTTTTAATATTAAGATTCAAAATTACTCAAGATTTGGTTTTCTTAAGGAATTGAAGATCTGATAATGAAGATAACATTAGGCATAGGAAATTATTTTAATGAAACAAAAATCTTTGCTTTTTAGGCAGATTACTTAAAAGGTAAAGAAAAACTTTCACAGTCTTTTATCAGGAACAGACCAACAGTCCAAGAAAACTTTGTTGTTTTAGCACATGAAAGAAAATTAGTTCCCATTCAACGTAAGTTCACTATTGATATTAAAGCTTATTTTATTTTATTAAAAAAAATTTTTTTTTAACGTTTATTTATTTCTGAGACAGAGAGAGACAGAGCATGAACGGGGGAGGGTCACAGAGAGAAGGAGACACAGAATCTGAAACAGGCTCCAGGCTCTGAGCTGTCAGCACAGAGCGCGACGCGGGGCTCGAACCCACGGACCGTGAGATCATGCCCTGAGCCGAAGTCGGACGCTTAACCGACTGAGCCACCCAGGCGCCCCTAAAGCTTATTTTTAAAATCTTTATAATAACAATTCAATTTTAGCCAGCTTGATTATCCAAGGTAAAATTCTTTTTTTTCCTCTTTCTTTCTTCCCAACTCGGTATAACATTTTGCCCTTTATTTTTCTCTTTCCTGTTCTGAAATAACCAGTTTTGCTTTAGGGCAAAATCACTTTCATTTCCCTCAACAAAAATTCATCTCCATACCTCATATCTTTCCCTAGTCAAAAACACATTCTAGAATTATTCCTTGCATGCAGATTTGTCTCCCTTCTTATTTCCTGTAGCTTCAATTACATACATTAATTAGAACGCTTAACTCTTAGAAACATCAATTTCTAGTGAAAGCTAAGAAGTAAGAAATTGTGAACCGTTGCACCGGCATTTAGATTGACAAATTTATGAATACATTTCATAATTTCTGGAGACATATGCTTCTTCAGAGTACAGTCTTTCAACAGCACAAGACGTGTTTACCAACAGACCCAAATTTATCTTTTAGTTCCTCTGTAATAGGAAACCAAAAGTAGATAAACCTATATTCAGTAATTATTATTTCAACATTTTATTTTATGTCACAATGATCTAGATATTAAATGAATTTCCATCATTTAACTTAACTTCGTAAGAAATGCTAAGATTTCTGGCTACCGGAAATATTTGGGAAACTATTTTTCTAACGTTTGTTTATTTTTGAGCAAGAGCACAAGTGGAGGAGGAGTAGAGAGAGGGGGCACAGAAGATCTGAAGTGGGCTCTGTGCTGACAGCGGTGAGCCCAATGCAGGGCTTGAGCTTACGAACCCACGAGATCAGGACCTGAGCCACAGTTGGACACTCAACTGACTGAGCCACGCAGGTGCTCCAGGAAACTATTTTTAAATATGCATGCTACAAAACATTATTATTGCTAGAAAAAAGTTCACTTAAAAAAACTGTTACCCCATTTACATCAATCTAAATCACTTGCCCCTTAAAGTAACGTTTAGAGTACCCAGGAAAACTTCATGATACGTTAAGCAAAGTTGGCCATCATCCCAAGCTACTTTTCTTGCTAAGGACATTTTTTTTTTTAATTTTTTTAATGTTTATTTATTTTTGAGAGAGACAGAGACAGAATGCGAGTGGGTTGGGGCAGAGAGAGAGAGAGGGAGGCACAGAATCTGAAGCAGGCCCCAGGGCTCCGAGCTGTCAGCACAGAGCCTGACGCGGGGCTCGAACCCACGAGCTGTGAGATCATGACCTGAGCTGAAGTCGGACGCTCAACTGACTGAACCACCCAGGCGCCCCAGGAAATTTTTAAGAGATAACATGAATTTATCAGAGTTAAACCCAGGTTGAATAAACGTTGCATGTCTGTATTTAATCTTGATAACTCCAAAGACATGCCTATTTTTTCTTTTCTTTTCTTTTCTTTTCTTTTTTTTAACATTTATTCACTTTTGAGAGACAGAGACAGAGCAAGAGCGGGGTTGAGGCAGAGAAGAGAGGCAGACACAGGATCCGAAGCAGGCTCCAGGCTCTGAGCTGTAAGCTCAGAGCCCAACATGGGGCCTGAACCCACCAACGGCGAGATCGTGACCTGAGCCGAAGTCGGATGCTCAACTGACTGAGCCACCCAGTCGCCCCAAGACATGCCTATTTTTAAATAAACCAGCAAACTTCTACTAGCTTTTATTTGCCAGAGTTTATCTTAGATCATATGAAATTGAAAAACATTTGGGTTAGTTATTCTTTGGAATTTTGGAAAACCCAGTCCTTACAAGTGCTTGTCTTTTTTTTTTTTTTTTTTTTAATGTTTATTTTTGAGAAAGAGACAGACAGCCAGGGCCTGGGTGGGCAGGGGCAGAGAGAGAAGGAGACACAGAATCCGAAGCAGGCTCCAGGCTCCGAGCTGTCAGCACAGAGCCCAATGTGGGGCTCAAACTCATGAACCGTGAGATTATGACCTGAGCTGAAGTCCGACGCTTAACCAACTGAGCCACCCAGGTGCCCCTCAAGTGTTTGTCTTTTAAATGAACCAAATAGAGCTCTTTTACAAATTAATTTTGGCAACACCATCTGGAGGTAAAAAAATATCACATCTACAACATATATATGGAGAAAGACACACAAACATCCAGACAGATGAAAACTGAGATCCTTTGTTCTAAAATTTTAGCCATGAGTCAAGAACAATAATACAAAAGTCACTAATTTATAAAAGAACAGTTGTATTCCAGTTTTGTTTTGGCAGTTGGGATAAGTTAAATTTTTCTGCTCAGATTGCTAAAGCTTTTTAATAATATTTGTGGAGATGACACTTAAGACTTTTTATTTGTGCAACTTCCAAATCTCTCTCTGTCTTTTTTTTTTTTTTGTGATGAGAAACATCTCCCTAAAGTCTCTATTTTTTTAATTTTAATTTTTTTTTATAATTTACATCCAAGTTAGTTAGCATATAGTACAACGATGATTTCAGGAGTAGATTTCTTAATGCCTCTTACCCCTTTAGCCCATCCCTCCTCCCACAACCCCTCCCGTAACCCTCAGTTTGTTCTCCATATTTATGAGTCTCTTCTGTTTTGTCCCCCTCCCTGTTTTTATATTCTTTCTGTTTCCCTTCCCTTATGTTCATCTGTTTTGTCTCTTAAAGTCCTCATATGAGTGAAGCTGTATGATTTTTGTCCTTCTCTGACTGACTAATTTTGCTTAGCATCATACCCTCCAGTTCCATCCACATAGTTGCGAATGGCAAGATTTCATTCTTTTGGATTGCCGAGTAATACTCCATTGTATGTATGTATATATACATATATGTGTGTGTGTATGTATATATATATATATATATATACATACACACACACACACACACACACACACACCACATCTTTTTTACCCATTCATCCATCGATGGACATTTGGGCTCTTTCCATACCCTAAAGTCTGTATTTTAAAGAATGGCTCTTAGGTCCTGTAAGAGGGGGCATATTTGCCTTATATCAGAGGTCTAGGGTAATGACTATTTAATTTTTCCTTTTTTTTCTTAAGTGTAGGACAATTGTACTTCCAATGTCCTGGTTATTATTATTATTATTATTATTTTTTTTTTACAATATTTGCAAATGTTTAAGGCAAATAGGAAAGGGTCTAAGTGGATATTGGGTTGCTTTAGAATTATGCTTTTGTTTTAAGCTATTTTCTACAGATTGGGTAGTTGCTTCCATTATAATGCTTAAGAGATTGCCTAGCCCACTCAACTACACTATTTTGGATTTGCCTTTTTCTAGCAGGGAGAGAATTTCTTACTAAGGTGAAAATTAAAGTATTTCTATGTTCTAAAGCTTCAGGGTTTAGTATACTGTGCCTCTAGACAACCTGAGATGTTCAACAAATGTGTCTGGCTGTTTTCTTTCTTTAGAGTGCACGATTAAGCTTTAACCTAGTTCATCTTAGGACTTCTTTCAGTCCCTAAGTGTCAGCCTCCAGCTGAGCCACCTCCTGGTCATTTAACGGAAGATCTGGGAGAAATTATGGCCATCTGTTTCCTCTGTGATATGGGGGGTGGGGGTGGGGTCTCCCCAGGGACCACCTGGCTTACCTGATGACCACAGTAGCATCATGACTGAAGAACACTTCTTAACAGCCAATCTAAGAGGTCCCTGTCCCTGGGGTGGTGAATGGCCACAAGTTTTCCAACTCCTCTCTGAATGAGGTAGGATCTTCTGAAAGTGGCTTTATAATTTAGGAGATTTGTTGTTCTCCAAGAAACATGCTTTCTTTGTGGTAAGGGTCCAGAATACGTGTGCAGATGACATTATTTAGGAAGCTCTGAACCGGCAGACCTCGACTGCACAGCCCTGGAAATTAGGAGGAGTTATGAGGGTCAGGAGAGTGAACCCTATAGAGTATCTCAGGTTCTGCTAAATTCACTTCCTGGCTATTCGTATTTACATGAGTACCTTGTGAACCCCGGGCCTGAAGATCAGGCTGGAGTGCTTTCTGTAAATCTCATAAAGAAAGAGAAGTCCAAACAGGCAGCTGGGTATTTAAGGGATTTTCTGGGGAGAGTTGGAGGAGTAGGAGAATTTGCTGAGTCGATGGGGCTGGCTTCCGAGGGGGTGTTAAATGGGACCCAGAGATCCAAAAGATCTTCCACCCAGGTGTCCCAAAAGGGGAATTTATTTTTGATATGGACTTATTTTTGTTTTAAGTCTAACTTCTGTTCTTCCATTTTATTAAGGGAGTTCCTAAGGCCAGCCGTTTTACTCCTTTGTATCCATTTTTCGACTTGGTCTTTCCAAGGTACTAAGACGACAATTGTTAAGAATGAGACTCGTCTAGGGGCGCCTGGGTGGCTCAGTCGGTTAAGCATCTGCCTTATGCTCAAGTCATGATCTCACGGTTTGTGGGTTCGAGCCCCGCGTCGGGCTCTGTGCTGAGCGCTCAGAGCTTGGAGCCTGCTTTGGATTCTGTGTCTCCCTCTCTCTCTTCCCCTCCCCAACTCATGCTCTGTCTCTCTGTCTCTGTCTCTCTCTCTCTCTCAAATACAAACATTAAAAACAAAGAATGAGAGCCCTCTAATTTTTTTTTTCTTTTAAATATAGCCAATTCAAAGGACTCATTATGTGGTCATTGACAAGTGGAGTCTTGGCTTAATCTCAATAGTGACTCAAACTAATAAGCCTTTTTATGTCTTAACCCTGGAATACAAGAGGCATCTCAAAGGTCTAGAACCCCTGTGACATAAGTCCAGTTACTACCTGTGCTTCTGACCGACCAGCTGAGGCTGCTAAGAATCCCAGTCTGTTCCACTGGCCATCAAACACACACTGGTACAGGCACCTTTCAGATGGCAGAGGCCAGAGACACAAAGCCAAGCTCTCAAGACATAGACTGAAGAGGAGAGGAAAATCTCTTTTGATTTTGTATTTTATGTGCACATCCTCAGCGTTAGCTAAGCCTTGGGTCTTTCAGAGCCAAATTTATACCTCAGAGAGGTGTGCCCCGGGGTGGGGATTGTGTGGTGTTTTAGAGTGTACCTCATTGCACAGAGATTTTCTTGAGGTTGGCAGGTGACCTAGTGTCAATCTAACCTGTTCTGTGACCAACTTACCTTTTGAGCCTTTGAGTTAGATGGTGAGCATTCTGTCAGCTTCTAAGTGCTTGACATTTGCCCACCAATTTTGTGGTTTTGCTTCTGATATTCCCATTAGCAATAGCCTTTACCTCATGTGCACATTAACTCACAGCAAAATTTGTCTAAATAGACACGGGTCTGGTGAGAACCATGAGCTCACCAGTCTGTGAGGCTGGCTTGAATGATAGGCTTATAGGACCAGTGCCTGCATTATACCCTATGGTTTTCCTCCTCATGACATGTGACACAAAAGGCAGAGACAAAGGAAAACAGTAATCATCAACAGAAAGCAAAAATACTCATAACAAATCGTTATTAGAGTCTGTATACCCAAGGAACTAGCTTGCACAAATACTCTTCTGAGAATCTAAATCTAGGAAAGGGAAAAAGAACCCCTACCACCCTCACTTCCACCAGACCCTACAGGTAGAGCTCAGGGAGATCGACAGAGTAAGAATTCTTACCTTCTGCCAGATTTTTTAAAATTTCATTTATTTATTTTGAGAGAGAAAGAGACAGTGTGAGTGGGAGGGGGGCAGAGAGAGAGAGAGAGAGAGGGAGAGAGAAAGAATCTCAAGCAGGCCCCTCACTGTCAGCACAGAGACCAATGCAGGACTCGAACTCATGAGACAGTGAGATCATGACCCGAACCAATACCAAGAGTCAGATGCTTAACCAACTGAGCCACCCAGGCACCTCCCATTACCCTCTGCCGGTTGTTATTGGACGTCCCAGGATCTCAGCTGCAGAAGCAGAGCAAAGAGTGTCCAGCCAATGTAGGTCCCTTCATGGTGGTCAACTGAAGGGATAGAAAAGTTTTCCTTCTATTCCTTTAGGTTCTTTGTCTGGTCCAATAATCAAATTGATATAAGACAGATTAATAGGAAAAAAAACCAAATTTAATTTCACACATACAAGAGCCCCGTAAAATTATGAGACCCCAAAGGCAGCCAGGTAATTGAAACTCATGTGACATCATGAGTAAGGAAAGGGACAGGAGTGTGAGCAGACAAAGGAGAGGTGGGGGGAAGACCGTCCATAGGAAGGTGAGAAGAGATGTTTGGAAAACAAATTGCCCCAGTATGCAGATCGGCTTTTAGGTAAAAAGAGAACTCTGATAATAGTTTCTTTTTGGTAGAGGCCCCCTTTCCAATGTAAATTGAGGCAGTTGATGGGGAGGTAAAGCGCTTTTCCTGAATCTGCTGGGTTTTGATTTTCCTTTGGCTCAAAATATCCTTTTGCCAAAGAGAAACATTTTGGGGTAGCAAAATCTCCTCCCGTATAGGACCAACATAGGTTTCTTTGTAAGATGTAAAGAAGGAAGAGTCAAGCTCAGTTTCAGGTTACCAAATACAATTTTCTACAGTATAGGCATGACAAAAATGACCACTGCTCCCATATCGCCAAACATTTATCATTTCTAGAATGCTTTTCAGGTGAACAAATATGGTAGAGCTTTTCCAGGTGAGAGTTACTGAGTATTCAGTTCCTGGGAATTTGCAAAAATTCAGCCCGAAGTGAAAGATAGCAGTGTTGGAGCCCATCGAGAGCTTCAAGCACTGTATCAGAGACATAGAAACAAGCGGCGGGCAGGTGGATCGGGGTGGGCACTGCACTGTTCGGTAAGTTTTGGGCTGATCTTACAAAGAGAAAACGTAAACATTTGCTTCTGTAATTGACAGGACTCACATTAGTCACTTGTCAAGGACACACCTAGTCTTTCAATACAGCCAACTCTTCTATGAGATAAGTAGGTAGATGCTTACACCCCCATTTTATAGGTAAGGGAACGAAGACCCGAGCGAAGTTACCTATTGAATAATCAAATGAATTGGACAAGCCTTAGACCCTTTGCCTCCCAATCCAGAGAGCTTGAGGAGTAAATCCGTAAGACAAACCGACTAGCCACGTTCATCAAGGAAGCTTATTTCAGCCTGTTCCGGAATATAGAGCTCAAATGGCCCTTTTTTTTACATAACCGGGTTTTATTATCGCCTTACCTTTGTTTTGTTTGCTTGTTTCACAGATGATGCTCCCTTAAAAGCAACTTTAGTTAGGCTTGGTTGATTTCAAGGAAGAGAAATATTCAACTCAAAATAACTTGAGGGAAAGGGAGCTTAATGTAAATGTGTTTTTCAAAGCACAGGGAAAGAAAGCCCCGTGGGACTGAGGGCGTTGTGGAGATGGGTGATTCCTTCTGCCTCTTGTGGTGGACCCACTCTTCTCTACTACTGGATACCATTTCTTTCTCCACCAATGGGTTCTTTAGTCTTCTTAGAACTCAAGTCTTCTCATAACTTTGACCTCTATGTGGCCCCTTATGGCTCTTCTGGCCTCTAAAAGATGAGCTTTCTTCACCTTTTCTTCTACTAATAACTAATAAATGCTCATGATAGTTCCTTGCTCAAAGTCTCAGGAGAGGAAATATGACTAGCCTGGCATTCTGAGAGGTTAGGATTAATTGCCCTTGGATTAGATGTCCATGCCTGGGCCAGTCGAATGCAGCCTGTGTTGGGGTTCATATAGACAAAATGGTAGCTAGAGCCTACCCTTTCAGGGTGATCTCTAGGTGGAGATCCTGAGTTGGTGCAGTGAAACTACACTTGCTGATTCTACTTCCTTCTTTCTCATTTACTTTTCAGCATGGACAGGACTAGGGTGAAGCAAATGAGACACACAAGATTTTTTTAATGTTTATTTATTTTTGAGAGAGAGAAAGAGAGAGAGAGACAGTGTGTGAGCAAGGGAGGGGCACAGAGAGAGGGAGACACAGAATCCGAAGCAGGCTCCAGGTTCTGAGCCATCAGCACAGAGCCTGATGCAGGGCTCGAACCCGCGAACTATGAGATCATGACCTAAGCCAAAGTTGGATGCTTAACCAACTGAGCCACCCAGGTGCCCCTAAGGTACAAGATTTAAGGCTGCACTCACTCTCAGATGCTGATCCTGCCCTTGCACAACGTTGAGAATCAGTTTCACCTTAAATCTTGTACCTTGGATGCCTCTCTTCCCTCACCTCATCCCCATTCCTTCACCAAATATGTTCCCATGAAGTTCACCAATGACCTGTATATTGTTATATCCAACAAATATTTTCAGGCTTTCAAGATCTCTTTCTCAGGCTCTTTGGGTGTTTGACATTCCTTCACTGAAACTCTCTTCCCTTTTCTTCATGTTTTCCCCATGTCTCCAGATAATCTTAGTCTCTTGCATGGCTCCCTCTTTTCAATCAGTGTTCACATTTGGGCCTACTATATTTGATTGTCTCTAAACATCCCTTAGAGCAATTTATCTATAACCACAGTTTCCACCTGCACCGTATGTCGGTGTGATTCTGAAGTTTATGTCTTCAAATCGGATCGATCTCCTGATTGTCCATATTCCATTTGTCTTCCACCTTTGATGTCTCACAGAAACATCAAACTCAGTATGTCCCAACTCAGAAATATGACTGTCCAATGCGAAACTTTCTCTGCATTCGGTATTACCCTTATCAGTAAATTCACGAGATAAGTCAAAACAATCGACCATGCCATTCATGACTCCGCCCCATCTCAGCCAATTGGTTGTGAAGTGTTTTTGACGGTCGCCCACATATATCTTGTATCTGTCCATTCTTGTCCATCTCTACGTTATTGCCTAACTCAGACTCTCATCCCTTCTCCGCTTGACTAATGCAGTTGTCGGTTGGTCTTCCGGAGCTCAGTCTCTCTCGCTTTCCAACCCATTCTCCACACTACAGCCAGACTTATCTTTCAGAAATGAAATTCTGAATATTTTAATCCCTCATGTAGGATTCTTAAATGGCTTACCATTGTCTAAAAAAGATAAAATCCAAATGTTTTGGTATGGCCTTCAAGATCCTTCATAACCTAATCCCTTACTTTCTCTGAATTTCATCGACTACACACCTTTCCAGAGCCTATAATCCAGCGGTGTCTATTACTAATATTTTCCCCCATCAGGTGCTTTCATGACTCTATGCCTTTTATATGCTGTTCCTTGTACCACTATCCCTTGTTTGCTCAGGAAACTCCTACTCATCCTTAAAGACCTAGCTCAACTTTTTGCTACTTTCTGACAGTCTCATATAACCAGAGTTGAACGTTGACGCTATATTGGAATGTGTTTCTACATCTGTTATCTGGTGCTTACCCTACCAGTTTGAAATGATTTCCCCCTTCTTAGACTTTGAGTTCCTTTCGGACCAAGGATTTGTTTTACTCCTCTTTGTAGCCCTGATTCCTAATTCTTTCCCATCGCTAGCACTCAATACTCAATATACATTTGGAGACGCATTGACCTTTCTGGGCTTAGTGGATGTGTGTTGATGAATTAATATGCTTTCTGGTTTCCAAAGCATTTTTACGTCATTCATAGTGTGTGGCCCCTTCTTTTCAGCGGGCCATTCCTGTTTTGGATTTTTTTGGACTGTGGTTTGCCCTAGAATTGATCCTACTGAAGGACAAAGCGGAGTGGCTGGAAAGGAACCCAAAATTCCCCCAGGTATATCTTTGGAGACAGTACCACCCAGCTCTCCATTTTAGCTCCTTGGTAGAGCTCCTCTTTCTTCTCCTTGGATGTCCAGTATGTCCTTGCCCTTCTTTATTTTCTTCTCAAAGAGTAACCTTTCTGTTCTCAGGAAATAACCTGATAAGTTTTTTTTTTTTTAATTTTTTAACGTTTATTTATTTTTGAGAGGCAGAGCTAGAGCACGAGCGGAGGAGGAGCAGAGAGGGAGACACAGAATCCGAAGCTGGCTCCAGGCTCTGAGCTGTCAGCACAGAGCCCAATGCGGGGCTCAAACTCACGAACTGCGAGATCATGACCTGAGCTGAAGTCGGACGCTTAACTGACTGGGCCACCCAGGCGCCCCTATGATAAGTTAATTCACCCTGAGGTGAATGATTAACAATGCTCAAAGCACTTGTTCCTTTAGAACCTTCCAAATTGCAGCAGTCAGGAATCCACCAGCCAGCACCTTCAAATGGCCTACTGGGGTCTCTGACCCTCAAATTTCTTCCTACGGAGACATGTTGCTCTAATGGCCTGGATTAAAAAACTTGTAGTACCTTTAAAATGTAATATTCAGTAGCCAGGCTATTAAATATTACTGGGAATCCTGACATTTATTAGTTTGTCATATTACCATACTTAGCAAAGCCCTGAAGAAATACTTGTCTGATCAGGGGTAGGAGGGTCCAGGGGAATGATCTAGGAACAGGGAACAGGCACCGTCTATGAACTCTGGTCAGAGTGGGGTTCCTGGGTGATTTGGGAGCAGAGCAGTTAGCTGGCATTTTGGGCAGTGTTAAGGGGTCCTGTAAAAGGGAGGGAGGAAATGGAAAAAGAGCGAGCGCATTTGGTGATTCATTCGCTACATTTATTGAATTTTACTAGAGACCAGGCACCAGCGCTGATCAAAAAATAAATAAATAATAAGGTGATGATTTTGCATTATAGGAACTCATTATCTTGCGGGAAAATTAGAAACCGAAAGTCACAAAGCAGTATTTTAAGTCCAATGGCGGAGGTTAAATATAATATGCTCTTGGAGCCCAGAGGAAGGAGCAGCTACCACTGACAGGGAAAAGAGGGAAGCTGCAGAGAGAAGGTAATACTTGATTTCGGGCTGGATGGGTAAATATGTTTTCCAGGTGGAGAAAAGGAGGAGGAGCACCCCAGGGAGGAAAGATGTGGCAAAGGGATTCATTCCTCAGCAAGTATTTATTGGGCACCTGCTATGTGCCCAGTGCTTTTCTAGTGGCTTGGGATATATCAGAGAATGAACAGATGGGATTCCCTGCTCCTGGAGTTCGGTTCTAGTTGGGGAGAAAATAAATAATGTGAATAATTAAAAGGTATAGTAGATTGCATATGGTGAGTGTTTAGTAAAGACAAAGAATGAAGCAAGCATGAGAGATAGAAAACACTGGGATGGGGGCTGATATTTTAGATGGGGGGCATCGGGAAACCTCTGGTGGTCAGTAAACTTTTGAGTAAAGTTCTGAAGGAAGTTAGGGAACTAATCATATGGATGTCAGGGATGAGAATGCTTTGAGCAGAATAAAAGAGAAAGAGCCAAGGTCTGAGCTAGGGGCAGATGTGGAGTCTTTGAGGGACAGAAAAGAGATCAGAATGACCAGAATGGAAAGATCGAGTGGGGACTCATAGGCGATGAGATCGGGGACATAAGGAGGAGGCAGATAATTTGGGGCTTTGTGGGTCACAGTAAGGATTTTGGCTTTTACTCTGAGCAGGATGGGAGGCCATTAGAGGAGTCTGAGCAGAGGAGAAATACATTCTGACTTAGGTTTTAACAGAACCACTCTGGCGATTGTGTTGATAAATGACTGCAGGGAGTCAAGGGCGGAAGAGGATGACCATTTAGGAGGCTATTTCGACAATCCAGGTGAGAGATGATATTGACGCGACCAGAGTCGTGGCAGTGGGGGACAAGTGGTCAAATTCGAAACTGATCATGAAGGTGAGCCACAGAAGTTCACGGTACTTTGGACATGAGGGACAAGAGCAGAAGGAATCAAGAATAGCTCCCGGTTTTTAAGCCTGAGCCAGCCGCTGTAAGTTGAGAAAGGAAAGGAACTGGTCTTGTGAAAAACATCAGGAACTCAGTGTGGGGCATGTTAGGTTTTGATGCCTCGTCAACAGCCAAGTGGTGGTGTTAAGCCGGTAGTTTTGGATATATGGGGGGAGGCTGAAGACAGCATAATACTGAGAGTCACCATAACCATATAGGTAGCATTTAAAGTCATGAATCGAGAGGAGGTTATGTACATCACAGATGAGATTATGTAAAGAATGAAGTGCAGATGGCAAGAAAGAAGACATTCTAGACAGGTCCTCGGGGGAATCTAACATTTAGAAGTCAGAGCGATGAGGGCAAACAAGGAAAAGAAAATAAACAGATGCAGCTGGAAACGGAGGAGGAAAACAAAGATAACATGTTGTCCTGGAAGCCAAGAATATGAAGTGTCTCAAGGAGACTTTTCACTTACGTCAAAAGCTACTGATAGGTAAACAATGATGAGGACTGAGAAATGACCTTTGAAGCCAGCAGTGTGGAGGTCACCGGTAGCCTTGGGAAGGACCCTTTCAGGGGAGTGATGGGGACAAAAACTCGATGGAGTGTGCTTCAGAAAGAAGGGGAGCACGTAAAAAGATAGACGCCCGCCATCACTGGCCATCAGGGAAATGTGTCAAAATCCCAATGAGCTCCCACCTTACACCCACTAGGACGGATATAATACAGAAGGCGGATAATAACATGAACTGGCAAGGAAGGGATCTGGAGAATTGGAACCCTCATACACTGCTGGTGCTGCTACTTTGGGAAATGGCCTGTCAGTTCCTCGAAAAGTTAATCATGGAGTTATCACATGACCTAATAACTCCATACATCTGCACGAAGATTGGCAAGATTGACTAGCCGAGAGTGAGGGTGGGAAAGGAGAGGCACGAAGCCGTGTACATGAAGGGTCATAGCAGTATTATTCACAATAGCCCCAAAGTAGAAACAGCCTAAATGCCCATCATCTGATGGATGGATGAACAAAATGTGGTATGTCCTTACCATGGGATATTGCTTGGACAGTGAAAAGGGATGCACCTCTGATACGTGATATGATATGTGTGGACCTTGAACACATCATGGTAAGTGAAAGAATCTAGTCATAAAAGACCACATACGGATTTTGGCTCAGATCTGTAGAGCCAAAATAGTCAAATCTATAGAGGCAAAAGTAGATTGGTGGTCACTAGGGTCTGGAGAATAGGAGACAGGGATGAACAGGGAATAAGAGCTAATTGATAAGGAGGTTTCTTTTGGGGTGACAGAAAAGTTCTAAAATTTGATTGTGCTAATGGTTGCGCAACTCTGTGAAGGCTAAAACCATTGAACTTCATACTTCAAATGGGTGAGTTTTATGGCAAGTAAATTATATCTCAGTAAAGATAAAGAATAAGCGAGAGATAGTAGGAAGAACTAGTAGAGAATTCTTTCAAAATGCGTAGTATGAAGAGGGAGAACAATAAGGATGGATGGGGAAACTGGATTAAGGAAGGAATTTTTTTTTTCTTTAAGATCAGAGAAGGATCAGTATATTTAATGATGTGGCAGTTGATCTAAGGGGAAGAGGAAGTTAGGTGCTACAGGAGAGAGGGGACCCAGTGGAACAGTGTCTGGGAGTAGACAAGAGAAAATGGAAATTTAGTGTGTAGGTGGAAGGATTTGCCTTGCTGGGAGTATGGATAATTTTCCACAATGATAACAGAGGAAGTAGAATATATTCATACTGATTCTGGTAGGTAGGTAGATTTGGGGTTGGAGGTTTTGCAAATTCTCTTCTAATTGCTTCATTCCTACCTACCCCCCCTCCCCCGCCCCCCACTGTAGTAGAAAGGCGAGATTGACTAGCTGAGAGTGAGGGTGGGAAAGGAGAGGTTGAAAATTCGAGGAGACACTCTGAGATGGTTGTCCTGGAGAGTGAAAAGAAGCATGGATTAGGGAAGAAAAAGGATGATTTCTGGGGAGCGTGAAGGACCCATATGCAGTCGCATGAACGTGAATGTAAGAGGACATGAGTTGGCATGCTTCTGTATTTTCCTCCAGCTATCTTTGGTTGCCTGGGTTCAGGCGTGGAGTGGGTGAGGAATTGGATTTAGCCAGGGTTTTTAGATTTTGCCAGATTAGATTGGGTTCCAAGAAAGGAGACTCTGAGATGGAGATCTGTGTGCGGGAAGTTTGTTGAGCGGTAACTCCTTTCAGAAGAAACATCTGTGAAGGAGGGAAGGTGGGAGGACTTGGAGGAGGAGAGGCTAAACAGCAAATGCCGTTGCAGCTGAGGTCTCAGACAGTCCTACGGGGAGCCAGGGACTCTCGGAGTTTTCCCAGATTGAGGCAAGGGGTCTGGGCATCTGTGCCCCTTTGTGGATACTTAGATCCAGAATTCCTCTGGGGAAGAGGCACGGCCTTGGGCAAGGAGGCTTCCTTTGGGTAAAGGGAATTCTCCAAGAGGGACTTAGCTATGAAATGGCAGCAATGAGTGCCTCAGATTTCAGTGGAGGTAACAGATAGCACACCACAGAATCCGCTACAGTTTACCCTTTGCCCTGTTTATGTTACTAAGTTTACTACTGGAAAGAGCTTCTCCAGCGTTCTGATTCATCTCTTTTCCTGGCCAAACGTATCAAAAGGCTAGTGGGACCAATCCCACCTCTGTAGCTGGTCTAGAGACTGCCACTGATACTTATCATCTCCCTAATCTATACCCATTCTAGAAGCTCTTCTCCCCTGGCTAGCACCTCTGCCTGTCTAGATGGCTTGCTTGGTGGGATGACCCAGGTTTTCATATATGACATGTCTGAGCTTCTGGCGACCAAGCCATTCTCTGGATTTGGCTGCTGTGCTTGCCCATGTACCATCAAAATTGGGCAGACAAGTACCAAGAGGTACGATACCGGATCACCCAGTTGCCAAACACAGTCTTCACTTTTCCCTTTTGGAAGAGCCGTCTTACCTCCTTCGGATGCTCAAGGTCAAGTCCTTCTGCCGGTATGGTGACACCCTTCCTCGACTGCTGGTATTTTGGTACAAAAAGCTTGGAAGTGTCCAGGTGACAGGCATAGCTTAAAGTTTAATGGGGCTCTAATGTGTCCCCTGGTTGATTTCCGTTCACGAATGAGGACCTTTAAATTGTGGAGCAGAACTGTGGGTACAGGAAGCACATATTCTCACGTGGGTCCCTGGGAGCGCTGGGCCACTTGGTGTCCAGACCCGTGCATTCTACATACTGGGGGCATGGGATCATAGAGTAGTCTTCACATTATGGTGTATACTGTGTCCTGGGGGGATAGCACCCCATCCTTTCGGAATATCGTCTCCAAGCTGACGCCTTAGCTGTACTTTCGAAAGGTCATTCTACTGCTCTATCAGTTTAATAGACTGGCGTGGTACATTAGCGGATAGGACTAGTGGTTCCTATGGTCAGGCGCTCTTTGTCATACCTCCTTTTAACTCACGTTTCTTGGTACAGGTCAACGCCACGTGGCATTTTGTGCTGGCGGATCAAACGTTTTGCATGCTCTTGGGTGGCGGTGCCGGCCAAGGCCTTTTGGGCAGGATAGGCAGACCCATAACTGGGTTTCGGGGTGTCCTGTAAAGAGGAATTTTCGCTCCTTGCAGCATGCAAGAGATTTGGTGTAATAAACTTGCCGCTAACATCTTGCTGGTCTTCTCTAGTGATAGGGTTACATCCGGGGCTCTCTGTTTGTCTCTGCGGCTGGCAGGCTTAGTGTTTGGCAGCATCGGTAGTTAGACCAGCACTAGTGAGTCGTACTCCGTGCTGCTGGGCCCGTGAAGAGCCTCCATCCAAGGAGCACCATTGCTACTTTGTTAATAAGCCTATTATGCTGGATTATGGTGACTGGATTCATTATTCTGTCCACTTGGTTGTTTAGTGTTTATTCCATGTGAGTGCCCTCTTGTGGGCACAGCCAGCAATAGAGAGTTTCATACTTGGTGATTTCTTTCCCCTATACTCCCGTTCGCGTGCCCTTTCCCCCCAACCTCCTGTGCGGAATCTTCCAGACTTTCGATGTTCTAACCAGTAAGCCACGTCAGTCATTACTGCCCCAGAGTCCGTGTATATTTTCACCTCAGACCACGTCTCTTTCGACACAAAGAAGATGTACAGGCTCTTCACCTGAAGTCTATTAGGAGAATTTCCACCCGCCACTGTCCTTGGGTGCCATCTTGGAGTGGGGCTGTAGCACCACAGCTGCCCCTGCTTTTCTTGCAGCCACATACTGAACCAGCCCAGTCCTGAACCAAACTTAGCAGCACTGGCGGATGACACGGGGGTCTCGGCCACCTGCTCAGGCACCTTGTGTGTGCCTGCAATACCGTCGATGCCTGGTCCTGGTCTTCTGCTTCCGGCTTCCAGTGAAGGGCTATCGGGCCCTCCCGAGCTCACAAAACATAGATTCCCCCCAGTTCGTACAGTTGGCTGATAGAATCCGGTCCCTACTGGGTAGTCCTGGCCATATGGTCCCTTACTATCCTGTGGTCAGATTGTCTGTCTCCCAAATGTGTCAGATCATGCTGGCCCAAAACATGCTGGTTTGCATTTGGTCCAGTAGCCATGCAAGGAGTGTTGTGTCAAAGTAATGAGGTGTCTGTTATGGAAAGCATAGTCTTGCTGTGGATCCCTGAGAGTTTGTGTTGTGATTCTCCCATCCAAGTTTGCTATAAAGTCCATATGATGTCTTTTCTTATAGTAGATAAAACATCTAGTATCATAGGCTCTTCTGGGACATATGGCCAAGTGGTTGGTTTTTCCTGCAGCGTGGTCTCGATTCCTGTTCCAGGGCTTCCTTGAAGCTAGAAGGCTTTTACGTTACCCGACAAATGGGTCAGAGCAGCATCCTAAAAGTAGAATATGCTGCCTGTGGAATATGGAAAGGTTTACTGGGCATACACTTCTTTTTAGTGGTGGAAGGCATACAGTGCAATAATATGTACTTTATTTATTAAACATTTTTTCATGTTTATTTTTGAGAGAGAGAGAGAGAGAGAACGAATGCGGGAGGGGAAGAAAGAGAGGGGGGGACACAATCTGAAGCAGGCTCCAGGCTCTGAGCTGACAGCACAGAGCCCGATGCAGAGCTTGAACTCACGAACTGTGAGATCATGACCTGAGCCGAAGTTGGATGCTTAACCAACTGAGCCACCCAGGCACCCCAATAATGCGTACTTTAATTCAGAGAGGGAGTCCCAGCATGATCCAAAACAGTGTTCCCCTAAAAACCTCACTGATACGGTGGTCCCCTAATTCTCTGTAATATTTATTTCCGGCTGTCAGGAGCACATGTGTTGCATTAAGGCTTCCAATACTTGCCCTTTCTTGTTCGTCTAGCCAGACTAACAGGATGTCATCAATACAGTGGAACAACGTGGTGTTCTATGAAATGTCCAAACTGTTCGGTACTTTCAGACAATATTAAAGAGGAAGCGTAGCCTTGGGGCAAATGTGTATACATATACTTTGTCCATTGCACACGGATGCAAGTTGCTTCTGATCCTACCTTCTGATAGAGATGGAATGGAACACGTTTGCCAGATAAGTGGCTTTCTGAATCCCATGTGCTTAAGGCTCTGCGTCTAGCAAAGATCCCACATCGGGCAACGTGGCTGCAGTTGGGGTATTTTTCGCTACCTGGTCAACTTTTCTGTACATCGTGTCATCCGTCACAATCCATCTGGGTTTTGAAGGGCCCAGAATGGTGGATGAAATGGGATATGATGGGGATCATCACCCCTGCAGTTTTGGGTCTTGAGGGTGTGTTTTCTCTGCCATTGCCCCCCGAGATTAAGTACCGTTTGGATTTACTGTCTTAGCCGGAAGTTGTGATTCCTCTTGGATTCCTCCCTAACTCTTATTTCACCGTCCAAGGAGCTAAGGTGTGGCTCCTGCCAATTTTAAAGTTCTGATTTACATTTGACTCTCTCGGTGGGCCTGTGAATAAATGGGGTTACTGTAACTTGGACCTGGGAGAAGTCTCCGTGTATTTATTCCCTGTTCCCCAAAGCCCCCACTCCAACAGGGTAGCCATGAAGGCTGAGCTTTCAATGCGTTCTCAAAATACCTCCTCACTCCCCTTTTCTCAATAAGTGACTTTCGTCCAATCACTTTGCCTTTTGGGGAAGAATTGGGAAAGTTACTTTCGAATATGCTTGCTGTGTTCCACAAGTTTTCTTCACGGGAACTTAGCCTCTCCTTCAATCAAAGGGTTCTGGATCGGGGCGCCTGGGTGGCTCAGTCGGTTAAGCGTCCGACTTCGGCTCAGGTCATGATCTCACGGTCCGTGGGTTCGAGCCCCGCGTCGGGCTCTGTGCTGACAGCTCAGAGCCTGGAGCCTGTTTCAGATTCTGTGTCTCCCTCTCTCTGTGACCCTCCCCCGTTCATGCTCTGTCTCTCTCTGTCTCAAAAATAATAAACGTTAAAAAAAAAATTAAAAAAAAAAAGGGTTCTGGATCTATTCCAGAAACTGCTCAAAAGATTGTGATTTTTTTTTAGTAGAGTGGTTACCTTCAGTTTCCTGATCATCCATCCTTGACTTTTTTTGTTCTATGAATTAAGCAAGTTCCTTGTTGGCTGCCCGTCACCTTTACCTTAGGGTTAATAAAAGGCACCTTTTATTCATCACCTCCGTGGCTATCTGTAGGTCCCGTAGGAAGCATAGATTCTTTCGCAACGATCAGCCTCCGAATTTCTTTCAAATGACAGAAAAATAAATCTGTAGGTGTTGAAGAGACTGTAATCAGGTTCCTATTAATAGCGAAACATAATTCCCAACTAAAAGCCCAACTAATTCTATTAATAGTGAAACATAATTCCCAACTAAAACATAACCCCCAACTATCCAGTGTAGGCTGGATATCGTCGTGTGTAGGCTGGATATCGTCGTAACTCTTAAACTCAATATACCGCGATCCAGTAAACGTCTCAGCTGCCATGTGCCAGACATGACCCTCCCACCTCCCCGATTTTCTTGATCTCTGCCCAAGGTATCACCATTCTCAGAGCTACTGAGGTGGGAACTCCTGGATTTCCCTGTAAATGCCCCTTCATCCTCACCTCGGACCCAGTGAGCTGTCAAATTGTCAAAGCCTATCAATTCTGCTTCCGTATTTTTTCTCACATTACCTTCTGTCGCTATTGCACTGTCCTAGATGAGGTTCCGTCTCTCTCATCCAGGCTATTACAAAAAATTGGTCTTTTCATGTTAATCCCCAATCTCTCCTACAAATGGCTATATTCTACTAACATTTCAATTTTTTTAACGTTTTATTTATTTTTGAGAGAGAGAGGGAGCAAGCGGTGGAGTTACAGAGAGAAAGGGAGACACAGAATCCGCAGTGGGCTCCAGGCTCTGAGCTGTCAGCACAGAGCCCTATGAGGGTCTCGAACCCATGAGCCGTGAGATCATGACCTGAGCCGAAGTCGGATGTTTAGCTGACTGAGCCACCCAGGCACCCCTAACATTTCAGGTTTTTAAATGAACAGGTGTACTTAGAATTTTTCCTCTAAAAATCCTTCAGTGGCTTCCCATTACCCCCATATTCAATCCAAATGCCATAATCTTGCATTCAGGGCCTTCACCAAAACATGTCACATATTTTTCCCTTTAGTACCTATTGCGTTGGCCAATGATGATTTCCCCAGACATGCCTCCCATTTTCCTGATTCCGTGGCTCCTTGCCCCTGACCCACATGCCTTGGTTTCCATGACTTACTGTCTCATGTCCCTTTTACTTCCCTCTCTTCACTTACTCCAGTTTGTGAATACATTTGTTATTATTTGTTTGTTTGTTTATTTATTCATTCACATTTTTACCAGAGCGTAAGCTCCCTGAGGATGGGAACTATGTCCATCTTACCGGTGCCAGGGAAGTGCCTCGGTAGGGGCTCAGCAAATATTTGTCATTCGAATAGATGAGTGAGATGTCATTGTAGAGACCATCACAGCTTCGCATGGCATCGTCTTACAATTCAAGCTGGAAAAAGCATGACTGTTTCCATCAACAGCACGCTTGGATTCAGGGATGTGTGCCCGTCCTCATGGGAGAAGACCAAAAGGCAGCGTAGCCTGATGGCCCAGAGGCAAGGCTGTCTCTGGGTCAGAGCACCGGCCTTGAACAAGGGTCTCTCCCCTCCGTGCTGTGGGACCTCTCTGCTCTCCAGGCGATCACTTTAGGTCAAGTGATAAAACATCCTTCCTATTTTACGTGTACTTTATGCCAGGCCATGAGGGTTATTTAGCCTTTCAAAACTCGGTTTCTCTTGGGCTTCTTGGGCTTTAGCTTCTGAAAAACTTAGTTTGCTCTGTAACAGTACAAATAAACACAGTTGGACGAGGGGGCTAAATTTTATTCTTCCCCTTGGCAAAGCATGAAAACAAACAACCCCCACGCCTAAACTCTCCAAAAACCGTATAATTACAGGAAGGAAAATATGTCTGAGGAAATTTTATTTATTCAACAGCAGGCAAGGATCTCAGATAAGGGGAACATGTCAGAGCAGCTAGCTGCGGAGAAGGTTGTAGGTACGGACAGGCAAGGGGTTTACTCATAAGGAACATCGACGTCCCTTTTATTAATCGAAGCAATCAATGCTGGCTAGGCAGGCTTTGCATCAAAGGCTGGGTGCACCATATTTCTTTGTACACTTTAGAGCATTGCTCTTGCCTTTGACTCTCTGTGACATCACTTCTTTTCAAACACAAATTGGTGTGTGTGTGTGTGTGTGTGTGTGTGTTGTGTATGTGTCTAGGCAAATACACACTTTAATTCCAAAACAGTATTTAATAATGTTTATGGTTTGCAATTTGATAGAGAGTAGAAACATGCAAATGTCACCCGGAAAATACGAGGACAACAAAAATATTTTATTATTATTATTATTATTATTATCATTACTTTAAAAATAAAATGCCCTTCCATTCCTATGCTGTCTATATTAGGCCCTGTCCCTACCCCTCTCCCTTCTCTTCCTTAATCTTTTTCATTTGCAGAGTTAGAATCCTGCCTTCTGACTGTCCGAGGTGTCGTCTATTTTTAAATTTCCAGAATTACAGTTCTCTTATCAAAAAAGATGACAGAAAGAGTTAAGAAAAGGCAAAGGGACAGCACTGCTTAAAACATAAAACTGTTTTTTTGTGTCACCGACACAGCACGACGGATCAAATCTGGATTTTGAACATATTTTCAGCTTGTGCACTGGTGTGCAGCATTTTAGAGAGACACGATGCACAAGTTACCAGAAAGAATACAGAAATTTCTCGTGGGGAGAAATCTTCCAACAGTTTTATCCAGAAGCTAAACCCTCATGTTGTTTTAGTGTGCAAATGACTCTTATTCCAATCTGGGTTTGGAGGCTTGATCCGAGAGGCCTTTAACTGGCATTTAGGACGTGGTGTTCTTTAGCAAGAAAGCTGTCCATTTTTCTTCTCTCCGGGGAAACTTGCAGTTTAGGAGAGGCACAAAGCTGAGAATATAACCAAGGGCAGAAAAAAATTCACCCCCGTGTTCTATTTGTCACACTGACCCCGCAGGTCACAACCTGCAAGTTTATGGATCGGTGGGGCCTTGCCTCTGCATAAGCATGTTTTCTGGACTTTGGCTGAAGCGAAATTCCTGACTTCTGAAAGAGGAGTGGGTGTGGACTTCCAGCAGGAATAGCCAGTGGGAAGGAAGTAATATTCATTAAGAGTGTCTCATGCAAGCCGTGCGGGGCTAAGCATGCTCAGTGTAAATTCTCCTGTAGCTTGTCAAGCTATGTTTGAACTCGTTCCAGAATGCTGGATTTACTTTTTTTTTTTTCCACCAGAAAGAATGCTCGATTAGACTGCATTTTGCCTTTTCTTTCTTTTCTTTCTTTCTTTCCTTTTTCTTTCTTTCCTTCTCTTTCTTTCTTTCTTTCTTTCCTTCCTTCTTTTTCTTTCCTTCTCTTTCTTTTTTCCTTCCTTCTTTTTTTCTTTCTTTTCTTTCTCTTTCTTTCTTTCTTTCTTTCTTTCTTTCTTTCTTTCTTTCTTTCTTTCTTTCTTTCTTTCTTTCTTCCTGCCAGAAGATTGGAAACAATGTTCATTTCTGATCAGTTCAGTAATACAATGTCCTTCAATGTCCACTTGAGCATTTCAGTGGCGAAGAAAAGAAACTTTGCTACCTGGGAACTGAAGACTGCTTAGGTCAGTGAATGCTAATAAAGTCCTTAAGGACTCATGGAACCAGGAGTTAACTTTTCTCAACTGTGAAGGTAATCTACAGCAAATTTAATTGCCTTTTCAACTGAGTGGGTGTACACCAATTTTTTTTTTTCACACAAAGTGTATGTTTTTCATATGTTGGAGTGATTTTCCAAACCCAGGGAAAATATGTCTTTGGGTTAATTTGCATTTGAAAGGGCCTCTTTTCGTATTAGAAGTTCTCTCTCTCTGCCACAAATTATGTGTTTTTCAAACAAATATTGTGGTAAGCTGATGTAGCCATAATGGTCTGAATGTGGATGTGTTCTGTGTTACATTAATTCTTGGCGCGGGTTAGTTTGGTGAAAGTTACTGCTTTTGTGACTGCCAAAGATGAAAGAGAGTTTGTTTTTTGCTGCTGTTGTTTTTGGAACTTTTGGTGGGCTTTGAGGCGGCGGCGTTGTGAGCCCCTTCTGGAGAGGAGAGTCCTCTCTTTCTGTGTGTAATGTGAATTTCTCACGGTGTTCAGCTGTAACTCTGAGAAAGGGCTACAGTGTTTTTAGAATCTGTGTAGGAGTCGAGTTTTCTTTTTAAAAATGTAGTTTTGGAGGGAAACAGTACTGGAGAAAGGCAGAAACAAGGTTTGTAATGCAGAAATTAAATCAAGACCTTCTTGGTGAATAGTAAGCAGTGAATGCAAAAAATATTGCATGCTATATACTCCCTGGTTTAGTTTAGATTAATAATTTTCCTTTCGGATTAACAGAAAGTACATCAGACTTTGAAGTGTGCTGTCTTCTATATCAATTGTGATAGCACAGAAAACTCAGATTGGAGAGATGTTAGGGTCTCAGAAGAAGCAGGTTAGCAAGGGCGGCCCCCTTAAAGCATCTGGGGGCTGAGGTTATGAAGCCACATGGCCTCTTGAAGGAACGGTGCATCCTGGGCTAAGCAGTTCAGTTTTATTCAAGACTTTTAAGAGTAAGAGGGGATTTATTTCTTTTCAAAATAAGAACAGCCAGGCGAGGATTATTGATCAGCCAGGGATTAAATATTTGCTGGATTACAAAGCATCACATATTATCGATGTGTAAATCAGACTGACCAGCTAGCTATTCAGGGGCTGTAAATGAAAATACCATAGCTCCAGACGGAATCAGAGGTAGCAGCCCCCTGCCAGTCATTCTCCATTTTTATGTGGGCAAAAGGGATGATAGAGGTGGGGCAGGGTGTGAAATAGGACTTCACTGAGGAGCTGACCTTGCTCTTTTTTAACTTCTGTCCATCTGTTCTTACTGGGCAGCTGAAGCAGTGAGCAAAGTGGGAAGGGGCCTCAGGGGAGACGAGGAAGAAGAGGCCAGACCCCGCCAGGCCTGTGATCTGCTCCCCGTCCTGTGATTTAGACCTAAGAAGAGAAGCTAAGTGGATGCATCTAAATCCACTTCCTTCTGCTCCCAGAGCTTTGATTTAGTACCAGTTGTTGCAATTCTGCACCTGCCTCTGGTTTTCATAAGTAATAGCGGCTCCCACACATAGGTGGTGGTTTATCTGTTATAGATTGATTCCCAAGGAGATAGCCACAGTAATTCAGGCTTGTTTTGGTTTTTCCTTTCTTCCCTAACATGTGGCATAGATCTTGATAAGTTTAATTGAAACAACAAATCCTTTCGGGGATGGGAGAGCACAGTTCTCCGTGAGAGAGAGAGTGTGTGTGTGTGTGTGTGTGTGTGTGTGTGTGTGTGCGCGCGCGCGCGCGCGCATGCGTGCCGTCTGGGCTCTGGGACAGCGCAGCTTGGAAGGCTTTCCACGGCCAAGGGCATTTGTCTGGAGTCAGGGACCCTTTCACTGCCTTGGCTCTGTCTGTATAGAAAAAGAGGGGGCACACATTCTGGAGCATTCTTTTCTCCGATTCCCCTTTCCTATCAACGCACCCCCCTCTCCAATGCTGTTCCGCCTTCATGACCCGTGTCTCGAAAAATGGCACTGAAACCTTTTCCAGGCACAAAGGAAACCCGAAGGCCTTTTTCTGTTCGCATCTGGATAAAATTTAGATTGTGACAAGGGAAAGTGGGTGGGAGAAGAAAAGGCTGACGTCACAGTTTTAAAAATGCATAGAACGGACTTCCCAGAGGTTTTCTTGCCTAGAGTTTTCGGAGTGTTTTTGTGACCTGCCCACACCCTACCCACGGGGCTTGGGGCAGGCAAGTATCGTATCCATATTTTGTAGCGGAGCGCAGCGGGTCGTCCGAAGCAGAGTCAGACCCAGCACACAGAGCCTTCAAGCTCCCGTTTAAGACTTCACCTGCGCCCTCACGGGAATGATTTGAGATGCGTTTCTGCATCTTGAACTCAGTTTCCCCATTCACTTGGAGGGTTTGGACAATGACAGTTATTTTGTGCCACAGCCTCTCCAACTGGATCTGTTAGTATAATGGTTTCTTAAATTTGAGAAGCCCTTCAGACCTTTCAGGGAACTTTCTCGGCTTTCCTTTTATCTTTGACGCCACCTGTTAAAATCGACTGGGCCGGTGTTGACATCTTCATCTGCCAAAAGACAAAACCGAGAGACTGGTTGACTTGATGCCCCCCGGGTCAGAGGCTGGATGAGCGTCCAGGTTGCCCAACTGAGGGTCTGGAATTTGAATCTACGTAGGGGTTACGGACGTACGGAGGGTACGTATGAGTAGTCTCATGGTTCATGAAGGGGGAAAGTGTGTCAGGGGCTTTACGTACTGTTTGTCCCACGATGCAGGGGAAAACCCGGGCTGGAAGAGTTATGGATGTCACCCACAGTCACACTTAGGGAGCTGGGAAGCTGGCTCTGCATCCTAGCTGTAGGACCCCGACGTGCGTGCCATATGGAATCGTGACCAAGCACACAGGCTTCGCTCGGTTTCTCTGCGTCTCGTTTTCCTTGTAGGTAGCATGGGGTGCTGGGTGGATTCTGTGAGATGACGTCTGTAAAATATTCAGCATGGTGCTTTGCGCGGCGAACCCCATGGTGTTCCGAATAGTGATGCGTGTCGTTTTTTTTGTGTTCCGTGCCACCCGAGGTGAGTGCAGGTTACTCTTAGTGTGAACCCCAATCAGCTCTTCAGCTCAACTCCCGGATTCTCAGGGCAGTTGTGCTAAGTGAGTGACCATCAACCTGTGAGTAGCGCTTAAGGCGTTGTTATTGAAAATACAAAAACGGTGCTGACTGGCAGGGAGGTGGCGAGGGCAAAGGCGGTGTTCTTCGTCTCTGCCCAGGGAGAGGCTGGCAGGAGGTTATCCAGGCGGATGCGTCTGGGGTGAGCAGGACCGTTGAGTCAAATTGAGTCATCTCTGGTGGCCTTCGCTTGCTGCTGAGCAGACTGTTGGCGTGTGAGATGTCTCTCTGAAGGGAAGAGTGGCTAGCCAGGGGTTATAGATCCCGGGCTCCTAGATCCAGGTGGCATGGAAAAGCAAATGGGGGCACTTGTGCACACAGGCTGTAGAACTGCCACGATTTTGTATTTCTTGGCCCTTCTGACCGGGCCTTTGAGGTTGATGGAGTGTCTGAGCTTACACGTGGCATGATGTTAGAAAGATCCCCTTAGAGAGAGACAGCTCCAGGGTCGCCCACTTCTGACTAAATCAGTGCTTTGTAATTGAGGTTCCCCCCCCCCCCACCCCATAGAGGGCTGTCAGTGCATGTCACAGCCCCGCAAAACCAAACAGAGGGCAGAGCACTCGCCGGAACAAATGGTACATAGGAATTGAAGGGCAAAGGGTCAAAACAGGTGTGATGGTACCCGAGTATGAAGCCGATTTCAGGGACTGTGGCTGACGAATCAAGATTTTAAATGTCTCTTTAACATTCTTAAACGCTTTAGAGTTTCGGTGCCTTGCCACGACCCTTCGGTCGCTTGTCCATGCTGGGAAGGGAAGGTCACCGTGGGGGGGTTGGGGACTGTAGGTGGGTGTTGGTTTCTTGAGCATCTATTATGTATCCTCCACTAGGTTTGATGCTTTACCAACCTTAGCTTCTTTAAGTTCACGGTATCCCTGTGGGGAGTTTAAAGAGGAGGAAACCTTCTGGGAGGGGAGAGGGTATATGGCCACGGAGGCAAAGAGAGTTCACCGGATCGGCCAACTGAGCATACAACACCATGTAGAGTTAGGAAGACATCCGGGAAGCATTTTTAGGTGGAAAAAGGCAGTGGTGGTCCGATAGCCTCTCAGCCGTTGAGTAGTATTTCCGCGAGTTCCTTCGATGGGAGATGCCGGCCTTGCCTCAATCTGGGATCCATCACTGTGTATTGTCCAGAGTTGGGCAAGTCCGTTCCCACAGTGCTTAATTAGCTCTTTGCACACCACCTGCCTTTGGGGGAGCCACTCCACTTGAACAGCAAGTCGAAATTCTCCTTTTGTTCCCCCACAAATCAGTCCTTAAAAATTTTGCAGCTTCAGCAGTCGAAAATCCCTGTAATTATCAGGCAGTATCCTGTAACTTAAAAACAGAATTTGGAATGAAATGCCTGGGATTCGGGTTCTGGCTCTGGAGTTTCCAAGCTGTGTGACTTCGAGTAAATTAATTTCACTCCCCTGTACCTCAGTTTTCACACCTGAGGACTGGAAGACCAGTGAGAACTGCCTCAGGTGGGATCACCATTAAAGTGAGTTTTAAACATGTGGCCTGCTTTACCTGTGGTTATTCTTTCCCCCTCAGCTGCTACCGGAGAGTTCTCGTGCTTTCTGCTTTTCTGTTCTAAAAAAAGGCTTCTCCTTCACTTACTTAGATGGGAGGTGGTCTTGCGGGCAGTGCTGGGCAAACCGGTTTATATCGGAATATTGGAAACTCTTTTTTCTTTTTTTGCCCAAGTTAACTTTGTATTTGCCAGATTATTGGAAGGTGGACGTCTTTGAAAAGACAGGGGAACCAGACAGAAAATATAGCCAGAGCAGAATTGGATCAACCATAGGAAGTTCCCAGATGCCATGAGAAATGGATAACAAACCAAGGGTACCAAACGAATTGTTGACACACGTCTATTTCCACATACTCCCTGAGAAGTTGGGAGAACCGCCCCCCCCACCCCGCCCCATTAGGATGGCTACTTAAAAGAAAATAACAAGAGTTGGTGAGGATGTGGAAAAATTGGAACCCCGTACCCTGTCGGTGAGAATGTGAAATAGTATGGCTGCTGTGGAAAACAATATGGCGGTTCCTCACAAAGGTAAACATGGGATTACCAGTGATCTAACAATTCCACTTCTGACCCACAATAATTGAAAGCAGGGTCTCAAAGGGAGATTTGAACACCCATGTTCATGGCTGCATTATTCACCGTAGCCAAATGATGGAGGCAACCCAAGGGTGTATCAGTGGCTGAATGGATAAGCAAAACGTGGCGTATACATGCAATGGAATATTATCCAGCCTTAAAAAGGAAAGGAATTCTCGCATGTGCCACAACATGGATGAACCTTGAGGACCTCACGCTATGGGAGGCAGATCAGGCACACGCACACAGTTACTGTAAGATTCCACTTATATGGAAAATGGGAAGTGGAGAGTTATTCTTTTAATGGGTACAGAGTTTGAGTTTGGGAGGATGAGAATGTTCTGGGCATGGGTGCTGGCAATGGTTGCACAAAATGCGAATGTGCTTAATGTCACTGGCCTGCATATTTTAAAATGAGCAAGGATGGTAAATTTTATAGTATGTATATTCCATCGCAATTAAAACCAAAAGCCACTGAGAATGTAAACAGTGGAGTAGATAGTTTGTAAGGGCTTACCTACTGGAAGTATTTGTTTCATTACTGAAATTCAGCTGGTGGGAGAGGAAGATGAGGCTCAAACTGAGGAGGAAAAGAGAACCAAATCACTCAACAAACGCACTTCGTGGAAGCGGGGGGGAAAAAAAAGGACACGGGAGAAAAAAAGAGGGCTCTTGGTACAGAGAAATGCAATTTCCAGAATTTCTATGTGTGAGGTTCTTAGGGGCGGGGTTTCTTGGACACTGTGTTCACGCAGCAAGCATGCTACTTTAGATCATTCATTCGGGGTGGCATTTAGGCGCTGATACAGATGTGGGGGTACCGAAAGCCCATGAGCCACCTCTTCCTGCTAGACCTTGAATTTCCTATTGGATTACATTTTTACCAGAGGCTACCTCTGTGAAAGGTCTGTGATGAGTAAAACTGTGGAGCTCAACAGAAATTAAACAGCTACTCATCATCAGGTAGAGGAGGGGAAAGAAAGCAAGGAGCACGCAGTGACTGCCTATTTTCTACCACGTGTTTCAATCCTTTCAACCCTCTCAGTTGCCTCTCGGTCCGTTTTCTACAGGGAGCCTCCCCAAGGTCCTTTGGCTGCAGAGTGGCGAGGCCGGGACTAGAACCCCGGGTCTAAGTGAGAGCCTGAAGCTTATTCTGTTTCATCACACTTCAGGCTTTAGGCATTACATGGCCTCAGTTAACTGTGTAAAACCGTCCTTCCCTGCCTTTGCTGTCAGCAGCCCTAGAGGGAAGTTTTTCTGGAACCAGATATATGTCTCACACACACAGCTTCGGACCCTCCCAGGGGGCTTCCGGGGGGCGGGGGCCGGGGGGGGTGCTGGGGGGCAGCATTAGCATCCACAATCTGAACATCATTTTTAATTTTCACAAATATTCGCATAGCAACATTTAACCTTTCTGGGGCGGGGGGGTGGGGTGGGGGGAAGCTCCAGGAGCAGAGGTGCCTGGGGAACATCTTTTCTGCGGTGCTCTCTCGGGTTCAGGTGTTGGAATAAATGAACCCGGAGTGCACCGGCCCCTCCCTGGAAGGCTGTTCTCAGGCTCCTTTGTTTGGTTTATGTATAGCCATCAATGCATCATTCCTTCTGCTTCAGCTGTTTGAGAATCCCATCTTCTCTATTGATTTCCCACAGAACGTTTACTGCTCTCCAAGGTGTGACCTGTACCTCTGGCTAATTTATTTCTGTCATGGCTGTAGGATTTAGGAATGAAGGGGGGAGGGGAGAGGGGGGGAGTGGGGAGAGAGTGATGTGTCCAAGATGTGGGAAGTGAATTCGGCATTGGAGCCCCCGACAGGCCTGCCCGCGGCTCTGGAGGGCAGTTCTATGCACCCAGCAAGGGGACTTTGTTTGAAAATCTGCTCGGCAGGATGGAAGCCCAACCACGGGGTTTCAGGAGGCCAGGAATTAGAGCAAGGCCCCATGGGGATGGAAAAGCAACGAAAGAATGTGTTTGAAAATAACGTCTTGACTGTCCAGGAGCCAGTCACCATATTGAGCAGTATGTGGTCGTTTTTTTTTTTTTTTTTTCTTTTTTAATGAAATGATGGAAAACTGCTACTGGGGTCAGGGAGGCGACCAGCGAAGTCATATTCTCTTCTTCATGGGATTTTTCAACAACAGGGCATCCATGTCTCAGTCCCTGGAACTGGGATCGCACAGGCCGACATGTGAGATATTAAATCGAACCACTTGAACATAAGCGCCCCCCTTGCCCTCCATGCGCACGATGCACCCGGTGACCCTTTCTGTGGTCTGATTTTATCAGATCACGATTCGAATGTCCACTTCGTTGTTGCCCCCCGTGGAGACAACTTCTGTCTTCTTAAGAAAAACTGGTGATAACCTTCCGCAAGGAAGGATGTAGATTATTTCTCATGTTGGCCTGGATGGGGACTCACATTTGTTGAGTGAGTGGAGAGGTCATATCTGAAGAGCACTTTAACGTTTTCAAGATCGGGGCGCCTGGGTGGCTCCGTCGGTTAAGCGTCCGACTTCGGCCCAGGTCACGATCTCACGGTTGGTGAGTTCGAACCCCGTGTCGGGCTCTGTGCGAACAGCTCGGGGCCTGGAGCCTGCTTTGGATTCTGTGTCTTTCCTTCCCTGCTCACACTCTGTCTCTCTCTCTTTCCAAATAAAGATTAAAAAAAAATTAAGAAAGAAAAGTTTTCAAGATCTTTTTCATATACGTTATTTTATTTCATTTCCAGAACAAAGCTAAGAAGGAGGTATTGTTCTTTTCCGTGCATGCTTGAAGAAATGCTGGCTTACGGGCCAGCCTGTTGCCTCGCTGAGGTCACATGGCTAATCAATAGCAAATACAGGATTCAAGTCCAGGGTGTCTGCTTCTAGGTTCCGCTGGGATTCCATGATATCGAGTGCAGGGGCCACGATATGTTACCAGGATCACCCACTGAGTAGTGGAAGCTGGGCAGTAAGTGGCATGAGGGCCAAAATTTGCCCAAACACTTAGAAAGCCACTAAGGGGACGAATCAGAGCTGAACCAAACATGCAGGCTACAAAACATCCACTCGTATGATTCATGCCTACCGTCAGTCCGTCTGAGGTGTGATAAAGCCTTGGGAAGAAGGGTAAACCATTCATCTCATATACTAGCCTCCAACCCCACCCCAACGCGCATGCAGCTTCTCTGTCACTCTTTGGAGGGAATAAAATCAACTATCTCCACATGTGTTATCATCAGTTATAATATACCCTGGGCTGGACGTTAGAATAGCAGTTTGCTGTGAGGCTGGCTAATGGAGTTCATGTCTATAAACTCCAGACAGTCCAGGAACCTAAAGAAGAAGGGAAAGGGGTGCCTGGGTGGCTCAGTCGGTTAAGCGTCCGACTCTTGGTTTTGGCTCAGGTTTGTGATCTCATGGTTTGGGAGATTGAGCCCCATGTTGGGCTCTGCACGTGTGGAGCCTGCTTGGGATTCTCCCTCTCTCTCTCCCTCTTTGCCCCTCTCCCGCTCGTTCTCTCTCCCTTTCTCTCTCTCTCTCAAAAAAAAAATAAATAAACTTAAAAAAAAAAAGAAGGGATAATCTTGGAGCCAAATTAAAAAAGTCCAGTGCATAGGACTAAGAGTAACTGTAAATATCCCTGGGATAGCTGAAGTTGGTTTGGTTTGAGAAGATCTGGCCTTTGAAAAGAATCTTCTTCTCTTCCTTTATATGTGGCAGACTGCATTCCCGCCACCTGTGAGGTAACCTTTGTCTCGGGACTTAGGATTTTTGAGAGGGGAGGGATGCGCCACAAAATAAACGCTCCAGAGAAAGTCATAGTCGCTTCCGCATCAACAGTGTGTGAGGCTGCGTTTCGCTGTTTCCCTCGCCAGGGGCAAGTTTTATTTCTCTGCTCCTTTCCTTTCTGCAAGCAGGTTTAGGATACCGACACCTCCCTTGAAGTTGGCCTGAAGTAGCATGTTGTTCCAGAGAGAACTCAGGACTCACAGATTGTTGTTTTTTTGTTTTTTTTTTAATGTTTATTTATTTTTGAGACAGAGAGAGACAGAGCATGAATGGGGGAGGGGCAGAGAGATGACACACAGAATCCGAAACAGGCTCCAGGCTCTGAGCTGTCAGCACAGAGCCTGACGCGGGGCTCGAACTCACGGACCGCGAGATCATGACCTGAGCCGAAGTCGGACGCTTAACCGACTGAGCCACCCAGGCGCCCCAACGCAGATTGTTTTTTAAGAAAGCCTGAATTTGCGTATGGGTTCCACAGCTTATGAGTTGTGTGGCTACAACATGTAACTGTTAACAATCGATTTCTGCATCTGTAAAATGGGTCTGTTAGCATTTGTCCTAACTCACGGAGTTGTCGTGTTGAACCTCGAGAGACGGTGGGCGGAAAGGTGTTTTGTGAACTCAAGCGTACTGTCCGGGAAAGAATGTGCCCTGTATTCTTTTGAGCTCTTCGGACGTGGGGACAACTGGTGTTCTCTCAACGATCTATGCTATCAGAATGATAGAATGTTCCAGCGTGTTTCCACTTACCATCAAAACTTACTGGGGGCTATGATTTGGAACTCACCTACAGCTCACCACGAAAATGCCAGATACACACCTTGTCTCTGCTCTGTCCCACCTCGCCCTAACCCTTCCTGAACGTCCTGCCTCTGTGCTCTGAGAGTACGTCCAGCTCCCGTATCGGGTCCTGTTCTTCTTTGGAGACGTGCCTGGGAACCTCTTTGAGGGAAGCCTCCTCATCTCACCGCTCCTGGAGTTTCCACAACTGTTGGCACAAAGCGAAGTGGGGAGGGGCTGGCCTGTGTGCAGACAGCAACGGGGCTCTGAGTTGCAAATACCTCCACTCTCGGGTCGGAACGTAGCGTGTCATAAAGACAACAGACCATGTGAATTTTGAGTCTGATGATGCAATGGTGATGAAGATCTGCTACACGATGGGTTAGGTTTTTGCTGGGCTAATACAAAAACCTACAAACCGTTTATACAATTGGGAAAAGCTTTGTTGGGGAAATTGCCTTATGAACCGTAGGGGGCTGACTTACGAACATATATTTACAGTTCAGCTTGGTTAGGACTTGAGGCTTTTCTTCTCTTTTCTTTTTTAATTTTTTTTAATGTTTATTTTTGAGAGAGACAGAGACAGAGCACGAGCAGGGGAGGAGTAGAGAGGGAGACACAGAATCCGAAGCAGGCTCCAGGCTCTGAGCTGTCAGCGCAGAGCCCGACGCGGGGCTCGAACCCACGAACTGTAAGATCATGACCTGAGCCGAAGTCAGATGCCTAACCGACCGAGCCACCCAGGTACCCTGAGGCTTTTCTTGGCTCTGAATGTGCAGACCCTTCTTCCAATTTTAGTTTTATAGAAACATTGTATCATCAATGGAGTGAGTTACGACTTGGTTAGTGTGGGTCTCTGGAGGACCTCCAGTGCTGGGTGGCTGGAGACGGAGGGGGTCCCGTCCTGCTTCTGCCACTTACCAGCTGTGACAGTGGATTCCTCACTTACAAAATAAAGACGGTGATGATAATACTCTGTGCACAGGGTCGTTGTTAGAAGTGGTTTGTGGAATAGAACAGGTTAGACAAAGAAAGTTGTGACACTGACTTAGTGCAGTATAAACACAGCTTCCCATTTTTTTTTTTAAATGCTTATTTTGGAGAGAGAGAGAGAATAAATAGGGGAGGGACAGAGAGAGGGGCGGGGGGACAGAGGATCCTAACCAGGCTCTTCACTGACCGCAGAGAGCCTGTTGTGGGGCTCAGACTCATGAACCGTGAGATCATGACCTGAGCCAAAGTTGAATGTTCAACCGACTGAGCCCCCCGGGCTCCCCAGGCTGTGACCTCTTTTGCTGAACAGGGAATGACTGGCTTCTAAGTGAGGGCTCTTAAGAGTGTCAATTGAGGGTGGGATGCTCAGAGAGCACTGGAGATCAAAAATTCCCACAAATATTTACGTACGGATCAGGAGTTGGCAAAACTGTGCTACAGACACACAATGGAATATTATTCAGCCGTAAAAAGGAGTGAAGCACTAACACAGGGAACGGTGTGGATGAATGTCAAGGGCATTCTGCTGAGTAAAAGAAACCAGTCCCAAAAGATCGTGTATTGTATGGTTCTGTTTATATAAAGTATCCAGAATAGGTAAATCCATAGAAACAGAGAGTGGATTGGTGGTTGCCAGGGGCTGGGGGGGGAGCGGGAAACAGGGAGTAGCAGCATAATGGGCGTGGGGCTTTCTTTGGGGATGATCAAAATGTATTCGAATCCGATACAGCACCACATGGAGAATGTACTAAATATCACAGAAGCGTTCACTTGCATATGGTTAATTTCAGGGGCGCCTGGGTGGCTCAGTCGGTTAAGCATCCGAGTTTGGCTCAGGTCATGATCTCATGGTTCATACGATCAAGCCCCACATCAGGCTCTGGGCTGAAACTGCAGAGCCTGCTTGGGGTTTTCTCTCCTTCTCTCTCGGCAGCCCCCGCATTCTCTCTCTCAAAAATAAACTTAAAAAAAAACCACACACACACAAATAAAATCAACAACCAGAAAGAAAGTGGTTAATTTTATGTGCATTTTCTGTGCCTTTCACCTCAGTGAAAAGAATTCTGCAGAAAACCCACACCTGAATAAGTTTACTATATAGGAAAGCTTTCTGACTCTTTACATGGTCTTGATCATTGGCTGAGTTTTGTGAAGAAACGTCTCCTCGACTTCTGTACGTTTTTTTCTGAAGGCAGTAGCGTCGTCTTGGTTTTCTGTACCTCCACGAGTCCTCAAGTTCTGTTTTAGGTGCTCTTTTCATTTATTCACTTGGTGTCCCGGAGAATGATAATGAATATGTGATCCCGGACGGAGGACTGCAACCTGGCTGTGCAACTTTGGCAGGCATCTTAACCTCTCTGGTCTTAGCGAGACACCAGTTAGATTATCTCTTGGGACTCGGAGTTTTACGGTGCTAGATTTAAGAAACGAGCAGTGCATTGTTAGGTTCCCTTTAAATATTCTGCCAGCTCATTCCTCTGGTTCTTTTACTTTGAATTCATTTATCAAACCTTGCTAGACAGACAGAAAAAAAAATTATACTTTGAATTAGCCTTCTTTTTTTTTTTTTCCCCATTAAATCTCATTAATGAGGAAAACATTCATTTCCATATCTATGGTCAAACTACTTTTGACCACGGGGAAACTTCTCTTCGTGTTTTTTAAGAGAAAAATGCCCAAAGCGTGAAATTGATGTACTTTTAAGGTTGGAAAAGCCTCAAAAATGATTTTTATCTTTAATTATCATACGTATCAAAAAATACGCACTGCCATAACTTAATAGCCCATCAAAACACTATCTTCAAGGGTCATTTAGCAATTCCATGATAAATTGCTATTTTTAGACGCTTATGTAACCAAACAAAGAATGTGTTCTTGGCTATGGCCATGAAGACAAGTTATTATCGTGGGAGGGACAAAGGAATCTGAGAGGCCCATGAGAGACGGATCCAATTGCAGAGGACATTTTATAGAGTGCCCTTTCTCTTCAGTCTCCATTTTCTGCAATCAGAATAATGTAGTGCTTTTCAGAGCCATTTTCCTTTTTGAAGTGCTCTTTCCTCATTAGTTCATAAATACTCATCAATGAATTTTCCTCCTCGTCTTGGAAGTTGGAGTAAAAAGAAAGATAATCGCTTTCTATTTCGTAAGTATGATTCCCTCTGGGACTTCCCCTCTTGTGCTTTTAATGGAAACATAAGAAATAAATGATACCTCCTCGTTTGAAAGGACCAAAGACTACCATTCCTTCCATACAGAGCCAGTGGAAATTTACTGCAGATATCAATGACCTTTAGCAACTACCCAAGTGTGGTAACAGAAGGAATGTCTGTCTCCCATTACCAAGCTCTGTAATGCTTTAGTGTCTCCTGAGGACAGGGAGCTCGAAGGATGCCTTGGAGGGGGCGGGGGGTTCTTCGTCAGTGAGCTGAATATGGTAGAGTTGAGCTGAGAAGAGGTGGTCTTTGTCTGAGCATGGGTCTTCAGTGGCCGTCGCGTCTCTGATTTCCAGGGTCAGAAGGGAATGGTTTCAGAATTTTCTGTTCTTTTTGCGTTCTCTGCGCTGTAGCAACTTCGTTCCATTTAGCCTTGGCTATGATTTTCCCAGTTTCTGCTGCGGTGAATTGCATTCCGCGTACTTAAAGCAGCTCCTAGACCATTGTAGCTGCACGTGGGTGGGGGAAGGGGTTCAGGGAAGACAATTTACAGCATAAGCTACGTCTGATTGGGTTTCTGCTGGCTTGTAGTTTATAGTAGCCTTACCCAATAGGCATGTAACACAAGAAACTAATGTGAGCCATGTGTGTTTTGTTAAATTTTATGGTAACCACATTAAAAAAAAGTAAGACTAAGTAAGTGAAATGGATGGGTTAATACATATTTTCTCAAAACTACAGTTCACTCTGGTGGTTACGTTCGGTACGGAAATGAACCACAGCATGAATGAATTATGATCTCTCCCCCTCCCCATTTTGCTTTCTGTTTTGCTGTATCTCGAGCACCAAGAAATGACAAGACTGTTGATGTCAGATAGTGGTTAGGATTTGACCGGGTTTCATCTGAGCCCAATCCTAGAGCAGCTGCGCTGTAAGTGGTTTTTCCACATACTCTTAGTTTTTTTGGTATCATCATCTCCCAAGATAATCTTTTGTGCTTATTTTTATGTGGTTGTGTTCTCACGAAGAAAAAGGCTCCTGCTTATACCTGTGGCCTCTCATCTCAGTTCCACTGAAAAAATTCCAAAGGGCGGCAGCCATGACCGAAGGAGACAAGTGTCGAGATGGCTGCAAATCCCCTTCCAGAGGCTTGACGTCCCATTCTTGGGCTAAAGACCTCCTTTTTCCTTTAGAAAAATGTCACAAATATTTGGTCTATCATTCCACCGACTGGACCTTTAGCCGTTGGCACTTGCGATATCTATAGGGGAACAATAATTAATGTTGGTAATTGGTTCTCTTTCAACAGTGACCATGAGCAAGGCACTGTGGTGGGTGCTGTGAGAGACCCAAGAAAGTAGTGCCACCCTCCCCTGTCCCCAAGGAGCTTAGCCTGATGGTGAAAATAAGCTCGATACACAGAGTCATGGTCAAGGTTCTTAAAGCGTTAGGGCAGAAATATCCGCAGGGTCGTCAGATGACCCTGATGTACGACGAGACAGAGTGAACAAATAAATATTTGCCAAGGCCCTACTCCAAGCCAGGAGGTTTACCAGATGCCAGTAACAATGAAGGTGAAGACGGTTTCTCTTTCTGAGGATCCCCTAAACTACTGTGAGATGGGGTGAAAAACAGCCACCTGAAACGCCATGCGAGCTATGATATAACGGGGAGCTAGGACTACAGAAATGCAGAGGAAGGTGAGACCAATGCCTCCAGTCCAAAGTTGGGGTGAGATCTTGAGGGGCAATGCTGATAGGGCTGGTTTTCCAAATAGGAGTTCGCTGGCCAGACAGGGAGAGGAAAACAGCCTGGAGAGAAGGGGACAAGAGTGAAGGTAAATGTGGTTCTAGGGCTGGGGAGCCCTGGAGAGAAGTCGTATACTTGAGGAAGTTCAGTTCTCTAAAAGACAGTGGATTCTATCTTAGGATACCCGATTCCGATTCTGCCTCTGTTGTGTTCCCTACAACTCGTGGATGTTTAAGAAAATATCGTAGGTTGCTAAGATTGGGTGATCTTTCACTTTTATTTAAAAAGTAGCCCATCAGTGACTATTAATCACTCTAATGAGAGGCACCATGCCACCGTGCTTAAGTACTGACTCTGGAAGCCAGGCTACCTGGCTTCAAATCCCAACTCTTCCGCTAAAATCTCTGATATTTAGCCTCTCGGTACTTCAGTTTGCTCATCTGTAAACTGGGAGATCAAAATAGCATTTACCTCAAGGGTTGCTGTTAGTAATGCAACGAGTTATGATTTGGGAAGGGCATAGAATAGTGTCTGATTCACGGGAGGAACCCTAAATGTTTCCTAAATCTAATGAAAGCAATACTTAGAGTTCCAGTGGTTCTGCAATGGCAAACCAGCTGTCTGTGTGACTGGCATGTGATCGGGGAATTGTTGATTTGGGTTTTTTTTTTTTTTTTTTTTTTTTGAAGGAGTGAATTTGTTTGCAGTCTAGCTGGTCTGAAATCGGTCAGTGGTATACACTGATTGATTAAAGCAGATTGGAGGAGACATTCTTGCAGTAGAATGATACAAGCTTTCTATTTTATTTCAGTACATATCAAAAACACATTAAATTTTTTTTTAACGTTTATTTATTATTGAGAGACAGAGAGACACAGAGCATGAGCAGGGGAGGGGACGAGAGATGGAGAGACCCAGAATCCGAAGCAGGCTCCAGGCTCTGAGCTGTCAGCACAGAGCCCGACGTGGGGCTCGAACTCACAAACCGTGAGATCGTGACCTGAGCCAGTCGGATGCTCAACCGACCGAGCCACCCAGGCGCCCCTAAAAACACATTTAATTGCTCTTGCTATCAAAATTTCCACTTCAGTGAACTTGCATGTGAAATATCTAGAAACACCAGTTATTTCCAAGAGCGTATGTGAGAATATGTGTGCATTCATGTTGGATCATATATGAAAGTTATGCTTTTGTCAGTAAAGGCAGAATATTGTCACGTTGTAATGAGTGACTGCTTTGCATTCCTGTAAAAGTTGCTTATTTTTTTATTTATTTTATTTTATTTTCTTAAAAAAAATTTTTTTTTAACGTTTATTTATTTTTGAGACAGAGAGAGACAGAGCATGAACAGGGGAGGGGCAGAGAGAGAGGGAGACACAGAAGCAGAAGCAGGCTCCAGGCTCTGAGCTGTCAGCACAGAGCCCGACGCGGGGCTCGAACTCACGAACTGTGAGATCATGACCTGAGCTGAAGTCGGATGCTCAACCGACTGAGCCACCCAGGCGCCCCTAAAAGTTGCTTATTAAGAAAAATCCCAAACAAGCTTAAAAGTAAAGAGAATAGTTTACCGTATATCCATAATCTATCAATCATTTAGATTTTAACCTTTTTTTTTTTGGTTAAAGTATTTTGAAGGAAATCCCAGATATCATAGCATTTACAAAGTGTATTTTCTTGGGGTGTCTGGCTGGCCCAGTCACTTAAACATCTGACTTCGGCTCAGGTCATGATCTCACAGTTCGTGGGTTCGAGCCCCGCGTCAGGCTCTATGCTGATAGCCTGGAGCCTGGAGCCTGCTTTGGATTCTGTGTGTGTGTCTCTCTCTGCCCCTCTCCTGCTTGTGCTCTCTCTCTCTCTCAAAAATAAATAAATGTTAAAAAAATTTAGAAAGTGTATTTTTTTTTTTTTTTACATAACACAAAGCCATCCCACCCACAATAATCTTTCTTTGACATATCCCATCCATATTCAAATTTTCCCATTTGTCCCCAAGTGGCTTTTTCAGTTAATTTGTTTGAATCAAGATACAAACAAAGTCTACCCGGTGCATTTGGTCATCAGAACTCTTATGTTTCTCATCATCTAGGACGGTCTGTGTCCCTATGTTGGTTTGAGAGGGTTTTATTATGTGATGGGCTCAGGGTCTCAGACCGAAGGAAGCCCTGTACTGGCCAGGTAGTAGGTGGTGGCCTAATTCACCTGAGGCAGAAAACTTTTGGCCAAGAAAGTTAAATTGTAATGTTCTTCCCACAAGGTTTAATTTCAATTCTATGTATTGAGGCACTGAGCAAGGCACTAAAGACCCAGAAATGAATGAGACGCAATCACGAATCAGAGTTTCCGCTCTTTGATCAGGAGCGTTTCTGCTGTGTGACCTGTCAGAGGGAGAGATCTTGAGGTCGAGTGGGGAGTGTGGCTGCTTCCAGGGAAGCCATCAGTGTGCAGGTGCTACAGACTCTGGCTCAGGGCTTTTCTTTCCAGTGTGGGAGTGCATCAGACAGCTGAGAATGCTGGAAATTTTGTAGCCCAGTTGGGCAGGTGCCTAGTGATGAGACAGGAGATTCTGGGGTCTGCCTTCCTTCCTAACACCATCTCCCCTAGCAACATAGTGTCTGAGGTTTTATTCCTCAGTGAGTATAAATTACGTCGAACCTTCACACCTATGCCAAGCACTGGATAGCATTTGAGAAATGGTTACTATTTCCCAGGAAGTAGAATTCTTAAGAAGGCACGCGTAGGAAAAAAAAAATTCCCCTTAGGTCTTTGCTTTAGATATGTCTTCTTCCTCCAAATTTGAAAGGAATTCCTAGAGGTTGGTCAGTCTACAGGGAAGAAAGGAAGATGCTTTCTTTTCCTCAGGATCCTGTGTGTTAGGGAGAAAGCCTGTTCTGAACACCAGAGGTGGACCAAGAGAGCGTGGAGAGAGGACTGTGTGGGGTGGGAAGGTCTCTGGGCTGAGATGTGGAAAGACCTGGGATTGCCTCCTTGTACGTCACTTTCCGGCGACTTTAATTTCAGCACGTCTTTGAACTTGAAATCAGCTTTCTTATCTATAAAATGGGTGTAAGGATGACTTTTCCATATGAAAGATGATGGTTTTGAAACTTCTTAGAATTTGCAGCCCCCTCCTTCTCCCCACCCCCAGGTAGGAAAGGAATGTTGTTACTGCTGTCTTAGGAGGAAGAAACCTGTCTGAATTCTTTGGAAGAACGAACAGCTAGGAGGGTGCTGTGTGGATCTGAGGATGGTCAGCCAAGGTCTTTGGAACTCAGAATGAAGAATGGTTTAAAACCATTTACTTATTTCCAGAATGAAAAATGAAAGGGATACTGAGGCATTTTTAAAATGATGTAACTTTGTCTCTATTAGTGTAGTAGCAAGAAAAAAATTAAATTAAACTTACAGACCCTGAGTCAGGCTAAATGCATCCAGCGGTAGTGTTAATTAGGACAACTTCTGCTTCAATATAAAATAGGGTTATGACAGTGAGAAGTTGGTTTATTGAAGATAAGTATGAATTGGATAGACTGCTGGCCCTTCCATCAAGTACAGAGGGCACTGAACTTCGGGTTATGCGGTCAGTTGATTATTTGTACAAAAGTCATGTCATAAAGGCTAGTGAGAGAGAGAAGGGGAGATTAGGTATCTGACCTTCACACACCTGCGGGAGAGGTCAGAACACTTCAGGAAGGTGTGAGAGGAAGACAGATTCTAGAACCAGAGGAAGGTTTGAAAAGTATGAATACAACCAGCAAATATCTTCTGGTGCCTTCAAACTAAACTGGGGGGACCAATTTTGTTTTTGTTAGCATTTCGGGTGCTCTGTCTATGGCTGCGTTCTAAGCATCCTTGGAGGGTCGGTAAACAAACCACACACACGTTGATATGCTCAAAGGAGCACTGGTGACGTCTCCAGTAGAAAGCCATTGAATTCGAGGATCAAGGTGGAGGGTAAAGAGTCATCAAATGAGCAGAGTGGCGAGTTCCAGAGTAACCAAGCGATTGCTCGTGTGACAGCGTGTCGCATGCGTTTGTTTTAATAGTGTTAGTTGTACCATCCAGAATAAGGGACGGTTTAAAAAATGGAGCACAGGGGCGCCTGGGTGGCGCAGTCGGTTAAGCGTCCGACTTCAGCCAGGTCACGATCTCACGGTCTGTGAGTTCGAGCCCCGCGTCAGGCTCTGGGCTGATGGCTCAGAGCCTGGAGCCTGTTTCCGATTCTGTGTCTCCCTCTCTCTCTGTCCCTCCCCCGTTCATGCTCTGTCTCTCTCTGTCCCAAAAAATCAATAAACGTTGAAAAAAAAAAAATTAAAAAAAATAAAAAAAAAAAAAAAAAAATGGAGCACATCTCACATCTCGAATATAAAAGCTGCCGTTTCTGTTTCTTTGTGTCATCTACTGTTTGGATCCTACATTGTATTTACTGAGCATGTACTAAGTGGAGGTACACCACAGTGCTGGGTGTATGCAAAGGAAGGGGTCATTAGAGGATGACGGAGTAAGATCAAGCCAGAGAAAAACTGCACAGTAACCAGGGGTTGGTAATTACTAAGGCATTTGTGGCAAGAGCCATTTCGGGTGAATGGGAAGAGGAAGGACCCACATAGTTTATGCTGCTCTTTTCTGGCAGTTGGGTTGTCACAGAGAGACTCAGGCCTCGGGAAGGTTCCACGTGGTGGGTGTTGAGGTGATCTAGAGACCGAGAGATGTGAGGAGGCCAGCTACTACATCCCGTCTCCAGGACAGGATCTCGTTGACAGATATGTTACAAACTGGCCTGAAGACATGATCTCCAGGAGGCTTTCTCAGTAGAATATAATCCCCATGAGGGCAGGACTGGGTCTCTCTCGGTCACAACTGATTTTCCAGTCCCTCACGTTGCGTCCCAAATCGAGTGGGAATTCAGTGACTAAAAAACTCTGTATTTGTTGGAGAATGGTCTTCCCCGAAGCAAAAACTTTCTTTGAAGCTTAAATGTATATCGTAAAACTCTGAGGCCGTTAGTTAAGGCTGCAAAAGATTTGGAAGTGAACGTTTGTTGAATCTTTACATTCCTTCCAAGAGACGGGATCCCACCATCATGAAAGCGTCCATGCACGTTATGGCCACACTCCCACGTGCCCACATAGACTCACTTCTGTCCACCCTTTGGTCCTCTGATCTTCGTGGTCTAGTTTAGAAAAAGAAGCGAGGAAAGTGACATGAATTGAAATTGTACATCGCAGGGTTTTGTTTTTTTTTTTTTTATGCCTTCAAAGACCGTATATCACCAGAGAAATAAAGCCATTCTTCTAAGATTGCCTGTAATTTTTTTTTTCTTTTTTGGCAAGTTCTCCCTGTCTTTTTTGTAGCTCTGTCTCTTCCTTAGAGGATTCTTTAAGTTCTATCCATCATCTCGTTTACTGAAATGTACCTCATTTGGGAATGAGAAAGTTTTGGCATAGCTGAGAGCTTTTAATGGAAATATGAGAGAAGACGACTCTGACATATATAATACCTTCAATATGTTTCCATATATTGCACGATCTCTGATGCATAGGCTGAGACACATAACGACAGATGGGCCGGGGAGAAGGAGGAACATTCTCCAAGCGGGGATTTCTTTAGAAACCAGCACTCCTTCCAAGGTGCTTTGAGCTATTCTTAGCAATTGGGGTTCAACACTTTCACCCCCAACAGGAGCAGGTTTCTGCCAACAGGCTGCCTGTGGGGGCTCTGTTGCCTAGCATTTTATTCCAAACAAGAGTCAAGCCAGACAGAATAGTCTTAGAGAAACCTAGAGCCAGAGAACCAAGCCCCTGTTTTGAGCTGCGGGACGATGGTCAAGTTACTTGACTTCTTTGGGCCTGCGATTCTTCCATCATGTAATGGGGCTGAGAAGTAGTTTCTGTTCACTTCCAAACTCTGAAACAAGCTATGAGAAAATGTTTATGTAACAGTGGGGATTATGAAATTTTCCATGTTCTTTGCAACTATCTTTTTGACACATCTAGAGTGGAAATAATTAGGAGGGATGTTTCTTTTCCCTTCTTATTTTATCCAAATCTAATCGTTTGATGGCTCAGAATTTCCTGAAATGCAAACAACACATTCCAGAATAATGCAGAATTTCATTTTGGAGTGAGAGGACTAAGCAGTGAAGTGTTTTGACCACATGTTACGGGGTTGAGAAAATTTAAAAGCCACCTACACGAGAATGTGGGCTCCGTAACATTAGCGAGGCTTTACTACGGAGTCACTCTGAGAGCATCTTATTTTATTTTATATTTTCTACCCTGTCTGAGCCACGTGATAGCAGATTTGAATCGATGGAATATCTGATACGCTCTCTTTCTTAACTGTGTTCCATTAGCTTGAGCTATTTATCAGAAAACGCTTTTTTTTTTCTAATTTTTTTTTTTGACTTGCACACAATCTGGTTGCCTGTGTTCGCCACACCCAGACATTGTGCTGACAGAGCCTTGTTTTTTCACAGCATAGTTTTCCCATCTGGGGCGTGTGCTTGTTATTGTAGTAAGATAGATAAAATACCTACGTAAAGACATACTCGGGCCAAACACAGAGTATATTCCCAGATGTATGGCTTGCCGGAGGGGAGGGATCTGAGAAGTCTTGGAGTCCAGAAGGGCTTAGAGCAGTAAAGTGCCTGGGTGTTAGAGAGCTCATGGCTTATTGGGGGAACAAATGCCTGTGGAAGGGAATAGCTACCAATGAAAGAAACCCTGGAATGTCTCCTGGGTTAATTTAGGATTCCTTACTGGAAATAACTGGGGCCATTGGAAGTACAGAAAATTAAACCCATTGTCTTGTTTCTCTGAGCCAATAAGGATATTCTTCAAATTAGGAAAACATTATCCTGTAGCAGATTGCAAATCAGAAGATACCTATCCATAATCGATAACTCTGTGATGTTCAGGTTTTTTGAAAGCGTACAGTAGAATGATTGGAAGGAAAAAATGTCTTTCTCTTGACCTCCTTACCCTGCCCACCCTACTGAACACTCCGTATCCCCCACTATAGACCTTCCTTGCCTCTGCCTCTTCATCCAGGCTTAGCACCCACCGGCAACACATTATTAGCTGCTTTCAGCTGGGTTTTGTTCTGGTTTGATCCCAGTCCCTCGCCAAAGGGGGCGTGGCAGCCTTGCACTCCCTGCCTCCTATGGTTCCTCAACCTGGTGTTTGGCCTTGGTCTCTAGGGAGGTTAGATATTGATCTGTTTGCCGGATGAGGCAGCGAGGGCTGAATGAGAAGAGCAGCAAGTCTGAACTTGCAAGTGGAAGAGGACTTTTCCAGTTGGAACGTGATGCAGGGACCATGCCGTCCAGCACAGAATCACAGTGACAACAGGGGACCACACACGGAGGCCTCCCTGTGTCAGGGACCAAGGAGGATGTTCTAACTAGATGGCCTGCCTTAGGAATACTGTTCTCCACCAACGCCCAGTGAGAGGTATGGGACTTTCCTCCAAGGAACACCTCACCACACGGCCACAACTGGCCATTCTAGGATTGACAATTCAACACTTCCTAACCCTTGCCTCATCTTCGCCATTGACCTTGGTACCCATATCTGTGCTCTTCCTCTACTGAGCGAGCACACTATTCACCTTCTGTACGTAGGGTTTCCTTCTGGCTTTTCTTTGGTTTCTCTTGTTCAGTTTGATCACTAAGCTTCCAGGTAATCCTTCTTTGGCTTCTAGAACCTTTTCCATGGCACTGCTCATTCAAGTGATATTTTACTCCACTCCTTTAGGGCAGATTCAGGAAACTATACAAGTTATTCCTTAATCAAGTAAACTGTTGATACTCTTTTGAGGTGTGTGTGTGTGTGTGTGTGTGTGTGCGCGCGCGCGTGCGTGTGCGTGTCCGCGTGTGTGTGTGTGTTCAAACCCAACTGCAGAATAGTAATGTAGCTCCTGATTCATAAGAAATAGGCATGGAAGTCTCAGTGGGGGTAGTGGACAGAGTCCTTAGGGAATTTATTCTAGGAATATATGAGATTGGATCTCTTATCTATCAACTGCTGTGGTTTGGGGATCCCTGAAAGATTGGTTCAGTTGAAGGAATTGTACATGTTCATAGCTAGTAAGTAAAGGGAGAGAGAGAGAGAGAGAGAGAGAGAGAGAGAGAGACATAATACCAAAGGAAATACATTACTAGCCATTATGTAAGATATTCTGTTTCTATCTGTCTGATACTGTGGACATGACTTCCCGAGAAAATACTCTTTCTATAACATTTGACTGGCATGGGCTATATTTTTGTTTAAGATGTTTTACTCTTCTCACATAAACCAATTAACTGTCATATTTTATCCTTCCAGGAGTATCCAAATATAAGGTTGGCTGACAGCCAGTTTGCTAAGTCCTAGAGGATAATAGCTCATTGTCTATAAAGAGCTTTGTTTTAAAGTCTCGTCAATTCTGGCAGTCCTTGTGATGCAGAAGATATTTATAAGGCTGTGAAGAAAGGTCATATGTTGGGTGTTAGCTGCACTGAGTAGCCCAAATGATTTTATTTTTCCATTCAGCGGCTCTTTGTTGCTGTAAATGACCAAAACTTGACTCGCTTTTCACTATTTGCTGAAAATTTCACTGTTGTCCGACAGCTTACATAGCTGACTTGCTGAGTAGCTTGGAATGGCCCACCGCAGTCTTAGATGTATCCTAAAAATATAGATAGATAATAGGAAAATGAATTTAGTCAAATCTGATACTCCCAATTCATAGGCAACAATATTGGCATTAGGAGGCAGCAATATCTTGGTGTGTTAACGTTTCCAGTCAGTAAAAAACGACCTCCATATTTAAGAGGAAAAACTGCTTTCAACTTCTTCAATGAAAGGGCAATTTTTTTCATCTTAAAAAGCTCATTCAAACCAGCATATGAATGCTTTATGAACAAATGAAGGGAGACTATAAGGGATTACATTTCTTTTGAACTGTACAAAGATGTAAAAAACTTGAAGCAAAAGGACTTGATTCAAGGTAAATGTTTGTTGAACTGATTTATCGATCCCTTCTAAATGCTCTGGGATGAAAAATTCAAATCTAAACTCCTTTTTTTTTTTTTTTTTTTATGTTGCTAAGCTTTCTAGAAGAGGGCTTTGAATCTTGAACGAGTGTAGGTTTAGCCATTAATTTCCAGCACTTGATAATTCGAGTAGAGGCCCTGGACGCTACCGTGTTAGTGCAAGAAAGGATGACAATCAGCTAAGCATCGTAGCCCCCCAAGAAAAACGAGTGCCACGTGACCAGCCTTCTAGGTGCTGAATCCACATTTGTTATCTCACAACTCAGTGTTTGCCGAGTGCCTTCTATGTGCTGGAACAGGGCTCCAGCCACAGTTGAGAGGGAAGAGATGGGTTCCCTCCTTTCGAGGAGTTTGCAGCCCCGTGGATGGGTCTGCACAAGAAAACTGAATAGTATAAGACCGTGTTCTCACCAGACACAAGTAGGGCAGCTGGATCGGGATTCATGGAGCCCAGTTGGGAAAGGCAGGGAAGACTTCTGGGAAAAGGGAGTCTGAGGCTGAGCCCTGAGCGGTGAGTAGGTGGTTTCAGGTGAAGGGTGGCGGTGGAGGAAGATTATTCAAAGCAGGGGGAGACGTATGGATGAAGGTCTTCGGGTGACAGGGCAGAGAGTGCAAAGGGAGAGAGGTCTTACCTCAACCGCTCTTCATCACCATGGGAAGAAAGCATTCCCTAGGGACCAGTTGTGTGTGGCTCTGTCTTCGCTGCCTTAGCGTGATTGCCGGCCAATGGTTCCCTCCTTGTGGAACATACCTTCACTTCAAATGTTTTTGGACGCATTTAATTTTTACGTTAAGCCCGTGAAGTCGATCACGTTGTCCCACTATTATAGATGAGGCTCAGGGATAGGGCGGCTTTGCCAAGATTACTTAATGACGAGTGAGCTAGGAGCCTCCCGAGTAGTCCCCCCTGACCTATCTCATATTTTCTAGCTTCATCCTCGTGATCAAGGACACCATTTTGTTGAGCCTCTCCCATGGGTCAGATACCACCCACAAACATGGCGCCATTTAATCCTTGTAACAAACAGAATCATCTGGAAGGGAAGGAACACACGTTCTTTTCACCCCATCCTATCTTCCTTTTTGTGAAGAACAGGGCTCACCCTCTTCCGCCTTCTGTTGCAGCTGGAGAGGTTCGCTCTGTGGGGAGAAGAGGCATCTTTAATAACAATTCCTTGTATATGAAGACTACCAAGATATTCTGTCTTCTGGATACTGGGAGTTGTATAGCTGATCAGGTTTTCCTCTTTGATTGACAGCCAGCCAGTTTAGAGCAAAACTTGAACCCCGCCTCCCCCACCGTGTCCCCTGCAGATGTAGAGATCTTTCACGTATGTCTTTTTGCATTGGCTTCATTCCTGTCTCCGTTTTATGGTAGCATCCTTATTTTTCTCCTTTTTTTCTCTTCTACATCTAGCTTGTCTTATCATTTCTGGAACAAAGCAGGATCTCAATAGTTAAAATGTAATTAAAGTACCTGGCCATAGCATGGAATTTAAGCGTTTCACTTTTCTATTTGCCGCTACAAATAGGGGTGAATTTGTACCAGCCCACATACTTTCACTCCGTCTTCCCTAGGACCCCAACTCTCATTTCCAAGTGGCTGGTCCAGAATTTAGGGTGTCCACTGCAGGGAGCAGAGGACAGTCTTGGCTTACAGTCTTCCCCAAATCTTTGCCAGTGACCTTCATCTAATCCACCTTGTGTTTCTTTCCTCTTGAACCCACTGTTCATTTACTGTTCAGGTCTGTCTTGTCTCATCTTCATAAATTACAACAGATTTTTGGTTTTTCTGAACAGAGAAGCTTAAGGAAGAATTCAAAACAGTGCCATGCTGCACGCTTTCACCCCAGAAAGATACACTTGTGATTTACCGTAATTTAGAGTGAAGTGATGGGATTTTCTCCGTAAGCGGAACATCAAAGGTATACTCTATCTTGTGGAAAATTGGGGGTTTCTCATATTTCTTGGAGATGGGTATTTAAATCTCTCAAATAAGGATGATTTTGGGGCTAAGGGCAGTTTGGTATCAAGAGCCTGGGGCCTAGAGTCACATCTAACTGTGCCACTAATTCTGTGACTTCAGGCCGATGGCTTCATGGTGCTGTTCTCTTATCCTTATTGGTTAAAAGAGAACACGAATTCTTTCTTAGTCTTGTGAAGATTAACATGGAAACACGGAATTGCTTGGTAGAATGCCTGATACTCGGCGAGTGTTAGGTGTTGCCATTTGCCTGGGTTCTGCTTGTCGTTGTATCTACGCTTAGTTGTTACACCTTCTGGAAAGATTTTAATAGAAATAGTAATTATTATTACAATAATCACCATGGGCTTATTTTATAAATATATATGTATACAAAGAATAGTCCATATAAATTCATATATATACATGTGTATGGTGTATAGACTGGACCTTTATACATATATAACATTGTGTATATATATATATGTGTGTGTGTGTATATATATGTGTGTGTGTGTGTGTGTGTGTGTATGTGTGTGTGTCCAGTCCATACACCAGACACATGTATATATATGAATATATGAATATATACATATATATGTATATATGTATATGTGTACATATATATGTAAATATATGTGTATATACATACATATATACATATATGTATATGTATATACGTATATATACATATATACATATATATGAATATATATGAATATACATATATATATATGAATATATGCATATATATATGTAACACATATGCTTAGAGGTCCAGTGTTTTTGTTATTTCTTGCTATAATTTTTCCATTTGCAAGAGTTCATTTCCCATTGGCTTTTCTGGTCCCTCTTCCCTTCTTTATTTTTCTCCAAATACTTCTCACCATCAGACTTACTACATGTTCAACTTATTTGTTCACTGTTTGTCCCTGCTCTGCTAGAATGTACAATACAAGAGGGCCTGATGGATGTGTGTGTGTGTGTGTGTGTGTGTGTGTGTGTGTGTGTGTTCGTACTACAACAATCCCCAGCGTCTAGAACATTGCCTGGCATGCAGTAGTCACTCCAATCTATATTGAATCAACGCGTGATCTTCCAACATCATCAAAATTTCGTTAATATCAGTTCTGATGACACTTGAAGAAGAAAGGGTACTTGGTTGGCTAAGGGTGGAAGCTCTTCCCCCGGGAAGTGGGTGCTTGATAGGCCAAGGGAAGATATGGGTTTCGTGACTCTTTAAAGTGGTTGGTAGCTCAGAATTCTGTAACAAATTAGTTTCAGTCTTTTGTTACCAGCGAATGGAGTGCCCACTGTGAGCTGGGGAGAGACCAAATAGCAAACCTCCACATGCCCTCAGAACTCTAGCCTTTCTTTCTGTGTAGGGACAGGTATTTTTACAGGGCCAAGATATAGGAATATTCTAGTTGGGATTCACAGACGTCCAGTACTTTTCTTGTGCAGTGTCTGGTCTGCTGACCCATCTAGGGTCATGGAAGTTGACTATTTTGTATCTAAATACCGTTATCGATTAAAAGCAATCTAAGTCTCGATGGACAGAAGATTTCTAAGATAAATTCCGCTCAACAAATATTCACATAGCACATATTATATGTAAGGATTTTGCAAGGTGCACCAGGGGACAAAGATAACACTCTGTGACTGCCCTTTTAAAGCCAACAATCAAGTAGAGGGAATAAACAAATACCAACAGCCAGGGCTAAAAACAGAAAACTTGTTTTCTCGTCTCTATGCTTTGTGTGTTTTCAATTCTTCTGATTCCATTAAAGAAAAACTTTCTAAAAATATCTCTCTTCATAGAAACGCTTACTTGAGGTTCATGTCCTACCCATCATAGGTAAAGATGAATATCTGTGTATTCTTTGGGTTTCTGGGTTCCTGTGGCATAGATCATGTGCTAAACACTGTCGGATCTATTATCTCATTTAGTCCCAAATTTCATTGTGAGTTGGGTATAATTATGCCCACTTCATAGTTAAAGAAGCCGAAGCTCAGAAAGTTTAAGTAATTAGTCCAAAGCCATAGAGTTACCAAATTCAGGTAGTAGTTGGCAACTAGATCTCAAAAATATTTTTATGGTTCAAATCCCATTTTTTCCCTTATTTACACTATAATTCACTGGATGTAGAGGCTCTCCTCTCTGAGAAGTAAGTGATATTATGGCATCAATTTTCCTGGTTCAAGTGAGACTATCACCATATACCATTTATATACACAGGAAACCTGCTTTTAACCTATAGTAAATCTTACTCTGGTATATGAGCTTTTGGAGCATAAAGTTGCGCTTGAATTATTCATATGGGCACTGAGTTATGAAGACGTTTCTCAAATGTAAACTGTAAGTTGGTTATGAAATAGCAAAGAGGCGAGTACTAACCAGGAAGAAATGTCATCCCGCGACTATGAGGACCCGCTCGATTCCAAATGGCAGAGATTGCCACAGAAATGAAGAAGGCGGGGAAGAAAGAACATCATCCTCATCAAACTGTGTTTGCTTTGCCGATCTGTTTGTGCTCAGAGCAGCACCAAAGATAAATACATTCTTTTCGTCAATGTATGCCTCAATTTGCAGCCTGAAAGATGTGTATGTTATTACAACAAAATCTTGTTAGGTTGAATTAATTGGTGGGAAGGTCAATCGAAACGAATATGAAATTTGACCCAAAGGAGGGATGTAAAAGAAATACATTTTTGGTATTCGCAGGAAATTTGTACCAGAGACCTAAAAGCTGAAAGGCTCAAGAAGGTCTCAGGTCCCTGGGTAACATAAGACTAAAGTGTCTTTTCCCAGAGAAATGGAGACCCGGGGACATCAAGGAATTTTCTCCAAGAGTGTGCAGCTGGTACATGGCCCAAGAAATGCCGGAATCTGGTCTTCCTAGAACAAAGCTGTCTGCTCCCCTCTGTGCTGTTATTTAGAATTAGCAAAGCACCGCCATTTGCAAGTTTCATTTTCATGAATGGATAAGGAAATGTATGACACGACATTTATTTGTGTGTAATTGGTGCTGCTAAAGTGCCTTAACCCGATTAGGGTTTTGTTTTTTTCTTCTTTGTACTAATTGACTTTTGACCAATAGAAACGATAACATCCTCAAAGTATGTAACCTGATGATTTGATAAACATACATCGTGAAAAGGTTCCCACCATCGAGCTGAGTAACACGTTACCTCACATATTTACCTTATTTGTGTGAGTATTGAGAACACTTAGGTTGTAATCTCTTTGCAAATCTCAGTTCTATAATACAGTATTTCCCTATTTCCCTCACCTCCCCCAGTCCTTCACGACACCATTCTACTCTGTTTCTTTGAGTGTATTGTTTTTTGGGTTTTTTTGGCTTGTTTTTTGTTTTTAGATTCCACTACCCGCCAGGTTCATCATGGTTGTTGCAAACAGCAGGGCCTCCTCCTTTTTATTTAAAAATCTTTTTAACATATATTTATTTTTGAGAGATAGAGACAGAGCACGAGCAGGGGAGGAGCAGGGAGGAGGAAACACAGAATCCGAAGCAGGCTCCAGGCTCTGAGCTGTCAACATAGAGCCCGACGCAGGGCTCGAACCCACCAACTATGAAAGAGATCATGACCTGAACTAAAACCAAGGGTTGGATGCTTAACCGAATAAGCCACCCAGGCCCCCCCAAGTTTTAATTTCCTAGGGAAACTCCATATTGTTTTCCATAATGGCCGTACCCATTTACTCCCACCAACAGTGCACAAGGTTCCTTTTTCTCCACACGCTCATAGCATTTGTTATCTTCTGTCTTTTTGATGGTAGTCATTCCAACAGGTGAAAGATGACATTTCATTAGCTTTTGGCTTGCATTTCCCTCCAGACTAATGACGTCGAGTACCTTTTCATGTATCTGTTGCCTGTTTGTTTGTCTTCCTTGGAAGAACTACTATTCAGTTCCTTTGACCATTTTTAAATTGGTTTATTTGGGTTTTTACTATTGAGTTGTATGATTTCCGTGTGTATTTTGGATATTAACCCCTTTCTGGGTATGGTTTGCAAATATTTTTTCCCACTCCTTAGGTTCTGTTTGCTCTTTTGTTGATGGTTTCCTTTGCTGTGCAGAAGCTTCTAATTGACTTTTCAAGAGATTTGTATATAAAAGTAAGTTTAGCTGTCTGGTTTGAATCATCCTCAATTTGAATTAGTGTGACCCAAATTAATGGGATTTTACTTTGATTCTTTTAAAAAGAGATTAGTATCACCATGGAGGAGATGTTCTGTTTGATATTGTCCTAAAGTTAAGGAAGGTTTCAAATATACTTTGACAATCAATTTTCCATGTCTCTTATAAAATTGTTCCCTTCTCTTTTATTACTTGTGTATACTATGACCTTCTAAAGAACATTTACTTAGTGTTTTCTTACAGAATGGAGTATTCATTTACAGCAAACATCATTTTATTTATTTATTTTTAAAACTTTTCTATTGGGTCTTATTTGAACTACTCTGTATGAAATCAAGAAAAAAAGGGTTAATAGCTATAAATGTAACTTTGTATCAAAACCTATTCAGTTGAGTTGAACAATCTGAATTGTGTGAACTGTCTTAATTTTTTTTTTTTTTTTACCATTTATTTATTACTGAGAGGCAGAGAGAGACAGAGCATGAGCAGGGGAGGGGCAGAGAAGGGGGGAGACACAGAATCCGAAGCAGGCTCCAGGCTCTGAGCTGTCAGCACAGAGCCCGACGTGGGGCTCAAACCTACGAACTGTGAGATCATGACCTGAGCCAAAGTCTGATGCTTAACTGACTGAGCTACCCAGGTGCCCCTCAGTTGTGTGAACTTTTTAAAGCTGTGCTTATCTAAGGAAAGATGCACATTGCGCCTAAGATAGTAGTAAAGAAAGTGACTTTCTAAGTCTTAATTTCACACTGTGAAGGACAATTAAAATTAGACCACTGCCAGTTCTTGGGTGGGCATTGCTTACATACTATGTCAGCAAAATGCCGTGTGCTGACCTGGAACATTTCATTTGTTTTTCCTTCCCCCCCACCCCATGCCCCAGTTTTGCTGAGAAATAAATGACATACATCACTGTATAAGTATAAGGTGTGCAGCATGATAATTTGATTTATATATATTTTGAAGTGATTACCACAGTAGGTTCAGTTAACTTCCATCTTCTTATATAGGTGCAACAGAAACAAAAAGTAAGAAACAAATACTAAAGGAAAAAGATTCTCCTTGTGATGACAACGCTCAGGTTTTACTCTCTTACCAACCGTTCTGTATGTCACATAGTAGTGTTACCTGAACTTGTCTTGTTTGTCGTACATGACATCCCCAGTACTTATTTATCTTATAACTGGAACTTTGTACCTTTTGGCCACCTTCCTCCAATTCCCCCTTCCCCCACTGCCACCTCTGGGAAACACAAGTCTGATTTATTTTTCTGTGAGCTTTTTTTTTTATTCCACATATAAGTGAGATCACACAGTATTTGTCTTTGCCTGACTTATTTCACTTAGTGTAATGCCTTCAAGTTCCATATACATGTGTGTGTGTGTGTGTGTGTGTGTATAACAACTTTATCCATTCCATTGTATATATAATTACATTCCATATATATTATATAGTATATATTATATATAGTAATATATATCTCCATTCCATATATATTCCATATATATTATATAAATCCATTCCATATGTATATTTCATATATAATAGTGTGTGTGCATGTATACATATATATGTACATATATACATATATATGTATATATACATATATGCATATGTGTACATGTATATACATATATGTATATATGTACATGTATGTGTACATATAATAGTATAATTATATGTACACTATATGTATAATATACACTATATGTACACTATATGTACACTATATGTATAATAATGTGTGTGTGTATATATATACATATATACACGTATATACACGTGTATATACGTGTATATACGTATATACACGTGTATATACGTGTATATACGTATATATACGTATACACATATGTGTATATACGTATATATGCATATATGTACATGTATATACACATATACGTATATATGTACATGTATATGTATATGTGTACCTATGCATGTATATATGTACATATATATGTGTGTATATATATATACACACACACACACACACATCACAATTTCTTTATTCATCCATTGATGGACATTTAGGTTTCCATGTTGTGGGTAAATGCTACTATGGTGGTGCAGATATCTTTTTGAGTGAGTGTTTTTGTTTCCTTTGGATATATTTCCAAAAGTAGAATGGCTAGATTATATGGTAGTTCTATTTTTAATTTTTTGAGGAATCTCCATACTGCTTTCCACAGGGGCTGTAACAATTGGCATTCCCACCAATAGCACACAGGGTTTTCTCTTCTCCACGTTCACACCAGCATTTTTTATCTCTTGTCTTTTTGATGATGGCCATTGTAGCATGTGTGAGGTGAGATCTCATGGTGATTTGCATTTCCCTAAAGACTAGTCATCTTGAATATCTTTATGTACCTGTTGGCCTTTTATGTGTCTTCTTTGGAGAAGTCACACAAAGGTCCTTTGTCCATTTTGTAATTCGTTGTTTGTTTGGCTATTGTGGTGTAGGAGTTCTTTATATATTTTGGGTATTAACCCTTTATCAGATATATGGCTTGCAAATATTCTTTCCCACTTTGTAGGTTGTCTTTTTGCTTTGTGGATGGTTTCCTTTGCTGTGCAGAAGCTTTGCAGTTGATGTAGCCCCACTCGTTTGTTATTTTGTTGCTTGTGCTTTAGGTGTCATTAGATTGTTTCCTAAAGCCCTTTCCAGCTCTGGAATTGTCTCTATGATCCATTACTCCTCAATTTCAAGGATTCTGGCATTTCAGCTGGCAAAGTTGTTTGCACTTCGAATAATCTGTTGTAGGGATGTCATCTTCGGGCCTTGGGCTGATGGGAACTCTGTGCCAACGTACACATACAACAAGACAATCTTTTTGAATATAGGGAGTGCCTAGAACTTTCATGCATCTCTACCTGGGCCTGAAGTCCAATTGTGGCTCAACAAAACCTGATTAACTCTTCCTAGACTCAGCAAAGGAAGATGTCAATATACAATCTGGGTCCCTGGGGTTTTGTGAATGCATGTTTCCCCCTTATATAAAGTGCAGATGATGGAAAGCAGCTCCTTGGAGGTGATCATTTTCTCAGTCTGTTTTCCTTGGCTTGAGTATGGAACATGGAGGTCTGTCTCTGAGCCCTTGGAAGATGGGCCCTGTGCACGTACTGCTCAGCTCCCAGGCCTGTGTTTATGGGAAAAAGTTCCTAAAGAAACAGATTGAAATTGAGCAAGATCAAGTATTCGCTTGTGGGTTTCCGCAAAAGTTGCTTTTTTTATTTTCCCCTTCACTAGCTTGTGGAAATGTCTCAGGGCTGCCTCATCTGGAGAGATTTGTGCATTAAGCCAAAAAAAATTATAATTCATATCCCTTCCTGTTCTCCCAGGGCTTCAACACACAGGCGATCTTATTTGCATTCTCTAGCATTTATCTCCCTGCTTCCTGCTCGTCTCGGGACTGTCTTAGGGAGTTATAACATCCTTTCTCTTCAGCCCTGCAGCCTGTGTCTGTGGTAAGTCACATATTTCATTGTGTTCAGAGTGGAAGAAAGCTGCACCGGCTGACATGTAAGGTGTCTTTCTGTACATCCACCAGCCTCTTTGCCAACATTTCAAATTATTGAATTGAGAGCCAGAAGAAATGGAAGGAGGCTGAAGGGTTCACTGGCAAAGCCTCAGTCCCAAGTCCCACGTACCATCCTCCCTTCTCTCTGGTCCAGAAGTTATTTCTAGCTTGATGATTTTTCATAAACATTGGCCTAAGTGTGGGGACAGATTCCCCCGGTGTAAAAGATGTTCTTTTTAGAGGAAGTTAATTTCCTTTAGAAGCAATGCTAATTCTTTCAGACCAAAGAAAGTCATTAAGCATTCTCAAATTTCCTAAGTGGAAATCTGTTACTCTGAACATTTTGGAAGCATGCAGAGATATGTGGAAGAATAATGCATGTCCTGACAAAGTCTAGATAATTAAATACTCTGATAAGAACTATTTCCCTTTGCCTCTTTGTCTCCGCATCAGCAAAGAGCCAAACATCAAACCCTCCTCTGCTATTGCCGCATCGAGTCCCTTACTAAGTCGGATGATGAAAATCAGCCCCATTGTCATTCAGTCTAGACTTCAGGGCCAGAAGGAAAGAGGATACTGCAGTCAGTGAGCTATCATTTTGGCTTCCAGGTTCCCATTGTGTCCTGGAGGAAGTATGGTACAGTACCGCAGTGCATTAATTCATCAATTAACCCACTTACTCATCGAATACACCGTCTAGGTGCTCATAGTGTGTGGGGTACTGAGCTAAGTCTTCATATTCAAGAGCTAAGAGTTTAGCTGTTCCGGATAAACATGTACACAAGAAAATGGACAGAGATGTCATACATACTATAGTTGAACATATGTAGGAACGATGGGGTGAAATGGAGGACGGGCTTGATGAAAGGTGCACTTAGCATTTCTTATGGCTGGTCACACCAAGGGATGAAGATAGAAATGGAAAGTCTGGTGTTCTCTCGGAAGCACTTTGCGCTTCCCTAGACATTCTCTTAGTGTTTTCTAGTAACTGGGACGAAAAGGCCCCATCCCACCTAGCTGACTTCCTGGTGCTGGGGGTCTAGAAGCATCCACTGCTGGTGGGCACCGCTGGTGTAGAAATCCGACCTGGACAGAGTCTGGCTTCCTATGAAGATCCATAATTTTACATCACAGATCTCAACATGGATAAGTGAATGAATGGGCGAACCAATGAATCAATGACATGGGTCCTTTTCCTAGCTTTGTTACTAACTCATTGTGTGACCTCCTTGGGTTTCCTTTTAGTAGTTGTAAAAATGGCCACTCGGCCTTATTTCATGGGGGCTGATGTGAAAGATCCAGTGAGAAAACCAAGGAAACATGTCAAAATATGTCAAATACTTGAAAAAACTTCACACTCGTAAGGAGATGCCATTATTCACTGTCATTTGGGAAAAACATGACATCGTGAAGGCAGGGACGGGAGAAGGAAGGGAAGGAGGGAAGGAAAAAAGCAAAAGATAGAATGGAGAGAGACTGAGAGGGGAAGGGAACGGAAGAGAAGAATAAAATGCGGTCTCTGCATAATGCCAAGGTATGGAGGGGGCACTGGAAGAAATGGAAAGTCTGCTCAAGAAGGATCTCATTAGGCTCAAAGGCTGTGACCTGCAAAGTTTGTTTGGACTCACTATTCAATGACTGAAACGGATCTTTGCTGCTTCCACTCAATTTATAGCCATCGAGGGAAACTCTTTGGGATACGTAAGACATGAAACCAGCCCTCACTTGCCCTTAACATCATTGTCTGTGTCTTTTCATGGCTTCAGACGTGATAGGGTATGAGGCTCATGGAAAAATAGTAGCCGGAACATAGAGAATGCCAAACGCTGCACTAAGAGCTGAGTCAATTGTTTTCATCATAGATAAACGAGACATTTTCATTACAGATAGCCACCCCTGTATGGCAAGACTTCAAAGGTGAAGAACTTGAAAACTTTAGACAGGCGATCGCACGGCTTGGGCTTATGCTGTCCACTCAGTGCGGTTCTGGGTCTTTTGGGGGTGGCCAGAGAGTTTGGGATATGGACAGGGACCCCAAGAACTTCAAAGGTATGGAGAATTAGTTCTTGTTTTCGGTGCACTGTATGGTTTGGAAGGGATTACGTGGTATGCAGAGGAGAAGAAAAGCAAACAGCAAATGCTGTGGGATCTGATGGAAAGAGGATCTGCCTTCCGGGGTCACGTCAACCTTCTCTCCGGCAGACCCTCTGTAAAGTGAAGACACTGGAGTAGAGGGTCTCTGACGTTCCAGACTCAGACTCTTTACAAAATAAATACAAGTTCATTTAGTTCCTAGAGAGCATTGAGTTATAATAACAACATGATTGTTGTTATAGCCCATTAATTTATTACGTGCTAAGTCTTTATGCATTTTCAGTGCCTCCTCATGCAATCTTATAAAATAGGTATTTTCCCACCCTTTTTTTTAAGTTAAAAAATTTTTTTGATGTTTATCTATTTTTGAGAGAGACAGGACATGAGCAGGGGAGGGGCAGAGAGAGAGGAAGACGTAGAATCCAAAGCAGGCTCCGGGCTTTGAGCTGTCAGTCCAGAGCCCAATGCAGGGCTGGAACCCACGAACTGCGAGATCATGACCTGAGCCGAAGTCAAACGCTCAACCGACTTAGCCACCCAGATGCCCCATCTCACCCATTTTTTTAAATAAAGAAACTGAGATTCAGAAAGCTCCAGCACTCTGCTCGTAACCACTGCACTGTAACAACAACAATAATAAATAGTAGCTACCATTTATATAGAGCTCGTCATGTGCCCGGCACTATTCCAAGCATTTCGCATATATTAACTCATTCAATTTTCACAATAAGCCAGTGGGGTAGGTACTATACTTTTATGATCTCCCTTATACACCTGAAGAAACGGAATCATGGCAATTGTAAATCATTGGCCCCATAAGTGGCAGATCTGGGATTATAATCCAGGCAGTCTGGCTATAGATGTCAAGCTCTTAACCATTAAGCTATCCTGTCCTTTATTGTATGCATAAATGCAGAAGGGGTGTGGCTTTATTAATGTAGTGCCATTACTTTCTACACCCGAAAGGGGTGTGTGTGTGTGTGTATGTGTGTGTGTTATGTGTGCATGTGCGCTCCTGTTTTTGAGCAAGGTATCACAACAGAAAGTCTTCCCGCCATCTTGAATACAGCTTGGAAATTGGGGAAGGATATATTTTACAGGGGGAAGGCAAGAGGGCCAATTCTCGACAGGGATTGGCCAGCACTGCAAGAGGACACAATAATGTGTGGTGAGCACAGAGTAAGGAGGCTGCTGGCAGCAAGGAGATAGAGGGTCTTGATACGCTTATTGTCAATATTGAGTAGGACAGATAGTGACAGAGCATAAATCTTGGTCATAGGTTATTGTGATAGATTTAGGAAGCAAGGAAGGATTCAGGTCGTAGATGTAAACATCCAGGGCAGATGTGAGAAGAATAAGGCCCCAGAGGAAAGATGAAATTAATGAGAATTATTCATTTTGGAGAAGAGGACTGGGGAGGGGAGAAAACAATTTTCAGAGATTAATTTTTTTTTTTTTAATAATCAAAATTGTGAGACTGTAGAATGAGTTTTTATGAGATGCCATGGTTTCCTTGTCTGGGGGATCCTTTAAACAAGCTCATACATAGTGTGTTATCTGTCTTGCTTTAGGTTAATCTTGTTCCAAGAGAGTGTGCTGGCTATCAGAAATGACAAATACACAGTATGCCTGTCACCTGTCCCCCATGCCCTACCTGCGGCAGGCAGCGCTGACTGATCACCCTGGTCTGGTCCCAGATATTTAAGACAGTATTGCAGGAAATTCCAGGAGACTGCAAACAACTGAAGGTAGCATACAAGTTAGAAGCTGTTTGTCCTCTATGAATGGATGAGTGGCTTTTGGAATGTCCCTTAAGGAACATTCTTAAGGTTCTTCCTCCTAAATATCAACCCATCGCTGTTGGTTCTATTGCCCTGCCTTCTCATTTGTTTATCCCCGGAAAACTGGTAAATTTCCCCTAACAGCCTTCCCGTCTCCAACCTTGATCCTCTCTTGTCCTTTCTTCACAGCCTCGTCCGAATTACCCTTCTATACCACCACCCTGATCATGCCATCACCCGGCTAGGATGCTGTGATGGCCCCACTTCCTTTTCAGAAGCAGGTCTCAATAATTTTGTGTGGACGCTAAGGCCACTTCTCATTTTCCTCCTGCTTGCTCTCATTTGCCCAAATTCACCATTGGAACCGTGTGATCATACTTCTACGGAGAATCTGAAAAAGCTGGACTCATAGAAACAGAGTAGTGTGGTGGTTGAAGGACTGGGGGTGAAGGGCAGGAAATGGGGGGGATACTAGTCAGACGGTATGAAATGCCAGTATAAGATGATTAAGTTCTGGGGATATAACGTTCAGACAGCATGGTGACTATAATTAGCAATACTTTATTGTGTACTTGAAAGGTGCTAAGAGAGCAGATTTTAAATGTTTTCACCACACACAGAAAAGGTAACTGTAAAGGGTGATGGATATGTTAATTAACCTTATGGCGGTGATCATTTTACGATATACATACATCAAATCATCACGTTGTACACCTTACACTTGCACAATGTTTTATATCATTATATCTCAATAAAGCTGAAAAAAAAAAAAACCCAACCAAATTTGCCATTCTTCTAGCCCCACCAAATTACTTGGAATTCTTAAAACTCCCTATGCTGTTTCTGCTTTAATGTCTTCCCATATACTCTCTCCTTCTTTACAAAACATACTCACTCCTTTTTTTCTGTCAAACTTTCTACGCATGCTTCAAGGCTTAGTTCAAGCATCAATCCTATAAAGCCTTCCCTGACTTCCCCAGGACAGCTGGTTGCTTTTTCTGGAACTTTCCCCTGGCCTTTCAGAGGCAAGGACTTGTCTTTTTCACCCCCGGTGTCCTGATGCTTAATACAATGTCTGGCATGTATTCCATTATGAAATTTGATTAATAAAAATATACATCAAATGACATGGCCGTATTAGTTTTCCCCAGTCCATTTGGAAATGAATACAGTAAAAGAATTGAAACCAGATTTTCTGACAACAACTCCCTTTGATTTTTCTCCCTTTCCATCACTAGCTGAGGATCTTATTACGTAGACCCCTGAAATGGCCTCCTTATGGGTTTCCTTGGTCCAGAGTTTCTCTCCACCAGACCACCCTGCATCCAATCCACAAACAGATTAACCTTCCTAAAATTAATATTTATACCACTTTCTGTGTAGAGCTCTAATCTCTCTGCCTCCTACCTAATAAAGCGCAAACTCCTGAGCCATATATTTCAGGCTTCACAATCTACCCATGACCTGATTTTCCCACGTTGGCTGATATTTCTTTTTTTTTTTAAGATTAAAAAAAATGTTTATTTATTGTTAAGAGAGAGAGGGAGAGAGAGAGGGCAAGCAGGGGAGGGGCAAGGGCGGGGGTGGGGGTGGGCAGAGGATCCGAGGGAGGCCGGCTCCGCACCAACAGCAGAGAGCCCAATGTGGGGCTTGAACTCACGAACTGTGAGATCATGACCTGACTCGAAGTCAGACACTTACCAACAACTGAGCCACCCAGGCGCCCCTGGCTGATACTTCTTCCCAAGCAAAAACTTCCTGCGGCAGCCCTCCGTGCTGCTTGCTTTGGCCAATGGACACCTTGATTGCCTACCTGTATTCTTTGCCCACACCATCCTCTTTTGCCTGGAATGTCCTTCGTTTGCATCCTCAGAGGTACAGATGTTTCGCCATATCCTTTCACCCATTTTTACTCTTCTTTTTCACAACCACTTTTTGTGCCCCACCACTCAGAAGTAATTCTGCCATGTCTAGTCTTCTCCTACAACCCTTAGGTGATTTATCCTCCCTCCTTGGACCTCCTCACACACTGCATTATCTTGCAGAAGCCAGAACATTTGGGTTCTCATTCTAGCTCCGCCATTTATAAGCAAAAGTGGCGTATTCACCCTTGAACTGGGAATGGTGATAGATGCCTACCTGTCTTTTGTTATAGTGTGACAAAGATAAATACGGAAATGGCATTTATGTTAAAGTAGCATAGATCGTAACAAGGCTCTTGTTGAACTTTATCTTTTATACCGGTTGGCCAGTCTTATGAAAGCCAAACCTGCAGCTTGTAGGCTGACATTTTCCTTTGGTATCCTGAACAGTTTAAAGCATGATGCTTTGCTTCTAACAGGTGCTCAGGAAATATCTATGGAATGAATGATGAATCATCTCCACGAGGAAGAGAGTGAGCCAGCTCATTGTCTTTGTAGGGTTTGTCTGTTGACAAATGAGACCAAGTATCATCTGGGAACGTGAGATCGTGGAGATTTGCTGACACTCTCCTCCCAAGCTTCTCGTCCCTCAGCCTCCCTAATATACTCACACTTCCCTTTTCCCTGTTCTTCCTGGCTTTCACTGTGTTTTAGCAAGTGGAGAGCAGGACCAGGAACATCTGCCATTCATTGTACTTCAGTTCTTGTGTGTGGATAAACTGCCGGACCCTTTGCTCAAGCCAAAGACCTGGGACGTGCTGTGGGACTGAGCATGTTTTCTTGGTTTACCATAACCAAGTGACAAAGACCAGTGAACTATTCCACGGTGTTATGGAGAGAGAATAAGAGAGCTGGAGTTAGATATTGGAAACAGATAGCTCCGTGGCTCTTACTTTTTTTTCTAATTTTTAAAATGTACTTATTTTTGAAAGAGTGAGACAGCATGAGCAGGGGAAGGGCGGAGAGGGAGGGAGACGCAGAATCCGAAGCAGGCGCCAGGCTCTGAGCTGTCAGCACAGAGCCCGACGCGGGGCTCGAACCCACGAACCGTGAGATCGTGGCCTGAGCCGAAGTCGGACACTCACCTGACTGAGCCACCAAGGTGCCCCTCTGTGGCTCTTACTTTTTAATAAGATGTTAAAGTAAGATGTCTAGTAAGATGGTGTTAAAATCACCATCTAAAACATACCCTCTAATGAACACCGGTGCAAAAATTAAAGAGTAGTTCTGGGCATGATTACGAAAGTGAATTGCTCCTCAAAATAAAGGACCAATGATACATCTGGTACCATCGGTGCAGAGGAGGTGCCTGAATAAGAGCTCGTTAAGGTTTAACTTTGTGGCATACCTGTGGCAGGTGTCCAAGGATCGCCTCAGATCTGTGCCAAGACATATTAGGACCTAAGTCAAAAAGACAAATCACTCATACTGATCCTGTCTTTTTTAAAAGGATATTTTGTATTGATTTTTTTTATAATGTTGCATTAATATATTCCATGTCTTGGGGCGCCTGGGTGGCTCGGTCAGTTAAGCGTCCAACTTCAGCTCAGGTCATGATCTTGCGTAAGTTCGAGCCCCATGTTGGGCTCTGTGCTGACAGCTCGGAGCCTGGAGCCTGCTTCGGATTCTGTGTCTCCCTCTCTCTCTGACCCTCCCCTGCTCACGCTCTGTCTGTCTCTCTTTCTCTCAAAAATAAATAAACATTAAAAAATTAAATATATTATATATCTTGATGATTGGGATTTTTGTATCTACCTTCAATCGGTGCCCCGGCCTCACCCATCTGACCCTAGTCTCAGCCCTCATTCATTTGATTTTAATGTGCGGATCTGTGTGTGCACTGCTAATGAGTGAAATTAAAAAAAAAATTGTCTCAGTCGTAGAAAAAGCGCACGCTTCCTTAAGGAAGCACAGACGAAAGAGTTAATGAATGTATACGACATAGCCTGCAGAGTCATAGAATAATTATTATCCTCATTTCTATCAACATTTCGTGACTAGTTGTTTTTAGATTTCTGCTAGATATTTTCTAGAATGCTGTGGTCGCTTGTGCCTTCCTTCTTGGAATTTACAATCGAGCAGGATATATAAGGGAACATTTAGATGCAGCTGACATTTAGTGAGCACGCACAACGTTCTGGGTGCTTTGGGAAGCAGGTGTACATGCTTTATTCCTTTGATCTTTTTCACAGCAACCGCATGTGATAATATTATAGCCCTTTTTGAAAAATTAACTTTGTTTTTTAGAGTACTTTCTGGTTCACAGCAAGATTGAGCAGAAAGTACAGAGAGTTCCCATGGACCTCCCTACCCCCAAGCTTGGCTGCCCCCACTGTCAACATCCCCCACCAGAGTGGGACATTTGTTACAATCGGTGAACCCCCACTGACACTACCCAGAGTGTGTGGTTTACATCCGGGATCACTCTTGGTGTTGTGCATTCTAAGGGTCTGGACAAATGTATAATGACATGTCTCCACCATTATGGATAGTATCATACAGAGTGGTTTCACTGCCCTTAAAATCTGTGCTCTGCCTCTTCCTTCCTCTGTCCTAAGCTATGCAACTACTGATCTTCTTACTGTCTCCATAGTATTGCCTTTTCTTTCTTTTTAAACACAATTTTTTTTTTATGTTTAGTTTTGAGAGAGAGAGAGACAGAGCTTGAGTGGGGGAGAGAGGGAGAGAGAGAGAGAGAGAGCGAGAGAATCCGAAGCAGGCTCCAGGCTCTGAGCTGTCAGCACAGAGCCTGACGCGGGGCTCGAACTCCTGAACTGTGAGCTCATGACCTGAGTCGAAGTCGGACAGTCGACTGAGTCACCCACGTGCCCCGACAGTATTGCCTTTTCTGGCATATCTCATAGTTGGACCCGTATAGTGTGTAGCCTTTTCAGATTGGCTTCTCTGTCTTAGTTATATGTATTTAAGTTTCCTCTCTGTCTTTTCATGACTTGATAGCATCTTTCTTTTTTGTCTTGAGTGATATTCCATTGTCTGGATGTTGTTACGTCCGTTCTCGTATGAGGACAACAAGGGTCAGTGAGATAAAGCACCTACACAAAAGCCCACGTGAACACACAGCCAGGGTTTGAGCTCCACATCTTTTGATGCCATTTCAAATGCTATTTCTGTGAATCTCAGTTCCTTCAGGTAAGAAAGTAATGGGCAGTTCACGTATAAATGGATACCAAAGGAAAGTGCATTGATGGGGTCTTGAGGGAAGGGAGCAGTCTTTAGAACTTCATTTTTAGGTAAGACACAAGTGGGACCGGCCGCCATTTTCCTTTGGTGATTCCTGGCACGTTTCGTGGGGTGAGGAGTCCTCAAGAGGCATTTTAAAGGCTTCTTAATGGACGAAAGGGTGGACTGGGCCTGGGAATTTCCCAGACAAATGATGTAATTTGAGAAACATGGAAGGACCTGTGGACAAGTGGACTTCTTGAAAAACTCCCCACACAAAGTAGTATAGCCTTAGATACCAGCTGCCAAATAATACGACTAAAACACAGCTCTTTCAGCAGAATCAAGTGTATATTTCTCTTGCTATTTTTCTCTCCCACCTAACAACGCATGTGAAGTAGGTATGACCACAGGTTGCATCTATTAAATCCTTAACTCTGTGTAAGGCTTGGTGCTAACTATGTCATATGCAATGATTTGTCACCATGTGTCTATAAAATAGGCTCCATCGTTCTGCCCATTCTACAGACAAGGAAGTTCCATGTCTAACGAGAAGTAACTTGCCCAACACTAGGCGGCCAGTATATGCTGGACTGAAATTTGAACCCACGAGGGTCTGATTTCAGAGCCCAGACTCTTCACTGCAGTCAGTAGAGTCTGTATTCAACTGATGTGAATTTTCTTCACCACATTGGATCATCCTCTTTAGACTTCTGAAATGTGTCATGCAGGAGAACTCAGTATCACCGCACACACCCCACATCCGTTCTTCACTAAGGATGGTCTAAGTACCCTCAAGTTGCCCGGATGTAGACTTGGTGGTTGCGATAAGGAAAGGAGAAATATGTTTGATGCCTCTGATGCACCTGTATTTACATGTGGTTATAGCAGACACACGCTGTCACTTCTGAAAAGTAGAGAAGTAGAGTTATGAGTAGGCAAGGCAGCCAAGGCTCATCTTGTGCACGAGCACCTCAAATGAATCGAAGAGAAGCCAACACTGATGGCACATTGTGGCAAAGATTTTATTCCTGCAGGAATGACGCATCATTTGTTCATTTTCAGAGGTGAGAAAAACCAAAGCTCAGAAAAGTGGTTTGCTCGGTCACCAAGGAGCCGGGAAGTGGTTGAGTTAGGATTTCCACTCACATCTGTTTGGTGCAAAAGCCTTTACTCATTCTACTACGTCTTAATGCTTCTTATTAAGCTCAGTTTCCCAGATAAATGTTATTTTTGCCTTTTGTATGTTGGCCCTGTTGAATGTGGTACTCGTTGGTTGCCTAAGACAGAGAGACATGGTCATTTTTTTATTAAATTTTTTTAATGTTTATTTATTTTTGAGACAGAGAGAGACAGAGCATGACGAGGGAGGGTCAGAGAGAGAGGGAGACACAGAATCTGAAACAGGCTCCAGCCTCTGAGCTGTCAGCACAGAGCCCGACGCGGGGCTCGAACTCACAGACTGTGAGATCATGACCTGAGCCGAAGTCGGCCGCTTAACTGACTGAGCCACCCAGGCGCCCCGAGACATGGTCATGAAAAATGCCTCTGAGGAGAGATGTCAGGAGCATGTTGTGAGCTGAATGTTGGCTCTGAAATACTCAGGTGCTCTCTAAAGGGAACACTCAGATCCAACATTTCTATTTTCTAAGCTTCATATTCATATCCATAAACTTCTGTCTACACAAGGTGGGCTATAGATAGTGTAGTATTGACTCAAGAGTCCTAGCCTATGTACAGTTGAGCTGTGTGGCTTTCTGCAGCTTTGGACGTTGGTTTTCTACCATTACAAAATGAAAAGGGGTTGGACACATTGTGTTCCTTGGCTTCCGATTTTATAATACGCTTCTGATTTGGGAGTGTGCTTCAGCTGAGTCTTTTATATATATATATATATATATATATATATATATATATATATAATTTTTAAAAAACATTTATTTATTTTTGAGAGACAGAGATAGAGCACAAGTCAGGGAGGGGCAGAGAGGGAGAGACACAAGCACAGAGTCCAAAGCAGGCTCCAGGCTCTGAGCTGTCAGCACAGAGCCCGACACGGGGCTCAAACTCCCGAGCCGTGAGATCATGACCTGAGCCGAAGTCGGCTGAGCTTAACCGACTGAGCCATCCAGACGCTCCTCAGCTGAATCTTCTTAATTTGGGCGTGTAAGCTAGATCTTCATCTTGTAAAAAAAAAAAAAACTTTATTTCTTACTTTTCATGATAATCACACAACATCCATGACACTTAGACAAACTTCATCGCTCTCTGTGACTATGGCGACGTAACGTTCGTATAACTCTCAACAATTTATAAAGCTCCTGTATATACCATGTCTCAATTTTGTCTCTCGGTAGTCTAGCTGAAGGGGGGGCGATATCAAACGTGGGTTTGAGTTACTTAAATGCTTCATCTGTAAAATGTGCATGATGGTAATATCTGTCTCCCGGGTTGGCTGTGAGGAAACAATAAAATCATGCACATCACATGCTTAGCTGGGAGTCCACGGCATCGTCAGTGTTGAATGAGTGTCGGCTGTTTTTTGGGGGCTTGCTCCAGATCTCATACCTTCCTGATAATGGAGCTGGCCTAGAACCTGGGTGTTCTAACTCAGAGAGGAGGGCTCTTGCTAATAACTGTACTGTTCATCAAGGTCCACGAGAAAACCAGAAGGAGCATTCCTTCAGGGGAAAGGGTGGACCGTTGGCTTTACTCCTGGTCTCTACGTGCCCAGTATATTCACTCAATATGCTCTTAGAGCCACCTGCTCTGGGTTAGGCACTGTGCCAGGCGTTGAGGATGCTAAAATACAAGAGCGGTACAACCTTTGGGCCCAGAGAGCTCACATCTAGTGGGTGAGACAGATGTGTAGGAAACAATGTGTCAGGCATTTCATAAAAAATGTTGGTTGAATAATGAAAGAAGGTACAAGGAAGAAAGCACCTAAGTGGCAGGGGAGTTTGGTAGTTATGCGTGAGCTGAGTCCTGACTAATGAGCGGGTGTTAGCTAGTCAAAAGGCCAAAGGAAGAGAGGACATTATGAATAGAGGGAATGGTGTATAGACAGGAAAGAATCGTGGGAGAACACGGCACACTCAGACAACGCAAGTACTTCCGTATGGTTGGACCTCCGTGAGGGTCTGAGGGGTTGACAGAAACTGAGTCTGAGGAAGCGAGTAGGAGTCAGATTGCAAAGGGATTTTATGCCATGCGAAGGGGATGGACATTTATCTTAAACGTGCCCAAGGCATAGTGCATGATTTGAAACAACAACAAGATGGCAGGCTCATTTTTTGAAAGCGAACACTCTGGTGTTCACGTGGAGAAGGATTAGAGAATATGATTATCAGAAGCAGAGTTGCTATTGTCTAAGCAAGAGAAACTGCAGAGATGGATTAAGACTACAGCAGGGGACGGGAAAAGTGACCTAGGTCAGTGATGTGTTTGGAGATATTTGGGAGGACTTGTTGGGAGTGGGTAATTTAGAGGAGGAAGCCGGGGTGACTCCCAGGTTTCTGGATTGGGTCGCAGGGTGGATTGCTGGCCATTATTAGCACCGGGAGAAGTCTAGTGGGACTTCCACAGTATCTGTCTGGTGTTCTGGAGAGAGATCTCGATGGCAAAGGGAATGCGAATGAGCCGTATCAGTGAGAGAGACGGGAGTTGAAGCTTCTGCTCTGGAAAAGATGGCCCAGGGAGAATGGGTAGTGAGGAGCTGCTTTGTTTTGCCTGTGTTTACAGAGACCAGGGGGTTTACCACATGAATGATAATTGTTGAATGAAACCTCTCTGAGAACCACAGTTCCAGGCCTTTCACAGGGTCCCCACACTTCTCTGACCGGCAACTCCTGAGTCATTAGGAAGTGATTAGGTAGCCAGCGGGTGATTTAGGCTTTCTCCTCCCCACTACTCACCTTCTGCCTTGTCACTATTCCTCTGAGGCTGAATCAAGTAAAGGTGAGGAGGGGAGAAAACAGAAGAGGCCCCTTGGCTACAGGCGAAAGACCCATAGTTGATTAGGACTGGAGATGACCCCATTTGAGCGATTGGCTATCATGATGTTGTAGGGTTATTTTTGAATTTGTGTTGCCATACCCACGCCGTGGGGGATGGTGGAGAATTGACGGTCTTGATTACGGCCAACATTCAACTTTGCGTGGGCCATGCTTTTTAAAATTTCGCTTCAAAGAGTTTGTTTTTAAGGACCCCTTCTCCCCAAGGTTCTTTCTCTAGAAAGCTGCTCCAAGAGGGAGTCGTGCTCTGATATGTTTCTCCGCACTTCTCTTTCCAGTTCAGAATTTTACCAGTAATTCTTATGCTAAGAGGGGTCAGGAGAGGAGGCACTTCTCACAGTTACCCTTGAAAGTGCTCATGAATAATGGCCTATATCACCTCCATTGTCTGCCTCAAAACAGAAGCAACCAGACATAAAGGCAGAGGAGAAGTTAAAGATCAGTGAATCAGCCAGAAGAGCAGGCCGAGGCAGAGCTAGTGGGAGGAAGAGGTAAAAAAAAAAAAAAAAAAAAAAAAAGCAAGTTAGAACAGATGGTTATGTAGGGAGAAACGTCTAAGTATATGGACTACTCAACAGCTAGAGAATGAGCCAGATTCCCCGGTTTAAAGACAAGAAGCACAACCGAGAAGTACTCGGAAATCTTCAGAGTGAGGTTAAGGGCATCCCGACCAGAGAGTAATGTGGCTAAAATAAATTAGGGGGTCATTTTTCCAGGCTGAATGCGAAATGGACTAAGAAGCCCACTGGGCTTTTTCCTGCCCCTTCGTATCATTTCCTGTGATTTATGCTGCCAGTTTTTGCTGCGTAGGGGAAATCTGTCTCTCTGAATACTTTTCTTCCTTCATCTGTGAATTGATTTCATTGAACTCCGACTGGATGGAGTTTAGGCTGGGGTGGGGGGGGGGGTGGGGTGAAAGGGGGAAGGGGCACCGTGAGCACAGGGGTAGGTACTAAGCAGGACTAGAACAGTCCAAGGGAGCAAAATAATTCCAAACTGGTGGACCAGTAGGAGTCATCCCGGGAAAGCACATTCCCATTTCTTTGTGGGGAGGCTGCGTGTATTTTTTTTTTTTTTTTTTCCCTGCCTGCAGGTAGACAATAGGTAGGAAAGCCGTGACTTTCTCTGACTTGAAAGCCTGTGACCTGCCTGGCAGAAAACTCATCTGAGACTCCCAAGAGAGGGGCCACCATTTAAAATGAAAACTTAGCTGGGCTTCAGTTCTGTCCTGGCTGAGTTACTCTGAAGGGAGGGGAGGAAACAAAGAACACACCAACTGAGGAGGTCACGGAGTGTGACCAGGGGTGTGTAAGAGGCATACTGCGCTGCCTAACGAGAGAAAACCAAGCCCTTTGTGCTGGGGCACGAGTCCAGGGAGTGATGGATGCTTTCTGTACGGAGGCTCAGACCTTTCTGTCCCGCAGCCTGGCCGCTGCCGGACCCTGGGACAGGACTGGCCCTTTGTTTCAGCGGCTTCCGAGGCAGTGACATCGTATTTGATGGCTATTGGCGCCTTCAGAGAGGCAAGTTTTATGTTCCTGTGTGTCTTCCTAAAGCTTGTTAGAACTAGGTAGAAAGGAGTCCTTTAATCCTACCTGGGAATGAAAGAGCTAGGACTTTTAAATGAGAATAATCAGCTCCCCCAAACTGTCTCAAGAGGTTACCTGATGGGGGCGCCTGGGTGGCTCAGTCGGTTGGGCGTCCCACTTCGGCTCAGGTCATGATCTCCCGGTTCGTGGGTTCAGGCCCCACATCGGGCTCTGTGCTGACAGCTCAGAGCCTGGAGCCTGCTTCGGATTCCGCGTCTCCCTCTATCTCCGCCCCCCGGCACCTGCCCCGTCTCTTAAAAATGAACAAACAATGGGGCGCCTGGGTGGCTTGGTCGGTTAAGCATCCGACTTCGGCTCAGGTCATGATCTCACGGTCCGTGAGTTTGAGCCCCGCGTCGGGCTCTGTGCTGACTGCTCGGAGCCTGGAGCCTGTTTCCGATTCTGTGTCTCCCTCTCTCTCTGCCCCTCACCTGTTCATGCTCTCTCTCTGTCTCAAAAATAAATAAAAACGTTAAAAAAAAATTAAAAAAAAAATGAACAAACATTAAAAAACATAGAATTAAAAAAAGAAAAAAACCGGTCACCTGCTACAGTACTTCTATTAAGACAGGAAGAGAGTAAAACAGCACGTGTACCTCGGCCTGAATCTTCCTTGTTTTGCTTTCAAACAAATTGTTTCGGGCAACCAGTTTCTCTTTCTCCTCACTACCCCCCCCCCCATGTAAGCCCCGCGCCGGTGAAATTACCCCCCTGGCCGCACCCTGATGGTTTCTGAGAATATGCTTTGGTTTGGTGCTTGGGGGTGCTGGTGGCGGTGGTGGAGGCTCTTCCAGAGCCTAGAGGGATCTGATGTGTTCAGAGCATCTTTTGAGTGAGACGGTTCGGGACCCTGTTCCAGGGTTTGGCTAACATTCACACCATGGACTGTTGGGATTGAGAGGCCAACAAGTCCGAACCTACAGACCCAGAATTAGAAATGGAAGGGCTTACAAAGGTCTTTCTTGTCCATCACATGTTGCTAGGCGAAGAGGCCCTCTAACTGCCCTAGATAGATGTCAATCTCCACATCTAGGACGTTATGCCCTCCATTTAAATAACCAATCCGCAATGTAACACACTCTCCTAAAGTGACTCTCTAGCCCTAGCCAGGGGTGGCTCGGTTTTGTTATACTCAGAGCACCTTCTTCTTTTTTTAACCTATTGAAACCTTACAGCTATATGGATTAATTAAACCATTCAGTTCTCCAACAGGCATTGATATGTTAAATGCCTAGATTGGGCACGATGCTAAACTGAGCACCTCGTGGAATACAAAGGAAGGAAAGGGATAGTACTTGTCCTTGAGGAGTCTATCATACTGAGCGGGTAAGAAAATAATTCATTAAGTGACTGGAGAACAGTGCAGCACAGCGCCGTGGAAGTAGGAGATCGCAGGGGAGACGATACGTGCTCTGGGAGGTAGGGAAGTCGCATGGAACCAGGCCAGTCTTGAATTGGCTCTCGGTAGGATGAAAAAGGGTTTGGAAGGAACATCTTAACTTCTGTGTAGACTATCTGGGAGTTTAAGATTCCATTCCTTTCTTCCTCAGAGGCTCCTCCTATCCAAGCTGCAGGGACCATCCCATCTATGTTATGGTCAATAGTCTCCACCCTTCCCCAACCACCAAGGCCTCTGTTATTCATGTTGACGGAGCTTTGGGCTGCCCGGTCTCCAGAGAGGACCCTGTCTATGAGATGCAGAATAGGGGCTGTAGGGGGAACTGGCTCCGTGGAAAAGTCTCTGTGACTGGCCATCTTGTTTCCTCTGTGACCGGCCATCTTGTTTTCCCTTCCTCGTCCTAGGCAGTCCTGGACTGGCATGTGCTTTTACCTTTGTATCTTTTAACCGAGGGCTGGTAAGCGTAGGTAGTAAGGCTTCTTGCATTGCTAGACACGTGCTCACTAAGAACAGCATAACTTCTGGAGGGCACGATCAGTAATTTCCTCAACCTTGTGGATTGCTTCCTTCAAGCCAATGGATTTTTTTTTTAATGTCTATTTTTATTTTTGACAGAGAGAGAGACACACACACAGACAGAGCGTGAGTGGGGGAGGGGCAGAGAGAGAGGGAGACACAGAATCCGAAGCAGGCTCCAGGCTCTGAGCTGTCAGCACAGAGCCCGACGCGGGGCTTGAACTCACACTGCGAGATCATGACCTGAGCCGAAGTCGGACGCTCAACCAACTGAGCCACCCAGGCTCCCCCCTTCAAGCCAATGTTTATAAAAATTTTATTCTCAAAGCTGGTGTTGCTTCATGCTTCAAATAAGCTTAGGCGCCACTTGCCTGGGGCGATCTTCCCCTGCAGATGCACATGATCTTGTACTTTGATCACAATTTGTAATTATATGTTTACCTGTGTGGTTACTATATTAGCGATTGGCTCTCCCTCTAGAATGTAAGCTCCATGAGTCAGGAATCTGATTTGCCTAGCCCCTGGCCTAGGCACAGAAATAAATGTTTGATAGTTGGGTGAATGAATTTAAAAATAAAAGCGTGGGACGCCTGGGTGACTCAGCCGGCTAAGCGTCCGACTTTGGCTCAGGTCATAATCTCACACGATCTCAGCTCCTGAGTTCGAGCCCCACATCGGGCTCTGTGCCGACAGCTCGGAGCCTGGAGCCTGCTTTGGATTCTGGGTCTCCCTCTCTCTCTGCCCCTCCCCCCACTCATGCTCTGTCTCTCTGTGTCTCTCAAAAATGAATAAACACTAAAAAATGTTTTAACAATAAACATAAAAGTGTGGGTAGAGATGCATGGTTTTGGGAATCAGGACACTCAGGGTCTCCTCGGGATGATTATAATAGGCAGGGAGGTTTCCCGGCTCCTGGCTGGGAAACCACCCATAGGACCTCCAAGAGAGCAGTTGAGAGAGAATGCCTGCTGTCACAGTCTAGAGAAAAGACATCCCTGTGCCCTCCGAATGAACTCACTAGACCCTCGGAACCGTCATCCCAGCTGTTGTAGAGGGTGCTGCCTTGTCTGTGATTACATGCTGGAGGCCTCTAGCATTGCCACAGGAATCCGTTTTATTGCAATGTGGATTTCCCATTAGGGGTGGGAAAATCAACTCGGAACATCAGATTCGGTTATAGTGTATTTCCGGAGGAGAAGCAGTTTCCCCTGATTTCACGTTTTCAGTTTCTTACTGACTTTTGACCCCGGGGATTTCAGCCGCACGTCCTGGCTACTAAAACAAGAGTAAGAACAACAGCTGACTTTTACAGAGACAGGCGCTGTTCTAAGTGCCTCTGTGGATGTATCATTTCATTAAACCTTCGCTGCGGCACTGTGGAGTGTGGGTGGCGGTACACGTATGCCCATTTGGTAGACGAGACGTAGAGGGATGTATCCGAACAAACAAGTAAGAGAGCTACCATTTGAACTTGGGGTTCGTTCTCTGGCTGGCATTCCTTATATCGCCTCCTAACTCAGCCCGATATTTATTTGAATGCTGCGACGTTGTCAGACTCACGTATCGTGTGTATAGACCACAGGGGCTTTCTTACATAGGGTTAGAACGACGCTGTGAGGTCAATACAATTACTGTGCCCGCATTGCAGGGGATGGCACTGAGGCTCAGAGAGGTCAGGGAACTTACTCCAGATCACACAGCAAGCTGTTGGTGTAGCAAGACTCACGCTCTGATCAGCTTCCTCGAAAGGCCATGTTTCCAGCCACAGCGCGTTGCTTCCTACGCGCTCCCAGAAATGCGCATGTGTGACCATTCAGAGTGGTGGCAGCGGGGGACTAGTCAGTTGTGTGCCGTGCAGATGGTCCATCAAAACTGCAGGAGAAAGCTGACAGGTTTTTCCACAATTACGCCACAGCCTTTCGCTCCCTGCACCTTCGAAAGGGGAAGTGTTCTTTCTTTTGACAACCATGCATCGTCAGATTGACCCGTTCCCTCCCTTGGCACCTCTTCTCTTTTGCAGGACTAAGCACACTTCAGTGAGCTGCTTCGCCGTTCATGCTTTCCACTTGAATTGATTCTGCCGCTGCCTGGGAGAAGGTGAACTGAGGCAGGTCTCCCCTCCGTTCGTTGCAGTCAAAACTCAATCTTTGTACCAGAGAAGAAGAGGGGACTCTAAATGACCCACGTCAGTTCTCTATAATACATTCGTCATGTATTTGTCTGGGAGAAGTATAAACTTAGCAAGGGCACCCAAATGAATTTGTGCTTCTGGGCCTTGACTCACTCTGTCTATCCATGCAGAGTCCCTATGCCAGCTCAGGAGGTGAGCTTGGATACCCCTCACCCCCCCGACCCCCAAACCGTTCCAACACGACTTTCCTATTCTGTCTTCCTCTCTTGGCGCTGCTTTGGCTCCTGTCTTCATCGAGTTCTGTGAGGATGAGCTCAAGTCCGGTCTGGTCCCTTCAAACTTGAATTTGTAAGTGGTCTTGTCAGTACCCGAGTCTTGACTCTCTCCTGCAGATGTTTATTTGATTAACCCCTTCGACTGTTGCCTCTCCCTGTTGCCTTAAGGTGGAATCTTCTGCCCTAATCTCAGCTCCTATGAATTCAATTTCAGCCCTTTAGCCATCGAGGCCAATCCTGAGACCCAGCTAGTTTTAGCAGCTGTCTTATCACACCTAAAATCAGCAATACAACTCAGCCCAGTCCTTAATAGTAGGTTATTTTTGTCTCTCACCCTGATAGAAGTCTTCCAGTCTGAGAGATGAGGACATAGAAAACTGCTTTGACGGTTCATTTATTGGAAAGAATTTAAATATAAGCATCTGAATGGAATAGGTAGCCCTGAAACAGGTTCAAACATATACACTATAGGACACTTAAAATATCATGGAGATGGGGACGGACATTGGAAAATTGCCAGTTGAAGGGAAACAAACCCTCAAGTTATATCCGTATCTTACAAAATGCACCAAAATATATTTGGGGCAGATTACGTGTAAAACGTCTTCATATAAAATAACTTGAAGACGGCGTAGGTGAATATTTAATTTTGAGTGAAAAGTACTTCAAAATGTAAAAGCATCTGATGATCCCACAAAGGAAAATATCAATACATTTGCATATATAGAATCCAAAAGTTTGGTAAACTAAAAAAGTCATAAGCAACTTGGAAAATGTATTCTCAATAGTTTACAATATGTGTGTGTATAAGGTGTATATATATATATATATACACACATATATATATATGTATGTATATATGTATGTATATACACATATATATAGGTGTATAAGGTGTATATATATATGTATATGTGTGTGTGTGTATATATATATATATATAAGATGTGTATATATAAGGTATGTATATATAAGGTATGTATAAGGTATACATATATATATATGTGTCTGTGTGTATAAGTATACATATAAATACATATATATTTGTGTATATAAGGTAAAGGTACACAACTTTATATACACATATATAAGATGTGTATAAGGTATACATATATAAATATACATATATATGTGTGTATAAGGTATACATATATATGTATGTATATATATGACACAAACAGGTAATTAATAAAATTTTCGAGATGACTAATGAGTTCTTAAAATATCAGTCCAAACTTACTAGAGTCAAAGAAATAAAAATTAAACAGCTCTGCTAAATAACTAGTAGCTATTAAAGTAAATAAAACTCAAGGCTTATGATACTGCAGAGAAATGAGAATTTCCTCCAGTAACTAAGTATGTGAATTGGCAAAAAGGTTTTGGAAAGCAATTTTGCAAGACATAAAAAAAAAAAACCACTTCGGTCCAATCTGATCCACTCCCAATCTGTCCTAAGGAAAGAGGTCAGATAGCGATGTAAAAAGATGTCTGTTACAACCTTATACATAATACAGATCCTAGATGCATCCTAAATTTCCAGTATTGGGAAAATAGTTAAATAACTTATATCCAGAGAATAGAATATTAGATAATGTGTTACAATGTTTTGAAAGATACTAAACGCCAAAAAACGCTCTTAAAATGATGTCGCACTAAAAGGGTAGGAGGCAGAGTTATTCACGTGATGACCCAAATGCTGTAAAACATACATAAACATATGAAAACATGAACATCCACCTATATAAGAGAGTAGAGGGAAATGTATTGAAATAGCAGACGTGGCTACCTTTAATTGCTATTATTATGGATAATTTTAATTATAATCTTTAGATTTTTGTTATTTTTCTTTTCAAAGTTTGGTAGCAAGCGTGTGTTGCTGTTGTAATCGGGAAAAGTAATAAATATTAAAAAGCGTATACCTGCATTATTTGAATTTTTGGTTTTTTTTTTTTTTTTTGAGCGTCTGTTAAACATCAAGGGAGAGAGGCAGAGAGGAAGGAGTCTTCCTTCCTTCACTTGTAGTATCTGGGCTGGGGTAGGTTAAGAAGCAGACGACCCGTATCTTCAAGATACTCAGCAGGGACTCCAGCTGAGGAACCCATAGCACGCGGGTACAGAGACAATAAAGACAAATTAAAAGAAGGGACTGTGGTTAGAACACCACCAGATGAAAGTTCTATTGAGATGTGTTCCTCTCTGAGAAGTTTCTGGATGCACACATTGCTGATCTCCTGGAAGTTATCCTGGGTGGAAAACAAATATTCTGATTTTTCAATTCTAGTTTTTCTAACCAAGCACTTACATTATACTTGTTTTAGTGGCGGTCTCTTCCACTGGCCTGTAGGATTTGATGGGGGTGGGGAACCTGCTTGGTCTGGCAGGTAGTGAGCATTTGCTGAATAAATGCACAAATGCATGTGCTTGGAAACTAAACTAGAGGAAAGAAGACGGGCTTTCTAGCAGCTTCACAGTGTTGTATTTTGCTTCTGGCCCTACATTTTATTTGACCGTGTGTACTATTTCTCTTTTTCTCTCAGAGCTCACCCACAGTAGGCTTGGCTTGCTGGCCATTCAGTCCCACCTTGTGCTGCACATTAGAATTGGTGGGAGTCTAAGGAGAGGAGAAAAGAAATCTGAGGGATGGCTGAGTGCAGCGGTCAAGAGCGTGGGCTCAGGCATTCCGTTGCGTGGGTGTGAAATGTGGCACCGCCGTGTGCTAGCTGTGTGACGGGGGGCAGGTCACTTGACTTCTCTGTGCTTTAGTTTCCTCATCCGTGTAACAATGATGATAGCAATAGGATGTACCTCCCAGGGATGTTGTGGGCATTAGGTGGGTTTTTAGGCCTCAAACGCTTAGCACATTGCCTGGCACTGCTTAAATGCTACTTAAGTAGAAGCTTTTCTTCTTATTATTAATTTTTTCCTAACAAGCAGCAGGCGTTCTCTTCAGTTAACCATTGCTATAGTTTCCAGTGTCTCTAAACCTCCCGATGTTTTCCATCCAACCATGCATAGATAATGAACTTGATGTCTTTATAAAGCTGGATATTTTGTAGCAACTATTTTAAGCTCCCTCATCTATTGTCTCATTTCATTAGTTAATAACTGTCATGACAAAGTGATAGAAAGGGTCCTTTAAAAATATTTCCAATACTGCCGATGCCAAATATCAATTGCCACAAAACTTTATGCCAAGACGTGTGGTATTTTTCTTACTTAACACTTCGTAAATTATTTTCGTTTTATGATTTAAATTTTTTTTCCCTGGACTTCAAGCTCTTCGTGGGCCAAATCTTTCTTCCTATACCTCCCACACAGACTGCTCTCTGTGAATATTTTATTGTCATGCCAATATTAACAAATGAATAATTAGATCCTTTCTCTAAAAAGAATTTAATATTTTTGAGAGAGAGACCGAGAGCAAGTAGGAGAGGGGGAGAGAGAGAGAGAGAGAGAGAGAAAGAATCTGAAGCAGACTCCGGGCTCTGAGGTGTCAGCACAGAGCCTGACACGGGGTTTGAACTCACAGACCGTGAGGCCGCGACCGAAGCCAAAGTTGGACGCTTAACCTACTGAGCCACCCAGGTGCCCTGGTCCTTTCTCCTTCTATTACAAACACAGGGAACACTGAGTAGTGATAGGCTTACCTCTTAGCACAGGTGTCTCTGACACATTGCTAGATTTCGTCTTGGAATTTCATCGAGGAACTTCCAATCCTTATTTCTTACCTTTAAACAGTGTCATCCTCAACTAAGGGAGAATCCACTGAAGGCTGGTTGATGGTGACCAAGTCCTTGGCACGCCTCCATCGGTAGAAATGATGACTGAGATTTCTGAAATATATAATTGCACCCACGGTGAGATACTGGACTACATTATTCATCTTATACGTCTTGCACTGAATAAGGTGTGCAGTTTTAAAAAAGCCTGATTGTTATTTTATAATAATACTAATAACAATAATAATAATAATATACTTTTGCTATGTAGTGCTGGGCACTTTAGAGAGCATCCTAGACATTATCTCATTTAATCTGTGCAATAAGCTTGGATTTTTATTGCCGTGTTACATGTGGAAATTTGAATATCGGCAAGAGGGGGAGTTGAGGTGTCTCAGTCAGCGAAGCATCCAGCCCTTGACTTTGGCTCGGGTCATGATCTCACAGTTGGTGAATTCAAGCCTCATGTTGCTTGGGATTCTCTCTCTCTCCCTCTCTCCCTGCCCCTCCCCCACTCGTGTGCTCTGTTTCTCTCTCTCTCAAAATAAGTAAATTGAAATTTTTTTTAATGTTTGTTTTTGAGAGAGAGAGAGAGAGAGCACGCAGAGGAGGGGCAGAGAGAGAGGGAGACACAGGCTCCAAAGCAGGCTCCAGGCTCCATGCTGTCAACACAGAGCCTGATGCGGGGCTTGAACTCCTGAACCGTGAGACCGTGACCTGAGCCGAAGTCGGACGCTTAATTGACAGAGCCACCCAGGTGCCCCTCAAAATAAGTAAATTTTAAAGAAGTTAAAAAAAATTTAGCTAGTACGTGCACGTGTGTGACACACACGATGTCGTTCAAGCTCATAATAGCCCTTGAATTAAGCCATAATATCTCTATTTCGCTAACATAAATCTAAGGTTCAGAGTGTATGATACAATTGAGATTCAAACCCTAGTTTGGCAGCAAAACCTAAGGTCTTTCTACTATACCAGTGGTTGATTGGACCATATCAGAACCTTCATTTACTTGAGTCTGCCTCTTACCCCTGAAGTTACTGGGGTTTCCCCCAACTTTATGAGGTGTAATTGACAAGTAACAACTGTATGTATTTAAGGTATAAAACGTCGTGGTTTGATATATGTATACATTATGAAACGGTCACTATAATCAAGCTAATTAATACGTCCATCACCTCACATACTGTTTATGCGTGCGTGTGTGTGTTAGCAGATTTCAAGTGCACAATATAGTCTCATTAATTATAGTCACTACACTGTATACTAGGTTCTCAGAACTTGCTCATCCTGTAACTGGAAGATCGTATCCTGACTGACATCTCCCCATTTCCCCCATCCCCCTGCCCCTGGCAACTGCCTCTCTTCTCTCTGCTTCTGAGTTCATGAAGTCACTGTGTGCTCATCTCTAATGACATCAGGGTCTGGACGTGCCCATGATTCTAGAGGACATCGGAGGACAGCCTTTTTTTTTTTTTTTTTTTTTTTGCCTCATCCTTCCCACAGAGAATTCCTACTTGCCCCATCCTCTGTCACTCGTGGTAAACAGGGAGAGTGCAGACACTGTTGTATCCTTGTCTGTCTCTGTCCGCGTGGTCTGGGACCAAGGCTAGCGACTGGGGAGGTGGCCGAGCTCCATTAGCCTTCTCACCGTTCTTTCCCCGTCCCGCTCTTTCTAAATCTAATTCCTCTATGCACAATGCCCTAGAAAACTAAGATCACAAATTGGGCAGTTGGGCTGTCCTGGGAGGTAGAGAGCAATGGCTACCTCAGCCTATACTCTGACTTGCCTTTCAAGGATGTTTGTTCCAAAATTCCAGAAATTGACCGATTTTGTAAAATTTTGTAAAAAACAAAAAACAAAGTTAAGTTTGCTCCTTCCAAACAGTCTGATCTTTAGATCCTAATAACCCTGGCTGGAAGGTAGAAACTCCAGCGTTCACTTTTGGGTCAGGGTGTCATTGCTCAATATGCTAAGAGAATTCATTTTCCTTGAGTGTTTTTCCTTTCAAGTCACGTTTTACGGCTGGAGTTACTCAACGAATTAATAGGTATAGAAATGCAAAGCTCTTTTCTTATTACATTCTATCGATCTGATTGCAGTGTCATTAATTGAAAGACCAGGGAAATGTGATGGATAGTTCAGCTCAAGATTCTACATTCGTTTTGGCCCAGAGCTGTTGGAAAGAAAGCTGCATGAAACTGACTGAAAGAAGCCTTTTGGTCCGACATGAATTATTCTTTCTCTGTAAATCCTTGTAAGAGCATTCAGTCCTAGTGAGATTTACAATGTGAAATTATAAACTGTTTCTACTCTTAAAAGGCAAATCAAAACTCAGAATGCTTATTTGTGGAGTTGGAAATCATCCATCTTGCATGTATATGACATTGAAAAAAAAAAACAAACCAATCCTGGCAGAAACAAATTCTGACTCAAAAACAAGGAAGTGGGCATTTTGCTCTTTATCTGAAGTAATTTCATTTGGAAGATTGTGGTTGTGAACCATTATTTTCATTCATCACCATTGCGTCCATCTCATTCAAGTGCTGTGTGAAACTTGAGAGAGAGGCTATGTGGTTAGGGATTGTTTTTTATGGCTATTTTCTTTTTGGATTGTTTGACCTACTATCCCTTGAATTTCTCCCATAAATTTAAATTAACTTGAGAATTTTGTATACGTGTAGATATGCGCACAAGCATATTTCACAAGTGTACTCTAATATGGAAAATTCAAAGGAATGTTTCTAAATATTGTAATCCTCCACGTGAAGGGAAAATTCTTAGGCTTGGACCAGAGCATATACTACATTATATCTGATTTGTTCACGAAGGCTGAGCATGTCTCCTTTACTTTCCACTCATTCTATTTTTCTGTTGTGTTTATTATCTTTAAGTATTTGAAGCTTCAAGTGAATGCGTAGAATACTCGGATGTAAAAGCACATCTAAGTCATACCCATTCCTTGCTTTTAATAAACATTTTTGTTTGGAGAAGTTTAGAAGTTTCGTGCACGTTCCTAATAATACATGTCCTACTACATATTTATTTTGCATGTATTTATTTTTTTATCCTTAGCCTATGCTGTTTGAATCGCCTTTCTCAAGGTGCGATCTCTGATCCTGGTTGTGCTTTTGGATGGTAGCATAAGTCATTTGTGGAAAGATAGGAAGTGAACCAATTGCCACATGGAATGACCTCATTTGGGAACGCATCTTGAAAATGGATTTAACGCTCTCTGAGCTCAGAGACAATGGGTCAGGGCTTGGGGTGCTCCTCACTGACCTTCGGCTTGGGAAGAAATGCGGGCTGCTTCCGATGATCATCAGCTAGTCTGAGAGTGAAAAAGAGAAGTGGATGCTATTGATGAATGCACAGGCTGCCTTACCCCTGATATTATGTCTAAAAATACATCCACAGAGAGGCAGGCATATGCTCGCGCCTTGGTGTGAAGGAGCTCTCTCCCTCCCTCTCTCTCTCTCTCTCTCTCTCTCTCTCTCTCTCTCTCTCTCGCCTGTGTTTCTTGCTATACCCATCTAAATTCTGGAGTGAGGAGTTAAATTATTCCGGAAGCCCTGCCAGGTTTTGATTTGCCATTGTCTCTGCTTCTTCGTTGCCTTTGAATGGGACCCTTGATACAGGGCTTTCAGAGACCAGCCGGTGCTGCTGGGGTCCGTGACTTGCCGATGGCGCCTGCTCGTTCCCGTTGTGTGTTCTGTCCGAGGCATGCTTTTCTTTCCTTTTTGGGAGGCAGAGAGCACTGGGCAGAGGTTGCACTTGGCACATGGCAGCTCCGTTTGTCACTGCTGTGGCTGTTATCCCCCTCCGCAAGCGCCAAGGAGCAAACAGGACGGTGGGTTACCTCGCCAGCTATTTAGCACTATTTCCCTTCTCCCTCTCGACCTCGCGAGGGTTTCTTTCTTTCTTAAGTGACGGGGTGTGCTGGGGGAGGGGAGGGGGGATCCTGAGCCTCCCTGTCTACCCCGGCTTTATCTTGCTGGGGACCCGGTGCACCCTCCTTTCTGACACGTCTCCTCCTTGTGGAAGGAAGCTTGCTGGGCTCACTGCCCTTCCCTGCGACTCCGCTTTCAGGCTCCGTCGTTGCGGTGTTCTCTTCCAGGGTTATTTCCAAATTGCACGGCTTGCGTAGTTACCTGCCAGATTAAAAGGGGGAAAAAAATGACTGCTTGAGCCATTTTGTCTATAGGAAGCAAGAAAACAGAAATTGCTCTTTAGGGTGGCAGACCCCAGAAGAGGGGTAAATAGCAGATGGAACTAAGGTGACACTGTTTTTGCAACCCCTGCCACCGCTTGGCTGTAAATGCATGCCTTCAGGCGAGACTTTTCTGTCTTGTTTATGGAGTTAGAGAACATGCGTAACTTCCAGGATGTTTACCATACCTTGTCTGCAAATAGTTTCGATTCTGGCAAGAAGTGCTGGGGAAAAAATGCAGCTCTTCATGGCCCAGACAAGAGGGAAAAATCACAGAGCACACAGAGCACACCCTTCCCTTTGAAATTATCCATATTCAAAAGTGAGTAAGATCAACTGTTACTTAGACCTCTCTTCTTCTGCCTGTGTATTCAAGTTAGCAATATTTTGATGTCCTTGAAAACTGTAAGGCAAAGCATTGTTTTTCAAAAGGGTTGGCTTTTCTTTTCTTTCTTTTCTTTCTTTTTTTTTTTTTTTGAGGCTTCTGCAAAATGAGATAAAAGAATTCTTGATGTGGCTTCAGATTGTTAGCACAGAATATATCCGGAGAAAGTTACCAGCGAACTTTCCACTGTACGCTGGGACTCCCAACACGTACAATTAAAAAAAAAAAAAAATACACATGCACACACACCCCAGAGCAGACCACTCAGTGTTAACACCCAGACCTGCATTTTAATCAAAGTAATTTTATCTGTTATGGGGGAGAATTGATCTTTCACGTACGCTTTTCTATAGCTGAATCCCTCCCCCTCCTCTTTGTGTCACTATTTTATTAGCTTCTTTCATAAAAGCCACTGAAATGGACAAAGAACTCTACCGTATACTTAATTGAAGCTCTACTTACAGTTGTTAAAATGGAGCATGGATCAAATATGTCATAAACTCTGATTTGTCACTGGGTATTTCCTTTCAGTTCAGCTTAATGCATTTCAATGATGCCAAAGAAACATATATACCTAGAGGCGCTCCCATACCTAATTATGCAGCTGGATACATTAGTAACCTGTAATATCACATAGATTTGAGAGTTAAACAGAAAAAAAAAAAACAGGAAAAGATGCCCCTATTTGTAGCCAGCAAGTTGCGTGATCCAGGTGCCAGGGTATTTGCATGTCTTTCCACCTTTGTTCCTTCAGAGGCGTTGAGGGTCTCTGCTATTGCTGACTAATTGATAGTTCTAGTAACCGCTATAGGCTCCTTAGATTAGAAATGCATGCGGACGTGGGTCTTGATTCAAACACCAAGGAACGCACACTCTCACTTACTTACACAGGCAGAAAGTCTTCATACTAATAGAGGTGTGATGGAGATAGCAGGACATAAAACAGGAGAGAGAGAGAGAGAGAGAGAGAGAGACAGAGAGAGAGAGAGAGGGAGAGAGAGAGAGAGGGAGAGGGAGATGGCTGGCAGCAAGTATACCCCTGCAAATAGTTCTAAAATGCGTTTGCAACATGCAGAAGCCTTCAGAACCATCCAACAATTCAGACACCCTTTTTATTTCTTCTCCGCGGGACGCCTCCATCCAGACTATTCGCAAACACATGGAAAAGGTGAGAGCCCTGCCATCGTAGCTCAGAATTCATCTGATCTCCTTTTTTCCCCCCTGCCTTGTATTCCTCAGTCCATTGTCCACGCATCCGATGGCAGCCACCCTTGCTCTTGAATGCAAGTGTCACAGCAGGAGCAGAAAGAGGGTTGAGGGAAGGCATTGTCAAAGCCATGGTTGTCTATTGTTTCTTCGCTTTCCCTGATCTGCCTTTTTTTTTTTTTTTTTTTTCCTGAGGCTTTCCCTGACTAGTGGCCTCTGTCCAGGAGGAGGGAGAAAATTGCAAGAGTTCATAGAGTAGTAGAGTGAAGCCGATTTTATTGCACACTGTTTGATAAACAGCTCAGCAATCCAGTCCACGGAATTAGGAAATAAAGCAAGAGTGGAGGGTTCTGGTGGGAGAGCGAGGGGGGTGGTCTTTGGAGATTGTTTGCTCCAGACTAGATGCCAAAGGCAGTTTGTCTGCAAGGACTTCCGTGGTGGGATTTGTTTCCTGCTGCATTTTCGGGTTTAAAAAATCATGAGAAGAGTCTTATTCATCTGTCAAGGTTTCCATTTGTTTATTTTTGTTCCGTTCAACCACTAGATGGAAATTTTAAGTAAGGCCAGATCTGCTGTTTGTGATTTGCTCAAATGTTGAAATCAGTTCAGCCTGAGCCAGTGATTGTCTTTTTCAGATCATTTAAGCTTGCATGTGAAATGTGTGTGATAACTTGCCAATGTATATTATAAAAAAAAAAATGCTTTTGACCATCCCGGGTGTGGTTACGAATCTTGGGATTATGTTATTTTGCACCTTAATCAGAGAGCTGTTCTTTTGGGCGACATTTATGCAAAAGTGATTATCTGCTTTGAGCAGGCCAACTCCTCTGATAACTCCCAAACTTTTCAAAGGTTATAGAAGCATACTCTCAAGTAGATTTTTAGCATAGTATTTCAAATGGCCATTTGGCATAGGCATGAAAATGCTGGGAATTGTTTTCAGCCACTTTAACTTAATGTAATCCATATTTCTTCAAATGCATAAAAGCGATTAAACCGATTCTGCCTAGAATCAGAAAGCAGATTAAATTTGAACTCCACGTTCAAGCGATTTTGCCAAAAAGCAAACAAACTTCCAGATTCTTATAAACTTAGTTGTAGCCTGGAAAAATCACGTCTAACATTGATTCTCCATAGTTTTCTTCCTTCTAAATATTGTACTATCTGTAATTCTGTAGAAAATTATTCCAAATCGGTCATTTTTTTTTTTTTCTCAAGCCATGTAACAACTTCTTACAGGAGCCCAGGACTCTACTATTATCAGGATTTGCTAACATTCAGCCTTCCCGTCCTAAAATGTATGTTAAGTAGAGGAAGACATTTTTTTCTTTCAAGGAACCATTCCATTTTGTAACACATGCTGGTGGGTTGATGTTCCATATGAGCTCATAATTTCTTTCTTTTCCAAATAATGATTGTAGCCTGTCTGCGAATGTAGGAGAGAATAACTTTTGGGCTCCCCGAGAAAACACCCTAAATTAGAAGTCTGAGCATCCATGTATTTGAACAGCTACTTTGACACCCCACAACTACACTCCCCCCTTTCTCTTCTCACTGCCTTGATTTAGGGGACTTGGGCCCAGCCACCCTGCCTCCTCCTTTTGTGAAGGAACATTTCGAAATGTCTATAGAAAGCAAAGTTCTCGAGGAAATGCAGCACAGGGCATGGTTTGAATGCAAGTCTGAATTTAATTGCGGCCACCCTGGTAGTACCCTGTTTAATTTCCAACACACATCTGCATGATCCCCACATCAACTCCAGGCCAGGAATTGTGAGCAAGGAAAATTTATCTGTGATAAAGTTACATATCCCTTGCCAAGGAACAGTTGCTTGGGGTGGATTCAAAAGTCGAATTTAAACAAATGTTCCCAAGGCCTTTTGTGTATGGGGAAGTTGGTATTGCTAACTTCTTCTGAGCGTTTTGAGCCGAGAGAAATGGAGAGTCCCATCTTCTGACCCGTCTACTTTGGCAACATTGTGAAGTGAGGGGAAAATGGCTGAAATATTACAAGGCTGGCTAGTATTTCCACTTTAAAATGCTGACGGCAAAGAGGTTAATGACAGGCTCAGGGTCTCCCTCTGGTTGAAGTGCTGTAAACAAGTTCCTGCTGCACTCCAAACAGCGTGGTTCTCCAGGGAGCTGGAAGGGATGTTCAGAGCCATGGGGGAACAGACTTGGAGGGAGCCCCATCTCTTAGCCTGTGCCCCCCTGCAGATATTTAATTTCTGCTGGATCTACTTAAAAGGAGCAACTGCTCTTGTGGCCACGGTCAGTCCCCAGACATTTTAAAGGCACAAGTTCAAGCAGTAATCCAAATATTTTACACAGCTGGCTCTAGCTGTTTCAGTAGACGTAGAACTTACAAATCAAACAGAAGACTTAACCTGGGCATTTCTGAAAAATGGACCGCCCACCTCTATTATCGTACATATTGAACACAACGTGGTTGGCATATTATTGGTGCGTTGTATCTTCTGGGCGCTGAAAATACAAACCTCTTTAAAAATCAAAGGGAAGAATGGTTATCTGTTGGCATTTTAGAAGAATACCTTGCCAAGAATCAAGCAAAAGATCACACGTATGAGTGTGTGTGTGTGTGGAAGATAAAAGAAGGACGTAGCTGTTCTATTTCTGTTTGTCCACATGCCCTCAGGCTGATTTACTATAGCCACCAAAATGGCAGGGTTTGGCCCAAAATGCTAAGGAAACTCATGCTCAGTCCCCTCATTAATTCCAAACGCGTTCATTCAACTGAAAACATTTTTCCCCCCGAAAAGCATATGGTTTTTGAGACTCTGCAGTTAAGTACCAGACACACCTTTCAGGGTTACCACCTTTTAAACCCTTTTGGATTTCTTTTTTCTTTTCTAAATTTGTAGGTGAGCTGTGTTATCCCCTTCCGAATGAATAGTACACCTCCTACTCAACTGTATGAAGCCTTCGGAGATAAAGTCCCTCATTTAACTTCCTTTGTGACACAGGGTTCCTTGTACTCACAAGAAGCGTAAAATGAGGACTTTCTACCGGGATCATCAACCAGGACAACAAACTGTTCTTGTCATCTTTTGGGAGGCAAACCGAGAGCTTCTAATGGCTTGTTAAATTAGCAAAGAGGTGGTACTTGGATATGATGTTTTATGTTCAGGACTTGGGTTTAAAAATAAGCAAATATGGAAAACGAGGTTTCCATGGACAAAGGATGCTTTGACTAAGCTCTCTTTTCTCCCCAGATTTATTTTTCTAGGGTCGGAGGGATGTAGGTACTATTTCATTTATATAGACTTGCTAGGGTCACTGCAGATATTTGGGATTTCCTGGAAAAATAACTATATTATTTTGACAGTTGACATTTTAAGCACAGCATAAGGCTCCCAACAGTATTCTAGGAGAAGTTAATGTGGCACTCCAAGGCTTTATTTTTTTTATTTTTTATTCATTTAATGTGGAATTCTATGTAAAAGAAACACTGATGATTTGGAGAAAATCCCTCCTCTACCAGCTTCTCTGAGAGTAGATCTGGAACGATGAGAACAGGAAATGTAATATTACCTATGCATATGCATGAGTATGTAATCCAGAAAATGCTTACTCCGGCAGTGCCGTCTAGAAAGTTTGTGGGAGGCCATTAAAAAGGGATATCTCACTCTTAAATATGGAGACCAAACAGAGGGTTCCTGGAGGGTTGTGGGAGGGTGGGGGGCTAAATGGGTAAGGGGCATTAAGGAAGTTACTCCTGAAATCAGTGTTGCACTAGGCGCCAACTAACTTGGATGTAAATGTAAAAAATAAATTAAAAAAACAAAAGGGATGTCTCAAGCTAGCCATCCTTCCAAAAGTTAGCCATTTTGTAATGCCTCTCCGGTATTCCCCAATCCCTTTTACAAGTCCCCATCCCCTTGGGCCCTCTTGTCCTTCCCTCCTCGCTCCAATGACTGGCAAGGTAGGACTAAAATAAAGCCTGCCAGGAAATACCGGTGCCATTTGCCCAGTGAAACCAGGTCATCCAAGCATCCAAGAACCCCTAGAGTGAATGTAATTTATTCACTTTGTTTAGCCTTTCGAAGGAAACCGATTATTGTCACTGTTGCAAAGCTTATGTCTCAAAAAGCTGAAGTCATTTGATGACCACAGTCTAATGTGTCTTTATACTCTTGACAGGAGTGACTTCCCCCCACCTCACATACATAAGTAGGACCCAAGACCTGGCCTGCCCTTAAAAACTCACGATCGAGGGATGCCTGGGTGGCTCAGTCAGTTACGCGTCCAACTCTTGATCTCAGCTCGGGTCATGATCTCATGGTTTGTGGGATGGAGCTCTGCATTGGGCTCTGTGCTGACAGCGTGGAGCCTACTTGGGATTCTCTGTCTCCCTCTCTCTCTCTCCCTCTGCCCCTCCCCTGCTCGCCCGCTCTCTCTCAGAATAAATAAACATGAAACCATTTTTTAGAAATTCACAGTCGAAGAGGAAGGTTGTTTCAGTAAGATGCACTTTATTGGTTTCAGAGACCTATTCCCCGGTAAAGAGGATCAATCTTTTCGCACATTGGAGAGACATTTAAGATAGTTTTGAACTTTCTTTTCATGTAAAGCCTGGACAAAGTGGAACATCTAGGAACATTAGGATGGATTAAAGAAAACTTCTAAAAATGGTTCTTCTTGCCCACTCGTTGCTAATCTGAGAAATGACCTAAAATGGCAACTCAGCATGGGGATCTGAACTGGGGCCTGTCCTTCCCTGATTAGGACTGGTTGGTTGGATATTCCATGTCACTTTATTTTATACCAGTGAGTGTTGGTGGTATAGATGGTCAGTTACAATCCCATAAGCCAAGACTAATCTTTCTTTCTAGTATCAGATTTTATAAGACTAATCTGGACTAGTGCCTCAATTCTTGACTTCATTTTGTTCTTCTCAATGGGGCCTTAAAATACAGCACTGCAGCTAATCACACAAATGACTTCACTGCAGAAAGACAATCATCTGTCCTAGATCCTAGAAATTGAGAGTAATCATGACTCTGGGGACTTTTAAATACAGTCATAAAATGTGAATTAAAGTTCACCAATATCCCATGTCCTTTATCTTAAATAAGAAGTTCAGGGTCATTATTTTCTGCCTCCAAGTAATTTCACACCTAGACCTATCTGGAAGGAAACTCTAAAATTTTTTGACATCTCTGCTATTGTGATATATTATGATGGCTACCGTGCTTTCTGCCCTCCTCCCTGTCTGTGTGCTGTGACTCATGGTGAGCTTTTCCTTTTTATTTAACACAAGTTAATGCGATTTCCCAACTTCTAGAAAAATGATCTCCTTGGTTGCTCGGGAGCTAACGATGTTTTGAATGATGGTGGCCACTAAGTTGTGCCTCAGCATTCAAAATGGTAGAGCCGTTTATAAACTTGTATAAGGTTATGTGTATTATTTTATTTAAATATGGAGAAAAAGGGAGGTTTTATCATGTTTACGCTTTTAAAAAACAAGGTAGTTATTACTGCATAAAATAAAACATACCATGCAGTGTCTCCATAACTTTTAATAATAAGGTGAGATTGAGTTTATGCTTATAAACGGCCTGGTATTTGTGGTGTATTTTTTAAAAACAAAATTTCAAAAATTCTTCAGTTGTGGGGAAAGTAATGTTAAAAGTTTTCATTACTCAGTAGGCCTGTGTACTCTGATTGCATTGAACAGTGACCCAACCCTCGGTTTCGAATAGAACTTGTCACATAAGTAGGCATTACTTTTAATTTATCTGAGAATTTTATTTCTGTGTCTCATCTAATTTTATTTTATTTTATTTTTACTCCTGGGCAAGGTTAGTATGATACATGCCAATCTGGTGAACATATTGGGACAACTGGAGAGGAGCAAAGTGGCTGGTGTCGGACCATGTAAATGAGCCGGAAATGAGGACAGTGACAGATTCTCGTTTGTGGTGACTTGACTAATCACACTGAAATACCAGGATAGATACAGGACATCACTTAAGGTTGGGGGGGGGGTGTAGCCCTGAAAGGCTCAATCCGTCCTTTCCTGGAAACACAGCTGAGAGGGACATGGCGTCCTCTCAACTTATTCTGGAACATTCAAGAAGGGTCTGCCACTTGACAGATACTTGCTAAATGCTTGCTCTCAGTCCAGGGCTGGAGGAGATGTCAAAACGTAAGAGTGGGGAAAGATGCGGTGCGTATGCCTGAAAAGAAACAACGGGAAACTCTGTTCCGCTGTTCTCGAACATTGGTCTCCAGGCTTAGTCAAGGACACGAACTCATCGGCAGATAGTCTCAGTTAAAGCTGGTATGCACAGTGTGCTGTGGTGACTGAAGCCCACTTCTTAGGGCTGGGAGAGGCTGACTAGGGGATGATGTCTAATTTTAATTTTGACTGAAGAATTATTTAGTGGCTACTAAAACTCTGTGCTCTCTCTTGGCGCGAGGGATTCAAAGAAAGATAAGACAGTATTGATCTTTGAGGAGATCGTGGCGTAATGTAGTAGACAGACAGGTTATGAAACTCAGTGCCCACTCACACGCACCCACTCAAGCACACACAGTGGAATAGGGTGTAAGTGTAACAGAGTTACTTGGTTACAGAGGAGACCAAAAAGAAGGGCCTATGTCTTTTTGGAGGGAGGCGAGAAAGGTAGCTTACCCAAACTGTTGGTCAGTAGGTTAGCCCCGTGAATAGAATGCTGGGAAGGTGTAGAAGAGGGAACAGCTAATTCTGCCTGAAAGAGGGGCGGCATTGGAGGAGCTGGCGTTGGCTTGGACATCGAAAGTTAAGTGGGTTTTTTTTCAGCGAGGTGAGTGAGCTGAGAACAGAAGGCGATTCCAAGGGGGAAATGGCGTGAATCGGGGGTATGCTGTGTCTAGGAGAACGAGGTCTGGTTGGTTTGTCTGGAACTTCCTGGGCATGGAAGAAATTGGAGGACACCAGGTCAGGAAAGCGGCCCGGGGCCACGTGAAAGCCAGGTTCAGGAATCTGTTGTCTGTTTGTTTGTTCCTGAAAGGCAATGAGGCGCCGTTGTTATTGGAAGTTTTGAAAAGTAAGTTGGGCAATAGAGGGAGAAAGGATTGGGGAGGAGGAGGGTTGAAACGCTGGTTCTCAGCAGTGATGAGCAATACATCGGAATAACCAGGGAAGCTTTGTGCAGAGGACACAGGCTGTTTTTTCCCCTCCCTGGTCTTCTGTCTTTTCCCTCAACCAAGTTTCTGATCTGATATGGGGTGACTGGAAGGTAAATAAGGATATTTTGAAAAGCTTGGCTCGGTGGTGCTGAGACATCCTGCCCTCTGCCATGCCATTAACCCAGTCGAGAAATGCTCCTGTAAGCCCGAGACAATGGAGTTGCGAAAGGATGATTTGAGTGATGCATGTAAATTGGGATTAATAGCATGGACTGGAGGGGGGTGTGATGGAGAGGAAACATGATAAGTACCTAGGTAGCTAGTGGAAGCAAGTGAGAAACTATTAACTGAAATGAGCCCTAGAAGAGGAACAGCATCTTTGGGATAGATTCGACTTGACACCTGTAGAATTCAAGGTCCCTGTAGGCAGTTAGTAGCATAAGAAGCTGGGGTTCAAGAATACTTACAACCATACACACCTGAGTCAATTATGAAGCCATAGAAAAGACCATACAAAGGTTTTAACAAGGCACCAAAAAACCCAGAGACAAGGGAGATTTGTATTGGCTGAAACAGACAGATAAGTCGGCCTGGAGAAGTGGAACTTGAGATGCATCTCAAAGCATTGATAGAAAATTCAACTTCAAGAAATGAGGCGATTAAAAATGGAGACGGTTTGCAAAACGGTCCGGGCTGAGAAAGAAAAATGCTGTTTCAGGAGGGCAGAACGGTAATATAAATGGCTTAGTAACAAAACTTCATATACCCTCATTTATGTCTCACTCCTAGCTGGAGCCATTATCATTCACAATTTACACATTACGAAGTAGGTTCAGAGAGGTTAAACAACTGACCCAAAAGGTTCCAAGGGAAACAGTGTGCCTTCACTCTAGAGCCTTTAATCTAGAGTCTTATTCTGATCCATTAGGTTGTGTGTGCTTAAAGGTAGGATTCATCTCTTACGTATCCTTAAATACCTCCTCACTAGCGTGTTGCCTGAAAATAGGGCGGCTGTCAATAACTATCTGTTGAATTAAACTTCTCATTTTTGTGTGTGCGGTGGTTTAAATGTTTGCCGTCTATACTTAAGACTAAACATGGAACATAACATTGTAGGACTGGAAAGCACCGTGATGCTTTTCAAACCCAATCAGCTCACTTTACAGGGCAGCAAGTTACGTCTCGGGAGAGGAAGTAACTTGACTGGGATTTCACCTGCATATCGCAGCTCCTATTGTGAAATCTCACGTCTCGTATCATCAGAGTGAATCAGTACCTTGATCTCCGTTGTTTCTTCAGCTAGGGCTTGTCTTGCATACCATTCAGTCCAAGAGAGTCATGGGTGCAAAGTGTGAGGCCGTCCTCCGTCCTCTGAGCTCTACAGAGTTAGTTGGAAAGGAGAAACATGGATAGGACGTAGGAGGAGTCACCTTTGTTTTGCTGTTTTTTAAATGGAAAAGCATAGTCCCGCCTGCCCAGGTCAGATGAGAAGAAATACCGTCCCAGGGTAGAGAACTGATGAGAGAGTAACGTGAGCCATGGTGGAAAGGGTCCAGAGCTGGGATTTAGGACCTCTGGGGGCACCAACAGGTTGTGAGATGTGGGGGCTCTCTTAGGTCCCTCATCTGGAAATCAGAGGATTAGATTAGATTTGTCTAGCTTTTGTTTGTCACTTGCCTTCTCGGCTAAACCCCTGCCCAAAGCGGATGAGCTCCTCCTTCCCAGCCAGCGAGGGGAAGAAAGAGCTTGAGACTGCTCTACGCTACCAGGAATGGTTCCTAAGGGTGAACAGAGTCCCTTGGGGCCACGTGAACATTGATTGGTGGGCTCTTTGCTCAACCAACCCCGCGAGGGTCCAGACGGCCGATCTGGTCCCTTCAGCCTGATCTTTTGGGCCTGTCCCCATCAGCCCGTCCTCCTGGCTTGACTCTGCTTCTGGTCTTCTGTGCTTTACCTCAGCTCTACATCCGTGATGCCCGTGATTCATTGATCTCGCTGTCTGCTTGTCCCGTCCTTCCCCTCATGTTCTACACCTTTGATTTTTGAAACAGTTTTTTTTAATTTTTTTTTTTTTAGCGTTCATTTATTTTTGAGACAGAGAGAGACAAAGCATGAACGGGGGAGGGTCAGAGAGAGGGAGACACAGAATCCGAAACAGGCTCCAGGCTCTGAGCTGTCAGCACAGAGCCGGACGCGGGGCTCGAACTCACGGACCGCGAGATCATGACCTGGGCCGAAGTCGGCCGCTTAACCGACTGAGCCACCCAGGCGCCCCTGAAACAATTTTTTTAACGTTTGTTCATTTTTGAGAGAGAGAGAGAGAGACAGAGCGTGAGTGGGGGAGGGGCAGAGAGAGAGGGAGACACAGAATCCCAAGCAGGTTCCAGGCTCTGAGCTGTCAGCACAGAGCCCGACTCGGGGCTCGAACTCATGAACCGTGAGATCATGACCTGAGCTGAAGTCGGATGTTCAACCGACTGAGCCACCCAGGCGCCCCTGTTCTTTTTTTTCTTTTTCTTTTTTTTTTTTTTTTGAATGCTGGGTGGTTTTCCGTTGTATGGATATACCACATTTGGTTTATTCATTCACTGCTCGCAGGACATTTGGCTCGTTCCCAGTTTGGGGTGATGATGAATAGACCTGCCATAAACATCTATGCACGAGCGTTTGCACGAGCGTAAGCTTTCTCTTCTCCAGGGTGAATACCCAGGATGGGGAGTGCTGGGTGGACCCCCTTTATATTGATTGCCTCCCACTAACGAGCCTGTTTGCCTTCCCCGGGGCTTCTGACGCCCCGCTCGCCTCGCTGCCTTCCCTCTCCCTCCGTTGAGCAGCCCCGTCTGCCAAAGCGCTTCTGGCAACATCCCACGCCACTTTCTGGCGAGAGAGCTCCCAGCATGTGCTGAGACTGGAGCCCGTTGCCATTAGTCTAAATCTCTCTGGGCTCTGACTTCTTTGCTGGGATTCGGCTTATTGCACCGGTACCTTAGTTCCCTCTGCTGGCGGATCCACAAAGCTGGCTTTCAGCCTGTGCCGGGGGAGGGGGTGGGGTGGGGGGAGAAATGGTAGGTGCAGTGGAAAAAAAGGAAAATCACCGGGGGTGGGAGTGGGGGTGGGGGGGGGTGGTGGGGAGGGAGGCTGTGGCGCGCTACCGTTGTAGTGACAGCCTGACAGGGACACTTCATGTATTTGATGCTACACATATAGATAAACGCTGTAATATTTTTGTGGAGCTTTACAATATTGTGCTTGTCTTCTCCATTGTAGGCAAAGATGGGCTGTCTGGAAAGCTGGACTCAGCCTGGAGCCTGCTACCCAGATTGCGATTTTGTGAAGACTTCCGCATACAAATGACTCAGATGCAAACATTCAGAAATGATCTTGGAGGGCCATCTGGTCCTTGCTGGTTCTAAAAGCTTCATTCAGCCTGGTGGATGGAGCCCGTGCAAAAGAGAGTGAGGGCCCCGCACTGAGGTTTAAATACGTTCCCCTGACCGAGGCGAGAAGCTGACTTTCGAAATAGCGGAGGCTCGAGGGCCGGCTGATGTCGCCTCCCTCTTATAGGTCAGTGCCAGTCTAATGAATATTTTTCACTGATGGTCATGGAGTTGCACGGAGGCTTCAACACACACACACACACACACACACACACACACGCACGCACACACAGAGTTTTGCGTCATCGGGGAGCATGTGTTAATTTGTTTGGGTGTCTGAAACGGGTGGGAATTAGGCTGACCCAGCATGTCAGGCGGCGAGGTCTATCAGAGCCGTGGGATCATGGGGATGTGTCATATTTAATTCGCGAAGACAGCCTTGCATTTGGGACAGTGGTGCTGATGGGCTCGCCTTGCGCACTGGCTGGCTGCTCGCCTTTTGACCCGAGGTATTATGACTGCATGTTCTGTGGCCAAGGGACAGGGAGCGTCTCCTTGCTGGGAGGCTACCGGGCTTGGGTAGGGATGGAGTCCTGTACTCTCAGCCTCAGCCACAGGTTCTGACCAAGTCCCGGCAGAGACTGGGCATGTAGGGAGAGGGATGCTGTGCACCGGGGAGCATGGCTTTGAGACCGCCACCTCATCTGGCCAAGCTCGTGAAGAGACGCTCCCTGTCTATCCTCTTGTTCCTCTGGGCTTTCGTTTTCTTGTCTGACGGCGGCAGAAGGGGTGGGGGGCACGTTGGCTTCCTTTAGTTTCGGTAGACAGAGCCACAATATGTCGTCCAAGATGACAGGGTAATTCATGCTTTTTCGCTCCGTTGGATGTAAACTAGAGTGCAAGGGGCTGCGTCTCTTCTCCGCGTACCCCCAGCCTTAGCACAGCATCGAGCCCACCCAACACATGAAAAGGGACCTTACTAAATGCTGAGGAGAGGGGCACCTGGATGGCCCAGTAGGTTGAGCGGCTGACTTCGGCTCAGGTCATGATCTCATGGTTCTTGAGTTTAAGGCCCGCATCAGGCTTGCTGCTGTCAGTGTGGAGCCCACTTTGGATCCTCTGTCCCCTTCTCTCTGCCCCTCCCCCACGGGCTTGCGCTCCCCCCCTCCTCAAAAATAAATAAATGTTAAAAAAATTTAAGGGGTGCCTGGGTGGCTCAGTTGGTTGAGCGTCTGACTTCGGCTCAGGTCGTGATCTCGCAGTTTGTGAGTTCAAGCCCTGTGTTGGGCCCTGTGCTGACAGCTCAGAGCCTGGAGCCTGCTTCGGGTTCTGTCTGCCTCTCTCTCTGCCCCTCCCCTGCTCGAGCGCTCTCTCTCTCTCTCTCTCTCTCTCTCTCTCTCTCAAAAGTAAACATTAAAAAAAAACCTTAAATGCTAAAGAGAGAGGCGTGATGTTTTCAAGGCACCCATAAGCTGGGTGAGATATATGAATGTTGGGACCATGGGGAAATTATTTTCCTTTTCCCTCAGTTAATTTGTCTTTCTTGAATTCCCTCTCCATAAAGATGCTGGCGTTCCGCATTCAGTCATTCCCGTCTTTCCACGACTGTGGTGCTCCAGGAGATCTGCCCTACAAGATCTGGAATACCGTCAGATGAAATAAACTGGTAAGTCCTTCTCTGCAAGTTGAATGTTTTGTTTCAAAAGCCGTGCCGGATACCTACAAAGATTTCCTCAGTCCCTCGCGCCCCGGCCCAAAGACAAGAAGCAAAACCTTGTAACGGTCAAAAGCAGAAGTTAATGGTTTAGAACTTTTAGGCCGTCCGGGGAGGTCTCGTCTAGCAAGATGGCGCCTTCAAGGGGTTTCTCACTGTTGAAGCAGAAGTTTAACGTTATTGGTTGTATGATCATCAGGTGAGGCTTATGGTTTGCGAGAGAGTAGGTAGGGCTCTGCCGTGTACCAGCTTTCTTCAGCAAGGCTTTCCCTCTTCTCCTCTCAGGATAACATGCTTTCACAGAGAATCTTGATGTTTCCCTGTGAGTGGTTTTATAGGGGCTTCACCTATAGCATGGGCTTTGCTGGGGCCCTAGAGACTTACGTTGGCCCCTGGTAAGTTCACTAATGGCAGTGCCTGTATTTCTCTTTTTTTAAATTGTTAAAAAAAATTTTTAATGTTTATTTATTTTTGAGAGAGAGAGACAGACGGCAAGCTGGGGAGGGGCAGAGAGAGAGGGAGACACAGAATCCGAAGCAGGTTCCAGGCTCTGAGCTGTCAGCACAGAGCCCGACGCGGGGCTCGAACTCACGGACCGTGAGATCATGACCTGAGCCGTCGTCAGATGCTTAACCGACTGAGCCACCCAGGGTCCCCCTATTTTTTTAATTTTTGGTAAAATATACACAACATAAAAATTACTACCTTTAACCATTTTTAATGGCGCTATTACAATATCATTGACTCTATTTCCTGGGCTGTACTTTTAATCCTTGTGACTTAGAATTGGAAGTTTGTGTCTCCTAATCCACCTTCCCTGATATCACCCTCTCCCCCTCGTGACTTTCCTTCCCTTTGAAAACTACCAGTTTGGGGGCGCCTGGGTGGCTCAGTCGGTTAAGCGTCCGACTTCGGCTCAGGTCATGATCTCGCGGTTTGTGAGTTCAAGCTCCCCGTGGGGCTCTGTGCTGACAGCTCAGAGCCTGGAGCCTGTTTCAGATTCTGTGTCTCCCTCTCTCTCTGCCCCTCCCCCGTTCATGGTCTGTCTCTCTCTGTCTCAAAAATAAATAAATGTTAAAAAAATTAAAAAAAAAAAAAGAAAACTACCAGTTTGTTCTCCGTGCTTCTGGATCTATTTCTGTCTTGCTTGTTTGTTTATTTTGTTTTTTAGATTCACATACCATTTGTCCTCACAGCTTGTTGTTCGTGGCTGGCTGCTGTCACTTAACATAAGGTCCTCAAGGTTCATCCGTAGTGTAACATGTGTTAGGAATTCCTTCTTTTTTAAGGCTGAGTAATATTCCATTCCACTCATCCATTCATCTGTTGATGGACACGTGGGTCACTTCTACCTTTTGGCTACCTTGACTAATTCTGCTATAAACATGGATGTACAAATATCTCTTCAGTACCCTGCTTTCAATTCTTTTGGATGTGTACCCAGAAGTGAGATTGCGGAATCACGGGTAGTTCTATTTTTAAGTGTTGGAGATACCACCATGCTGTTTTCCACACTGGCCGCACCGTTTTCCATTCGGCCAACAGTGCGCGAAGCTTCTGATCTCTCCATGCCTTCTCCAGTGCTTATCTTCTGTTTTTGGGGGGGTAGCAAACCATCTTAGGCATCACGAGGTAGTATTTCACTGTACTCTTAGTTTGCATCTCCCTGAGGAGTGGTGATGTTTTCGTGTACTTTTTGGTCATTCGTATGCCTCCTTTGCCAAAAATGTCTGTTCAAGTCCTCTGCCCGTTTTGGAATCGAGTTGTTTGTTTTCATTGCTGAGTTATAGGAATTTTTTTGTATATTTGGGATCCCTTGTCGGATAGATGATTTGCAAATATTTCCTTCCATTCAGTAGGTTGTTTTTCCACTCTGCCGATCATGTCATGCAATGCCCAGAAGTTTTAAATTTATATGTAGGGTGATTTATCTATTTTTTTTTCTTTTTCTGCTTGGCTTTTGATGTTATATTCAAGAAATCATCGCCAAATCCAATGTCATAAGACTTTCCCCCTATATTTTCTCTTAAAATGTTTTATAGTTGGAGGCCTTACATGTGGGTCTTTGATTTATTTTATGTAGCACCTGTTTTTGCCCTTCCTTAGACAGCGAGTTTCTTGAGCATAGAGGCCGCAGCTGTCCACCTACATATTCTTGGCACATAGGACATACCTGGACACGTGGTAGGTGATCAGTAAATCACAGCTGAATGAAACAACTTTATCAGACATGATGAGACTAAACAAAAGAATGTATTTATAGTGACTTTCCATCTCCATAGTAATTATGGCAGACTGCCCTGGGGACCCGTAAAGAAATCTCTGAATTAAGAAAGTAATACTACTTGCGAGGGCTTTTTGGCATTTTACGTATTTACTTTTTCCTGAAGATATATAACGGAATATCCGCACATTTGTCATCCTGGTTGTGTTCTTATCACACTTGACCCTGACCGCCTTTTTCATGCACTCTGTGAGCAGTTAGCTCTACCATGATGAAACCGTGCAAAGAGATTGTTTCTCCCGTCCATGTGGGTCCCCAACACCCTGGGTGGGTCGGTGGAGGAGGTGATAAGTTAGCTTCGTGACCTTGGGCAAGTTATTTCCCCATCTCAGAGCCTCCTTCAGTTCCTTCATTTATGAAATGAGCAAGAAACACATAGGAGAGTCCTTCTAGTTCGAAAATCATCCAGTATTTCAAACCGAAGTAGGAACTCAGCCTCCTCTGGGAAGAAACAAAGATAAGCTTCACCACAGTCTGCCTGGCAGAGAGGACCTGAGAGCCAGGTAGAGAGAAGGCTGGACCCTATCACTGGCGTTACGTTCCTTCTCACGCCACGTGTGCTCCAGGGAAGGGGACGGTTTGTGGAAACAGTCATACCATTGTTATCCTTGCACCGGGGACGTCTCCACGTCCCAGAGACTCCGGAGCCAATGGTCTTGTACGTGGGCTCGCGTGCGGTGCGACCAATTTAAAAGATAAGGGGCCTCTGGGTCACAATGTTAGTTACAGCTGTGAAGGTCACCCCACCTCTAACCCCACACATCCCACGTGTCTTCTGGTGAGTTTCAGCCACGTTTCAGAGACGGTTTCGACGCTGGCCCCGTCGTGGGCTCCTCTGTGAGGTACCCTGTGTATACTAGCATCTGATTCTGAGGTCTCCCTTCTGCCACAGCCCTTCCTGGACCTTTCTGAGACTGGGCACTGGGGCTTCTTGATGGTGCCAATCAAACAGCAAGGACTACCGAGGGCATTGGGGAAATCTGGATTCTGATCTCCACTCTTCCCTCTGCGTGAGCTCTGGGCAAGTGAATTACCCCTCACTGGGAATAGCTGTTGACAAGTGTCAAACAGAAGGGATTTTATCTACTGTTTTAAGCAGGGAATTGGGTTGTCGAAAGAGGGAAGAGTAGAAGGAACTACCTTTATCGAGCACCTTCTGTATACAAGGTCCTCTGCCAGCTGCGTGTACAAGCTATTATTCTGTTCAGTACTCAAAACAGTTCCATGAAGGAGCCCTTGTTAGACTCATCTTAGGATGGGAGAATTGATGCTCAGAGAGGTTAGGGGACTTGTTCAGAGTCACACAGCTTGTATGCAGCAGAATCAGGATTCTTGTGCACACCTAGTGCACATTTTCTCCTCTTAGGGCTCCTCAGAAGGAGGATCGCAACCTCCTGAGCCTTCTGGCTTTTACCTTTGCTGAAGAGCAGATGCCGCCTATGTTCCCCCAAAGCCACATTTTCCGGAGAAAGAAGAAACTTTTGGTCAAATTGCCAAATGCGGAGTGTTGAGGGGGGCTGTGTCAAAATTGCCCCAAAGACAAAGATCCAAGTGTAAGCAAGGCTTCATTTATCTGTGATTCCAACTCACAGTCATTTCTTTTGCTCTCTCTTCCTTTTTCTGAACATATTCTTCGCAAATGCGTTTTCACCGGGGGCCCTGGTGAGTGTTATGGGGTCCAGATTCCTGCTCTGGGGCCCTGGATTCACAAAGGCCAAGTTGACGTCCATTCTGCATCTGGCTTATTTGATTCCAGAAGAGTGCTGAGGTCCCCTGAGAGAGCCAGGAGAGATTTGCCTCCTGCAGAGGTTTGGATAAGCCTCAGCTAATCTCCGTGGCTTCTTAAGGGCACACCTGCTTGTCTGCGAGCCAGCAGCCTCCTCGCTCATTTCCCGTGGGACGGCTGGGGTCAGAGGGCCTCCAGAAAGCCTTTTATCCCCCACCGCCCCACCAGGCCCCCCTCAGCAGCACCTGGGTCCACACATAAGACTTTCTTTGAGGGGAGGTCTAGACGTTGCCCCTCCCAGAATGGGGGCCGGTGCCCTTTTCCCTTCTTTTCGAGGCAGCTTGCTTGTTCCTTCCTTCTAAATAAGCATTTAATTCAAGCTTTATCATGCATGGCTCAAACTTTATCCCACCGGGGCTAAGCTGATCTGAATTAGTTTCTGGGCTGCTGAGCTGTGAACGCATAGTAGGTGCTCAGTAAATAAAGATGCCGTCTGGTTATGATCTGCCTGGGACTCCACGAAACGCTGTGAGCTTTCCATCTGCTACATCGCCCGGATGCGATAGTAACGCTGATAATATAACACGTCAGAGAATTCAAGTCATTTCTGGTCAGCCTTGGGAGTTAGGGATTCTTTCCTCCCACCTTTCCCAAATCACATTGTCCTTCTTAATTACCCTTTAGAAGTAGCTAGTAGTGAAGTTGATTTGTATTCTATGAGCATTCTGCTTAAGATGGGCAGTCAGGGACTGTTGTTTGACATAGGAAGCTCTCAGGTGTTTGCCTTCTTGCTTTCTTTCCTTCCTCCTTCCTCCTTCCTTTCCTTCCTTCCTTCCTTCCTTCCCTCTCTCCTCCCTTCCCCCTCCCTCCCTTATCCCCATCCCTCCCTCCCTCTTCCCCCCTCTCTATTTTTTGTATATAAAATGGAGGCATAGACCATTTTCGACGAGGGTGCTATGAATGGTAATCTGTAAGGGTATGGCTGAAAAGAATCTAATTTAAAAAGCTGTGATCCTCTCTTCCTTTGAACTCACCAATTGTTCTGCAGGTTTGTAATTCCACTTGTCCCTAATTCCACTAATATTTGTTAAGCCCTTATTCTAAGTCCCTGGGCTGAGTAAGAGGGGGATGAACCCAGCCCCATGGAAACCAGTTTACCTAGGAAGCTAGGCCATTGGAATTAACATGCTAGAGCCATGTGTGGGTTGGTGGCTTATTTGAGTATTAAAGAAGGGGGCGGGATAAATAAATATCAGTTCTTCTGGTCACGGGCACAATATCACAAGCTCACACATATTTCAGTTACCTTCCCCAAACCATGCCAGATAAACAGTGTCAACCCCATATTATAGATGAGGACATAGAAGCCCAAAGGCATTGAGCAACTTGCTAAGTTGGTTACAGAGCTAAGACTATAGCCTGGCTGATGCAACCACTACTCGGAAATCCAGGTGTGATTTGAACCCGGCCCTAGATCTGAACAACCCTCGGGTTCTAGCGTCTTCCATCTACACAGAAAGCCAGCTGCGATGGAGACGGAGAATGCTGCGTAGGGAGTCCCTTTAAAGAGTTAAGGCTCCAAAGTGACTTTTAGAGGGGAACACATGTAAAGATAATTTACCAGCTAATTGCTAATCTTCCCTTTCAGTGTGGATTGTATACATATCAGGGTGTGTGGTGACTTTCAACTATGGGTTTTAGTTATTTTAGCTGGGGCACGCTACCTTTTCCTCTGCCTGCAGCATTCCGTTAGGATGCTGCTTCCTGCTCACTGAAAGGCTTTGGCATTTTCTCTCGCCTGGTATGTACACAAATGAATGTTCCACACCTCCCTTTTCCCCAGTGGAGTGCACAAACAGACAGACACTATCTAAGATTAGGCTGCAACTCAGGGCCCATAATATTGTGGCAGAAAGTAGAAAATAAAACAGCCAGTGCTGGGTGCAGGATAATAGCATAATAGGATAAGTGTGAGAGAGTCAGGAGGCGGTAATGGCCCTAGAGATGTAGAAATTCCGGGAAAGTAGGGCGGTATAAAAGCGGAGACGCCATCTGTGGGATCCAAGCAGTTGTGAGAGACTCTGAATGACACAATATGGAGATCTGTTACACAACACACAAAATAGTAGTAAAGTAATCATCTGGCCTTAACAATTGTCAGGCACTCTTTGAAACGCCACCTTCCTGGCCACCAGCGCCAGGGTAGCCGCGGATAAATGGCAAGGTTATAAATTGCCGCCTCCTTCGGCCAGTTAAAATTGCGGAAAGCGAGAAGCCAAAAGATCGATGCCTCCTCCCTTCGCCAGGTGGACTCTGGGCTCGACCAGCAGTGGGCACAGCACATGCTCTCACGCCGTCTCCTTCAGGGACAATAAACAGATCAGAGGGATTGAGAAGGAAACTCCACTTTACTGAATGAACGCGTGTATGTGCCAGGCGTGATGGCTGGCATTTTGTGTGGATGATCCCATTTGGTCCACAGAGCGCCACTTTGAGGTTGGTGGCATCGTTCCGATATGAAACAGGAAGACACTGAGCCTCAGAGAAGGAAAATGACTTGCCCGTCTTGACCTGGGTGGGGGGAGCCAGGATTCTCATTTGGGTCTGGACGACTCTCAGGTCCCCGCTCTTTCTGCTACCACCCCTGTTTCTCCGAGGTGGAACAGTCCGTAAGTGAGTTACGTCTGCTCATCGGAGATCCTTTTCCAAATAGACATTATCCATGAAAGTTTCTGTGGACAGGAAATGCGTCTCTTTAAGTCTCTGGGAATCTGGAATCAACTAACCAATCAACTAATCAACTTTCAAGTTATTGGAATGATCCTTCTGTATTTCGGTTTTAGGGGAGAGAGACAGAGGAGAGGCAAACCACTGAATGTAGGATTGTAGACAGAGCCTTAACTTCTTGACTTGACATTTATCTCAGTACAGTTTTTCAGTTCGATATGCTCTACCTTCTACTTAAGTGACTTACGATGGCTAAAGTTGAGAATGATGACCCAGAGGGGTGGCAAGGACCTAAATCATTAAAGAGGACCAGAGAAGTGCATAGAAGGAAGAGTACTGGGGCGCCTGGGTGGCTCAGTCAGTTAGTTAAGCGTCCGACTTCCGCTCAGGTCATGATCTCCCGGTTCATGAGTTCAAGCCCTGCGTCAGGCTCTGTGCTGACAGCTCAGAGCCTGGAGCCTTCTTCAGATTCTGTCTCCCCCTCTCTCTGCCTCTCCCTCACTCACGATTGGCCTCTCTCTCTGTCTCAGAAATGAATAAATGTAAAAAAAATTTTTTTAAAAGAAGGAAGAGTACTGATTTTGAATGTCTTAAGAATATAGGCTTGAGTCCCCGAGCAGCCACGTAGGTCCTGGCTCCGGGCAGACTGATCACTGAAAACTTCAGTTCCATCAACCTCCATGGAAGGTGGGTGTGGGGTACCTCAAAAGGTGGTTGTGAGAAATTGATAAGCTAGCATGTGGCTAAATCACCTTGCATAGAGGCTTATGCATCGGACCAGCTGAGTAAATCCTAGTTTCCTTCCGAAGGCCGAAGAGTAATTTTTTAATCGCAAGTAAAACAAAGTCGATATTGGCCGTATGATTTTTTTCCCTTTTTTTTTTTTTTTCTATGAGTGCAGCATCTGTGAAATGGGTCAGGAGGGTTGGGGAGACACAGACCGCTGGCCTCAGCAGAAGGGTCCTGAGAAGTGTGCTCCCAACGTGGAGTTGAAGTCTTGGAAATCGACACTGCCTCCTGCATCCTGTGTATTTCTGTTAGCGTGGGTTCTTACAACAATGTGTCATACGATAACAATGAAAATGTGGCGGTTTGAGCAAGCCACAATAGAATTTGCCAGTTTATCCTTAGTTCAACCACCCAAGCTTCTCTGAGGAGACTTGGCCAAGGGAAGCAAATGGCTTAGTGCCACGCTTCAACCTCCGTGCCCTGTGCATTTCCCTGTAAGCCATTGTTCTCTGCCTCCACCCTCCGCCCAGACAGCTCAGTGGCCTTTGGAGACATTTTGTCCTTGTTTCTGTGCATCAAGATAGGTCAAGGACACAACCACTGACCCCGACATGATGAAGACCATGAGGAAGAGAGGGGCTTTGAGAAACCCATTGAGTGGCATTTACAAGCGAGCCGTATGTAGAGCCGTGTGGCATCGAGTTAAGACCACTCTCTGACTTCGTAGTGAGTCAGCGCTGGCGTGAGTCCTGGGTTTACTGCTTACAATCCTGGGATGTGGGGAATGTGGCTTAACTTCATCAAGTCTTAGTTTCCTTGGTAGTAAAATGGACCTGGCTCGTGTGATAAGTCCTCAGTAAGTTTAAGTCATTAAATAGAATTTGCTTTCTGTTGATCCTACTGTTCCTGACTTCATTTAGCTACCTCCCAGTCTCTTCTGAGACGGAGGTATGGTTTGTCCTCATCATTCTCAAAATAGCTCACACTCTCCGTGTTTTCTCCTTGAATTGGCCAGATGGGCGCTAAACTATTTGGGGCTTCTCAGTGGGAGACAACACAGCAACTAGAGGACCACCCCTGGCTCCTGCTCTTTCTCTCCCTGCCTCTCTTCCTCATTCTCCCCTCCCAGGGAGAGGGTGTCATAGGGGCAATGCCAGTATGGTAGATGTAGGGCTTCCATCAGGAGCCCTGAGCACGGAGAGCGTTTTATCTAAATTTGCAATGATTTGTTTCTCACTGCAGACACTGCTATTTAGCATTATTGATCTCCTGTGTCTACTGAGCCACGTCAGATGTCTTTGACCCTGGTTTGCACCAGGAGCAGTCAAAGGGCCGCCTGAGACCATCTGGCATTGTGATTGAATTCAGTTCCTCTTTATGTTTGCCTATGCCGTTTTGTTCTGCCTTGAAATGGTTTATGCCATTGCAGGTGGGGTCCAAAGTGCACATGACTTTGTGTCATGCTTTTCACTATAGTAATGGCTTCTCTGGGTAGGAATCGCTTTCCTGCATGGCTTCTACTGTCCCAGGGAGGGAAGGGCTCTCAAAGCTTGCATTTCTTCTCCAGGAAGTTGCCAGTATGCTTTCGGAATGAAACTAGGAGGGGCTGGAGAAGACATTCGTTGATCAGCACATAGAAACCGAAATGATAGGGTGAGAGAAAGAGGAAAAGGGGAGTCTAGACCAAAAGTAGGGATGCCATATTGTTTTCTGTGTTTCTTCTTTTTTTTTTTATTTAAAAAAAATTTTTTTTAACATTTATTTATTTTTGAGACAGAGAGAGACAGAGCATGAACGGGGGAGGGGCAGAGAGAGAGGGAGACACAGAATCCGAAGCAGGCTCCAGGCTCTGAGCCATCAGCCCAGAGCCCGATGCGGGGCTCAAACTCACAAACCACAAGATCGTGACCTGAGCTGAAGTCAGACGCTCAACCGACTGAGCCACCCAGGCGCCCCTTCCGTGTTTCTTCTTAGAGTTGAAAGTTTTCCTGAATTACTTTCTAGGGCATTAATGAGAAAAGATGTCAGGAGAGTTTTTTCTTTACCTTTACCATTCAAAGAACAGCTAGCAATATTGGTCTCCCCAAAGTGTGCTGGCCCATCAAACATCTCTACTCCAGCTTGCCACATTTCATGAGCCCAAACCTGTTTCTTTTCTCTTTTAATTTGGATCCGAGCCACCTGCCCTTTGTGCTGTCTCAAGATTATTGCTTCCAGACATTTTGAAGCCCTAAGGTCACTCAGAGAGGAGAGTAATATCCCGGGGGAAGGTAGACCAGCCCTGCTTGAAACATTTAATTTTCATAAGAGAGTGATGATAACTTGAATAAGGAGCAAGTATATTGCAGAGAATTAGGCTCCTGGTCCACAGAGAAGGGATCAATAAAGACTCTCTGAGCATGGTGAAGTAAATCAAAGAGTTGGGGTAATTACTTAAGAAATTTGCTCTAAAACCTCTGCTCAGGAGGGGCTTAATTTGATTGCTTACTTCCAATTTATTGTCCATTCAATTCATCAACTCAGTCGGATTTTACTTGTGTAGGCCCAACGCATGTGTGTGTGTGTGTGTGTGTGTGTGTGTGTATGTATGTATTTTTCCAGAAGGGTGGAGATACAGTGGTGATCCTCTACCAATTGTCTCATCTTTACTCTAAAATCCATTTCGTTGTGGAACTAGCAGTACCGTCAAGATTGTTAGCAAATCGGTGCGTTCCATTATCGTTCCTAGAAGGCGAAAGACAAAGAGTTGGCTATCACACCATAACCCTTAGTAGAGTTTTCTCCGTACGATAGAATCATTTTATGTTTTTGCTGGCATGGCTAGCACCAAGCATCCCAGTACATCACATGCACTCTGTTGCTTTAACTTGTCGCCATGACAACCTCAACATTCTCCCACAGTAGCAAAATTTAAACATGTCTCTATGAATCTGAAGGAACATAAAAACCCTGCTAGCATCAGTCCGTTCCATATAGCGTTCTGAGATGATTTCCGTAATAACGATGAACTGGATGTCATTTCGTGAGATGCAGTCCCTGCTTAACCTTTCCCCTGCAAAGTACAAAATAATCAGGCTCTTTCATAGGAAAATGGCGGACTGCCCCATTTAGTTCTTCATTAGCTCTTGAATGGATATATATGCCACTGTATTAGGCTCAATGTATTAGTTAGGGTGTGCTCAGATAACAAATAGACCCTACAGTATGTAAAGATTTGTTTTTAAATAGGAGTCCATTTCTTCCTCTTGTCCTGGTCCAATACATTGCTTCTAGTCCGTAGTAGCTTTCTTCCATGCAGTGATTCCTGAGCCCTCATCAGGCGGGCAGCATCTCGCCTCATCAAGTTTTACACCTCGCTGGTAGCGGGCAAAAGAGAGTGTGGCTGTGTGGTGCGTTACAAACACCTCAAGGTCAAGTACGTCCCTTCCGCTCACATTCTACTGAGTGAAGCTCGTCCTGTGGGCAATCTGGATGTAAAGGAAGCTGGAAAAAGTAGTCCCTAGCTTGGCAGGAACTTCTCAGCAGCAACTCTGTGTTAGAGAGGGAGAATCACGAGGTTTAATAGATAGCTAGGTAGCCCTGACCTCTTGTAGACTCTTGTAGTTAAGTAGAAAGAACGGGGGGCGGGGGCGCCTGGGTGGCTCAGCTGGTTCAGCGTCCGACTTCGGCTCAGGTCGTGATCTCGAAGCTCGTGAGTTCGAGCCTCGCGTGGGGCTCTGTGCTGACAGCTCAGAGCCTGGAGCCTGCTTTGGATTCTGTGTCTCCCTCTCTCTCTGCTCCTCCCCTGTTCACTCTCTCTCTCTCTCTCAAAAATTAATGAACACTAAAAAAAAAAAAAAAAAGAAAGAAAGAAAGAAGAGGGAGACGTGCTTCAAACACATGAAGGGGTCACAGTTTGGGGGGGAGAATGTCACGTAACATGTATGTGCTGTGGTAAAGGCATGAGCTGAGTGACACGGGGGTGACTTCTGCCCAGCAGGATTGGGAAAGTTGGCGTCACCGCCTTTATAGTAGCTGTACCTTGGGCGGATAAAGAGAACCGTCTTATGGTAATTTTTAAATAATAGACTTGCTTAAAAGCATGTGTGTACGAATGGGAGGCTGGAGGAGATGGGACTGAAGAAGAATAATTAGATAATGTCGTTGTCCCCGTTGGTTCTTAAGCGATAAGCCTGTATTTCTCCCTCACTCTCCACTTGCCTTATCACGAGTGGGTGACCTTGATGAGACATTTTCAGCACAGTATCTTTGGTTCCTTTTAATCTCCTGTCAGTTGCTATCACTGTCAGCATGACCTAGCTCCAGTGAAAAATTCAGCTTTCATTGCAGCCTTACCAGGAATGCTAAATTATGAGGAAATGTCAGGATGGGAGGAAGCTATAAACACCGTGGACACATTACTTATGGGGGTGATTGAAGGACACAGATCTCTTCCTTCGACATTGCAGGGACTAAGAAGACCTGTATTTTGACCTTCTGGATCTTTCTACAGCCTGAGTTGATACGACTTGTCACTTGAGCACTGTCTTTCTCTAACGCTGATTGCTGTTGTACTCCAGCCAGGTGAATTGCAATGGATGTTTACTTGCCTGGAGTAGGAATGACCTACAGCTAACAGTTTACCAAAAGGCACCAGGCTCCAGGCATAACTTTCAGCGGGGTGGTTGGCAGGTTTGTGGTTGTAATGTTCTTTGAAGTCTGTTCACGAAGCAGACACCACAATGAAATGCTCTCCGTGAAAACGCTTTGAAAAGTTGCAGGGACTTCAAATACACATGAAAGAAGATACGGAGTAATTATTACTCACACTTTATTTTTTATTAAGTTTATTTATTTATTTTGAGAGAGAGAGAGCATGAGCACACGTGGGGGAGGGGCAGAGAGAGAGGGAGAGACAGAATCCCGAGCAGGCTCCGTACCATCAGCGCAGAGCCCGATGTGGGACGTGAACCCACGAACCGTGAGATCCTGACCTGAGCTGAGATCAAGAGTAGGACGCGTAACCGACTGACTTACCCAGGCGCCCCTGTTACCCACACTTTATTTTTATTTTTATTTATTTATTTTTAATTTTTTTTTTTTTAACGTTTGTTTATTTTTGAGACAGAGAGAGACAGAGCATGAACGGGGGAGGGTCAGAGAGAGGGAGACACAGAATCCGAAACAGGCTCCGGGCTCTGAGCTGTCAGTACAGAGCCCGACGCGGGGCTTGAACTCACGGACCGCGAGATCACGACCTGAGCCGAAGTCGGCCGCCTAACCGACTGAGCCACCCAGGCGCCCCATGTTACCCACACTTTAAATGGAGACTTTCCTTAGTGACATTTATATGAAGCGCTTCAACCAATCTCTCTTACCTAAGGACAAGCAGAATTTGGATTCGTGTGAAACATTTTTAGTGATTCTATGGGATGCTAGTCGACCATGGTGAGCACGGCAAGAGATATGAATGCAAATAAACAGACAATAGAAATTGAGGCAGATATTCAGACAACTGGATCAAAACCCCTTACCTGTGAATTACTGTACATTTTTATATATTTGCTTGGTTTTCAGATCTTGGCCCTTAGATTCTGGCTGTGGCTTCGCTTCTTCTTTACTCCAAAATAGTCACTTGAAAGCCGAAGCCTTTGTATAAACCTATAAGTGCATAGCTGAAATGATGTCCTGTATCCCACAGTTTTCTGGAAGTCTTGGACTCTAAGGGCATGCACTGAGGATTTATGCTTTTTATTATGATTGCTTTTGATATACCTCACAGTTGATTACTTGCACGGTAGAATTTGAATCATGATGTGGCCCCTCTGGCCCCTCCCCCGCCCGACTTCCTTCCACCTTACTTTTTCTTCCCTAGACTTTAATCTTTCCACATTCAGTACTTGGAGTAAAACCTGTGTGGAGACATCAAGGAGGGAGATTTGAGGTCCTAGACCTCAAAAAAAAGACCAAAGATCTCCTCCACTCTTTTAATTTATGTCCGTTCAACACTAATGACGTACTGGTGGAACACTATTTTTTTTTTTTTTACTGAGTGAGGCTTTAGTTTCTGTTTTGACGGTTGATAGAACAGGTGAGCCCAAATTTCTAAGGTATGGCGCGCTCTAAAATTACTTACCTCGACTTTGCCCAGAGAAGGACACCAGCTGAGGTTCCGCTAAGGACAGATATTTCATTGGATGAATGGGGGCCGAGCGAATTTATCATCAGGTCATCAGGGTGCACGGAGCAGGCCCTCAGGGCTCAGGCAGCACAGAGGGTCACTGCAAGGTGTGTGGGTCACTCAGAGTACAGTCGACTCTTGTTTCAGAAGTTTCTCCATGCATTCAACAGGAGGTCTCTCCGGGAGGGATGCGATGTCCCGGTGATGTCCACATCACAGAATAATCTCGCGATTTGCCTGTGAGGTCATTGAATCATACAAGTTCACAGCTGTGAAGGGATATTAGAAGTCATTTAGCCGGACTTTCCAACAACTGAAAGGCTTCCTCATATGGTATCCTTGACTAAGGGCCTTTCCGCTTCTGTGTGGACCTTGAAGTCCTGTCGGTAGTAAGAACACGCCGTCATTTTCTCTCTCCAAGCTAATTATAAGTTTCCAAAGGAGCTCTGAGTGGCTAACGTTAAGATCAACTAGCTAATGTAGATACCAAGCAGACTTTTCATTAGAGCCGTCGCAAATTTTCTACATTTGGTGTTGCAGAACTACAGACAGTGAACTGCTTTGATACTAAGCAAGCAACCTGCAGTGTTAGAAATAAAACCTTCTGGGGCGCCTGGGTGGCTCGGTCGGTTAAGCGTCCGACTTCGGCTCAGGTCATGATCTCACGGTCCGTGAGTTCGAGCCCCGCGTCGGGCTCTGTGCTGACAGCTCAGAGCCTGAAGCCTGTTTCGGATTCTGTGTCTCCCTCTCTCTCTGCTCCTCCCCTGTTCATGCTCTGTCTCTCTCTGTCTCAAATCTCTGTCTCAAAAAAATAAATAAACGTTAAAAAAAATTAAAAAAAAAAAGAAATAAAACCTTCTTCCGTGTCACATACATAGCCAATTTAAGGCCTTTCTCAAACCTGAAGTGCCCCCATTCTGAAGATGTCTGAACGTGGATTGAGAATCAGTCTGGAAAAGAATTGGGACCCCTGACTGACACAGAAATCTCGTAATAAATTCTTATTCTTATCTTTCTTTTTTGTGTCACATTCTTTTCTTCACTTCTAACCCCCATTCTTTTTTTTTTCTTCTACTATTCTTTCCAGCTCCGATCTGTTCTATATATAGTCACCTTTTGATTAACTGTGACAATTAAAAATTCTAGACTATCTTTACCCATTATTATCACACATATTACGAATATGGAATGTGGGTATCTGGGGGGCAAACTAATTATGAATTTATCTTCGGCAAAATCAATTTTAGAGGAGTGTGCGTGTGCCCACGTGCCTCTTTGTGTGTGTAGAGAGGAATTATAATATTACTCAAACACAGACGTTTTAGAATTATCATCTCTAAACTTTTCCATTGCAATGTTCCTCTACATTTAGGACCAGCCATCCAGAATACATTATGCCTTCTATTTCTCTGGCCTTAGAAATAAGTGTAAAATGTGTCAATCATAAATTTGTTGTTTTTAAAAAGCCCAGAATGCAAACGTGTCTTACTACTCAGCGTCACCTTGTTTTTGCAGCTTACCTGGAGTAGGCTGTATCACATCTTGGGCAAATAAGCTGGTGGCTGTTTTGAGGGCTTACCTAGGTATCTCTTTATCTAGCTAACACTTGGAAAACGGCAGTGATAAATGATCGTGTACTTCCTGGGAGCACGAGTGTGTTTCCAAGGGTCAAGCACATTGAGTGGCTTCTGTTGCTGCTCTAGAAAGGCAGAAATCGGGAGCCACAAGACAGAACAATAGAAAAAGCTGGAAGTTAAGTAGGGAGCAGATCGGCCCTGAGCTGGGAGGTGCTGAGTAGCAGGACTCTTGTGCTTTCTAACAGATAGTCTTTCACAGCCGTTCGTGAACTTGGTGAACACATAACCTTGGGACCTAGGGGCGCAGGGCCTTTGAGAGGGCTCTGAGTCCTCTGTAGCTGCTTATGTCAGAGCGAGATGTGGGGGAAATCCTGGAAGAAAGCTCCTCCATTGTCCCTCAGACGCATTTTTGTCATCTTTCTCCCTCAGAGGCATTTTCTGTAATTATCTGCTTTGCCACTTAAAAAGCCCTTTCCTGGCATTCACTAATGAAGCCCACAGTTCCATGGATCGTGCTCCCATTTTTCAGAGCTTGGGTTATTAGATGCAGAGAGGTTAGGGTAATTGCCCAAGAGCAGACTGTTTTCTATCTGAAACGAACCTAGACATTTAGGATGCTAGTTCGAAAACGTCACTCCCTTTCTGGGTCCGAATTGGAGTCCTTTTATGTATGGCTTATGGACTGATGTCTTTATTCGTTCGACGTGCCATTTACTGCGTATCTTTTAATACTGGTTAGGTGGGAGAGAAATTAAGGTAAGTGTAATGTGGTCTCCACCATCCAGGGCTTCAGACTGAAAGAAGAGAGAGACGTAAATGAAACTGATTACAAGACGGCGCGACTAATGTAGTAAGGGAGGGATAAGTGAACGAGTGCGGGTGACCGAGCCCCGGCTTTGCCTTGGCACCTAGGAGGCCCGAGGAGGTGGTCAGAATTCTGAAGGGTTAGTAAGAGTTTGCCAGCCGGCCCAAAAGGGGAAACGGCGTCTCCATCGTGAGCTGTCCAGACAGCGTCCAGCAACATCCTTGCTTCTTTTCCCAGAACTGTCCGTGCCGAGAAGGTTAGAACCAGCTCCTGGGAGCTGTCTCACCGCCCCTCCATATCAAAATGTCTCTCTGTCTCCTTCCGTCTCGTCTTCCCTCTTGAATCAGAGGCAGGAGCGCGTCCCTCTTGGCCGAGGCCAGAGCCCCCGCTGGAGCCACCCCACAGAAGCTGTGCACGTTCTCCGCTCATTCATAAATTGTCCACAACTGTCTCCCGCACCTTCGCTCTTTCTCTACGCGTAAGTTCCATTCTGATAACAAACAAAGGACCCTCGTCTGGGAGGGGAAAAATCCTTTGAACTGGCATTCCTCTCTCGCCTCCCTTTTGTTACTAACCTTTTCAAAAGGGAAGTCTACAGCGACTGGTGTCGCTTCCCTACCGTCCCTTGTCATTTGGCTTTACCCTCCGCCCTCCGTGGTATCTGCTCTCTCCCTTAACTGCGCTCCTCGCTGTGCTACATCCTAGTTGTTCTGAAGGTTCCTCCACCTTTCCATCACTGTAGTACCTGGCGTGGCCGGCCACCGCCTACCTGCTTCTTTCCGAACTCTTTTCCTCTTGCTTCCACGACGCAGCACGCCCCTGCTTTCCTTCACGGTTCCCTTTCCTTGATGTCCCCGTTTGGGTTGGGTCAATCTCATCAGCTCTTCTTTGGGTACTTTGATGATTTTTACTTCTCCGGAGACTTATCATATGTCAGGTTGCCTTCCAGCATTCTTTTCGAGGGTCGTGTCTGATTCGTTGTGACAAGAAGCAGCACCCCAGGGTGGTTGGGAGTACAGCTTGAGCCACCCTCCCATCTGTTGGAATCCTGGCTTTGCTGTGTGGCCTTGGGCAAATTACTTAACTTCTCTGTGGCCAAGGTTTCTTACCTGTAAACTGGGGATGATAACACCTTTCCTAGTGTCGTGAGAATCCAGTGAATTAAAATAAGACACGTAAAGTGTCCGGAACAGTGACTGGCACGTGCTAAGAGTCTAAACGTGGCCATTAGCTGTATTTGTATCCACCGTGTCACCCAGCTCAGGAATAATATTACTTAAACGCATTTATTTAAAAAGTAAATAACTATAAGTCATAAGCATCCCGTAACTTTATTGTTATTATCGAGAGCTTCCTCTTGGTAGACCTTGACCCAGACACTTTTCTTGCTTTATCTCAACTTTCCTCACAACTACCTTAGAAAGGGGAGCCGTTAGGATCTCCATTTTGAAGATGAGGTGACACAGTCTCCGGGAGGTTAGGTGGCTTGGCCAAGTTCAAACAGCGTGTGGGGGAGCTGACCTGACTCCAAGGCGATGGTTAAGAACCATGTTCGCGACTGGGCTCTTTGTAGGCGTTCCCGTGGTGCCAGCTGGCGGTCACATTCAGGAGTGTTCCCGGCCTCCCGCTAACGCTTGGCTTCCTCTTACTCTGTAGCGTGTGAAACGTTAGAAGGCTTTGCAGAGTGGTAAAGCCAAAGTTGGGATTGTATCGCTATCACATCTTAAGTGTCCGGAGGGAGGGGGGACCTATCTCTTACTTATTTTGTGTGTCCTCCACAGCCTCTGAGGGAGCTCTGGGTTCCCATGATTCTTACTGATACGCACAACAGGCAAGAACGTTGGACGGAGCCAGATTTAGTCGTCAGGACCTCAGTCACATACTGCCTCACCCTCGTCTTTACCCGGCACCTCCTCTGAGAAGCCTTCCAGGATCCCACCCCCTGCCACCACCCCACTTTCTTCTACCTCCACATCAGAATTAGGCACCCCTGGCCTTCGCCGTCTTTCCCAGGGCTCTCCGGACACCGGTCCCTCAAATGACATAATACGGTCCGCTTCAGTGTTGACCACTTAACTCCCTCCTCCTCCTGCCACAGGTCAGGGACCTAGTCGATCCTTTTTATATTCTTTGTGCCTGGCACTTAGAGGGGTCTCAGTAAATACTAATCCAATAAGGAAACGAAGGAGGCTTCTAAATAAGCTTTCTGGGTTTCCCTAAGAGTTTGTAGATTGCAGGAGCACCGGATTCCTTGCGGGCGTCTTCACATAGGAACAGGGAAAGATTTAGAGCCTCTGTGAACGTATTTTCTGAGTATGGGAGGCAGGGAGTGTGTGGTCAGGCGTTCTCTGGTATGGCTAACTGGGTTGTGTCCCTCGGCTCTGCTCGCCCTCTCCCTGCGGCTAATGCAGAAGCACCGTCCACATCACCACCTGCACCCAGCTGAGGCGGCCGTGACGCCAGTGTCTGTAGACCTTTTGGCCATACCTCTTGGCCGCGCCGCCTTTAGAAATGAGCTCCCGTCCCCGCCCCGCCCCCCGCCCCCCGCCTCCCCCAGGGAGGCCTCAAGCGCTATTGATCTCCACGGAACTTTCGAGTCAAGAAATGTTGTCCGTTATCCTGTGTGCCAGTTCCAGTCACCGTAATTAACTTTGCTGCGTTTGCTTTCGTAAAGCCTTCAGTGACCGAAGCCCCGTCGTGTACTTTTCTTCATTTGGACGAAGCCACAGAGGGAGGTTGACAATTAATGTTGGCGATGCAAAATGAACGCTCAGTAATATTGCTGAGTGTCTTGTACCAGAATCAATACTTTGTATAGGATTTCACTGGCTGATAGTTCCCTGGAGTTTGGGCCGACTGGGTTTGAATCCCACTTCACTTTCCAGCTGCAGGACTCTGGATAACTTACTTCAGGTTCCTACGCCTGTTTCCCTGTAAGAAAGAGGGGGCGTTGGATAGGAAGTATTCCATAGGCTTGATGAGACACCATGTATCAAGTGCCAAGCGCAGTGTTTGGCACATAGTGAGTATGGCACGTATTATTATTATTATTATTATTAATCCCCACAGCGAACCTGTTACCAACTGTATTTTGGCAGATGAGTAGAAAGAGGCTTGAAGTCTGGATTCAGGCTCCATGGGGCTAACTACCATGCATCCCACCTCTTGGGTGTTGGCAGTCATACGTCCTTATCAGATTGGGCTTGAAGACTTGGGTCAGTTGGTCTTGAAAAGTCAATGAAAGCTTCCGGCATGTTATTTGATAGTTTGGAATTCTCCTTTTCCCAGGTGTATGTGCCAAGCCCTCTGATCTTTCCGCCTTATCCCTACCCCCCTACCAGACGATAGGAATAAACTTCTAAGTTTGCAGGGGCAGCACAGTCAACCCGCTACGGTTGAGCAGTCACATCCCAGCCGCCGACCTTCCCACCAGCTGTCCCACCCTCTACCTGCTGCCAAGTGGCCCTGGAAGAATCATCCAAGTGATTTCCTGCCCCGGGACACATCAAAGCCATCCCTCTCCCTCTCCCCATTCTTTCTACTGAATGCGCCACTGGTTGGAGTAAATGGAGGCAAGTGCTCAGTGGCCTCAACGACTGGGGGGGGGGTGGGATTCGGGTCCACGGGAGGGCGGCTCAACGGCCAGGGCAGGGAGGTGAAGTCCTACGCAATGTCCGGGGATGTGGCCAGACACTCAGGCCCAAAAGGCAGCCAGTAGGTTAGGCGTGTAATCACAAACCCACATTCACTGCATGGGTTTCAACGGGAAGCCTGCTGCCTTGAGTTATGATTTCTATATTGTATAATAATCAGGCCACTGTTTTGAGATCGTGTCAGAGATAACAAAGCATCAGAAGCCTCTTCTGTTGCTGAAGAACCAATCAACCTAAACTAATACCTTAATGACCACTTTTCCCAACGAGAAAACAAATTCAGGCAAAAAAAAAAAAAAAAAAAAAAAAAAAGAAAGAAAAAGAAAAAAAAAAAAGCAGGGCGCTGAGAAGGACCTTGTCTGGTCAATGAAAAGAAGAAAGAGACGTCTGCAGCCATGGCAATGGAGTAGGGATTACTTTGATCTGGAAAATAGGTTGCTTTTTTTTTTTTTTTTCCCTCCAGTGCTTTTTCTCAGGCAGCCAAGAGATGCTATTGAGCTTGACGAGTGAGCCCTTTCAGAATGAAGGGGCACCTCAGAGGAGAGTTGAATGGGTGCTTTCATGGACAGCTACTTTAATAGTCTTGTGTTTGAAAAATATGCAATTAAAGGAAATACTATTACAAATAGCCCCTATTTGCTGCTTTAAAAATGCTATCGATTAACTCAAAAATGAGAGAGAGGTGTGCAAGATTATTATGTTACGTGTAAACTGCGGATCGTAGGAGGGAAACACATACATACACAGACACACGACCTGTATGCAACACCCGAGGAGATGGGAGGGGGGGACGCGCGTCATGAGTCCCAAGCTCTTTATTCCTTTACGTATGAAAAAAATGACTTTCAGGGAAAAATCTTGCCCACCACAGTTTTTAATCACTTTCTTCGTGTCGCTACAGTTAATAGAAACGAGAGCGTTCTCGGTGAAGATTCAATTTCTTATAAAGTTAATCTGCGGCGGTTGGGGGTCTTTGTGGGTGAGGACGATGCTTTTGAGTGAATGCTCTTTGGGCATTTTAAATGAAACAATGCAGATCCTGGCAGTTTGATCTTGCGTTTTCCACTGATATTGCCTCTACCTCGCAGCCCCCTGCCAACTCTCTTTCCATCCCACCACCTGCTTGCTCACAACGTCCTGTCCTCGCTCCTCTCAGATGTTGCCCTGTGTTAATTGGGACACATTCAGCATACAAGTGCATTTTAGTGGAAGATAAAGAAAGACTCTGTCCCTCCCCAAAGAGATGGAAACATCTCTGGCTCTTCTTTTAAGAGACTTCCAAAATCTTTGTCCAGGTAACCTGCCTCGTTGTCATGGCAACAGCAGGATGGTGCTTGTGTCTTTCTCTTTTTTTCTTTGCCTTCATGGATTTATTTAACACTTTTATAACTGACACGTAACTGATAGGTAACCGCTCCTTACAAATATTTCTGCATACTGGTAGAAAAGAAGGCTACAGGTGTACTCACTATTTTCAGGCCTTTGATTTGTTGTTGTTTGTTGTTGTTGTTGTTGTTCTTTCTGGAAAAGCTGACCAGAGCTTTGTTAGTCCCCAAATTGTGTACGGACCTGCAGGTGCCCAAGAGATTAGCTTTTTCACTTTTTAGGCTCCAATTTGGTAAGCGTTTATGATGAGTTAGGCACTGTGTGAAGTCTTTTGTCTATATTTCGTCCTCAGAGACAAGTAGGACTGTGCCCATTTTACAGATGAGAACCTGAATCACTGAAAGGTTGAGTGATTTGTCAGATGTCACACGGCTCGAAAGGGGTTGGGCCAGGAGGAAAATCCAGATCCCGGGGTCCAAGGGTGGCTGTGTCACAGGTGTTTGAGGCAGTCTTTTCAGAGGTCACCTACTGTTCTGCCACACACGAAGACAGAGCTGAGAAGCCAGGCTTTTTGAGCAGGTAGGAATCATATTAGACCCAAGGAAGTGTGTCTTCATAGAAAGGGTGGTTTGACATGGCAGTGGGAGGTCAAGGTCAAGGGAGTTGTGGTATCTTCCCTAGGAGTCTGGCAGTACAGAAAAGTCCTTTCTGGAAGCAGAGAGATGAGCTAGGGTAGCTCTTGGGATCTTTCCGGATCCCTTCATTCCACGGGGCTGAGGCAAGGTCAGAGATCTGCTTGCTGATGCACAGCAGGGACCACACTGGGCCACGAGGACAGGCGGGCAGGGCGGACACCGCTCACAAAAGGCCTCTGTGCGGCACAGCCCAGGGCTGAGTGGCTACGCTGTTCCTTCATTGGAAAATGACGAAATGTCCATCTCAGAGGAACCAGAGCCTCACCTGGAACTGTCAGAGGCTTGTAGAAAGCTCCTTCAGCTTCGCTATGCAGGCTGCTTGAGCTTCTCACGTGTCCTTTACGTGTGCAGGGCCTTCGGCCCGGACTGTCCTTTCTCTCCCTCCTCAGTGACTAACCTCCCTGAGAGGAAGGCGGGAATACTGGTTAAAGCAGTGGGCTCTGGGAGCCAGCCTGCCTGGGCTTCAGTCTTCCTCGTCCCGCTTACCGATAACCCTGGGCTTAATTATTCTACCTCAGCCCCCAGTTTTCTTGTCAGCAAAATGGGATAACGATAGCATCTTCCTCACAGAATTATCGAGAGGGTTACGCGAGGTGGCACGTTTGAAGTGCCAGGAAGGGGGGGACACATTCCATAAGCATTTGTTGTTGTTACCACTACACAATCCTTAAAAGTTCAGTGTCGGGGCGCCTGGGTGGCTCAGTCGGTTAAGCGTCCGACTTCGGCTGAGGTCACGATCTCGCGGTCCGTGAGTTCGAGCCCCGCGTCGGGCTCTGGGCTGACGGCTCAGAGCCTGGAGCCTGTTTCCGATTCCGTGTCTCCCTCTCTCTCTGCCCCTCCCCCGTTCATGCTCTGTCTCTCTCTGTCTCAAAAATAAATAAAACGTTAAAAAAAAAATTAAAAAAAAAAAAAGTTCAGTGTCAGCATCAGACTTGCCAAATAACCTTCTTGTGGCCCCAGAGGTTGGGGTGGCTGTGCCCCTGGGTGCCTAACACGTCTTTCGCCTCACACATTTTGCTCGTTTGTCTGTGTTCCCAATCACGTGAAGAGGTTGGTCTTGTTCACTCGTGCACAGCGTGTCGTTTGGGCGTATTTGCCTGGAGTGGCGTCAGGAATGGGAAAGCCAGGCTGGACTTGAGTAAGGCCAGTAAAAGCCTTGTTCATGTCTGCAAGCAGTTGTTTAAGAAGTGGTCTGTTAGGGGCGCCTGGGTGGTGCGGTCAGTCAAGGGGCGGAGTCTCGATCTTGGCTCGGGTCATGATCTCGCGGTTCATGAGTTCAAGCCCCACATCGGGCTCTGCGCCGATGGTGCGGAGCTTGCTTGGGATTCCGTCTTCCCCTCTCTCTGGCCCTACCCCACCTGTGCTCTCGTTTTTTCTGTCTCTCTCAAACTAAATAAATAAACTTAAAAAAAAAAAAAAGAAAGGAATGTTCTATCAACCGAGTATAGGCTTAGGCACTGGTGGGGGGAGACGGGAGACACATCTGATGCCTTCACAGAAGAGCCAAGCTGGAGGACACATCTAAGACGTGATTGACAAATTAACGCAACAATAGACAGTGATCAGTATGAAATGGGATTTTGTTAGAGACACATACGCTCAGGCCAAGGCTCTTGGTGAGTCTGACAGGCTGCAGAGGATCCAGCAAGTGAGAGGAGACGAATTCAGGAAGAGAGAACAGGAGTAACGGCCCAGAGCTGCAGACAACCGGTGAGCGGATGTGGAATGGGGAGGAGGGTGAGGAGGCTGCCCTGGAAGGTGCTGGGTTAAGAATTCACAGCTCTGTAGGAGATCATCTAAACAGTCATCACAAGCATGGATTCTCCCCCGAGTTTTACCAAGAAACAATTGGCACACGTCACTGTATCAGTTGAAGGCATACAGCGTGATGGTTTGATGTCCATATATTATGGAATGATTACTACAATAGGTTCAGCTAACATTCACCTTTCTGTATAGATACGATAAAGAGAAAAGAAAAAGAAAAAGAAAAAAGGGGGCAAAACCCTCCTTGTCAGGTGACCTCTTTAGTCTTTATCAACTTTCCTGTATACAATACAGCAGCACTAGCTATAGGCATCATGCATCACATCCCTAGGACTTACTCATCTGAAAACTAGAAGCTTGCATCTTCTGACCCCCTTCCTCCATTCCTCTCTCTTCCCACCCACCCTCCCCCTCTGGTCACTATAAACCCGATCTCTTTTTCTGAGTTTGGTTTTGTTTTTAAAATTCCACGTATGAGATCATAGAGGATTCGTCTTTGTCTGACTTGTTTCACTTAGCATAACGCCTTCAAGGTCCATCCATGTTGTTGCAAATGGTAGGATTCCTTTCCTTTTTTTTTTTTTTTTTATAGCTGAATAATATCCCATTGTATATGTCTACCATAGCTTCTGTATCTGTTCAACCATTGATGGACACTTAGGTTGTTTCCACATCCTGGCTTTGTAAATAATGTTATGTGAACGTGAGGGTGTAGATATCTTTTCAAATTCGTGTTCTCATTTCCTTTGGATATATTCCCCGAAGTGGAGTTGCTGGATGATATTAATCTGATGAAGATTCTCCATACTGTTTTCCATAGTGGCTGTACCAATCTACATTCCCACCAGTGGGGTACAAGGGTTTCCTTTCTTCTACATCTTTGCCGTAATGTCTTATCTCTTGTCTTTTTGACGATGGCCATTCCAACGCGTGTGAGGTGAATTCTCATTGTGGTTTTGCGTTTCCCTAAGGGCTAGTGATGTTGAGCAGCTTTTCATGTACCTGTTGGCCTTTCGTGTATATTCTTTGGAGAAACGTCCATTTAGGTCCTTTGCCCGATTTGTGATTGAGTTACTATGCTGTTGAGTTGTATGGGTTCTTTATATGTTTTGGATATTAACCTGTTACCAGGTATGTGGTTTGCAAATAGTATTTCTCATTCTATCGGTTGTCTTTTCACTTTGTTGATGGCTTCTTTTGCTGCGTAGAAGCTTTTCAGTTGGATGTAGCCCCGCCTGTTTATTTTTTATTTTGTTGCTTGTGCTTTGGGTGTCACTATTTAAAAAGTCACTACCTAGACCAATGACAAGGAATTTTATTCCTGTTTTCTTCGAGGAGTTTCATGGTTTCAGGACATACACTTAAGTCTTTAATGCATTTCAAGTTAATTTTTGTGAGTGATGTAAGATATGGGTCCAGTCTCATTCTTTTACATCCAATTATCCAAGTACCATTTATCGAGGAGATTATCTTTTCTCCACTGAGTATTCTTGGATCCTTTGTCAAATATTAGTTGACCATATATGCTTGGGTTTATTTCTGGGCTCTCGATTTTGTTCTGTTGGTCTATGTGTTTGTTTTTATGCCGGTACCATACTGTTTTGATGACTATAGCGTTATAGCGTAGCTTGAAATCAGGAGGTGCGATACCTCCTGCTTTGCCCTTCTTTTTCAGGATTTCTTTGGCTATTTCGGGCCATTGTGTATCCATATAAATTTTATGAGTGTTTTTTCTACTTATGAAAAAAATGCCATTGGGATCTTGATGGGGTTTGCATTGAATCTATAGATGACTTTTGGTTTTATTGACATCTTAATAATATTAATTCTTTCACTCCATGAACACGGGTTGTTTTTCCATTTATATGAGTCTTCTTCAACTCTTTTCATAAATGTCTTATAGTTTTTAACATAGAGATCTTTTACCTCCTTAGTTGAGTTTATTACTAAATATTTTATTGTTTTTTAAAATTTTATTTTTTATTTTTTTTTAAATTTACATCCAAATTAGTTAGCATATACTGAAACAATGCTTTCAGGAGTAGATTCCTTAATGCCTCTTACCCATTTAGCCCATCCCCCCTCCTGCAACCCCTCCAGCAACCCTCAGTTTGTTCTCCACCATACACAAAAATAAACTCAAAATGGATGAAAGACCTCAATGTAAGACAGGAAGCCATCAATATTTTATTGTTTTTTATGCTATTGTAAATGGAACCCATTTCTTTTTCAGAAATTTCATTGTTATTGTAGAGGGATGCTACTAATTTTTGTTGAGTTAATTTTGTATGCTGAAACTTTACTGAATTCATTGATTAGCTCTAACAGATTTTGGGTAAGTCTTTAGAATTTTCTATATATAAAATTATGTCATCTGCAAATAGAGATAATTTTACTTCTTCCTTTGTAATTCTGGTACTTTTTATTTTTCTTGCCTGATTGCTTTAGCTAGTATTATCCTGAATAAGAGTGGTAAGAAGGAGGGGTGCCTGGGTGGCTCAGTCAGTTAAACATCCGACTTCAGCTCAGGTCATGATCTCACAGTTCATGGGTTCAAGCCCCATGTTGGGCTCTGTGCTGACAGCTCAGAACCTGGAGCCTGCTTCAGATTCTGTCTCTCTCTCTCTCTCTCTCTCTCTCTGCCCCTCCACTGCTTGTACTCTGTCTCTCTATCTCTCAAAAATAAATAAACATTAAAAAAAAAGAGTGGTGAGAATGGGCACTCTTGTCTTGTTTCTGAAATGAAAGGAAAAGCTTTTAACCTTTCACCACTGAGTACGATGTTAGCTGTAAGCTTGTCGTATATGGCCTTTATTATGTTGAGATAGGTTTCTTCTATGCCTAATTTGTCGAGTCTTTTTTAAAATCATGAATGGATGTCAAATTTTGTTGAATGCTTTTCTGCATATATTGAGAGGACTATATATTTTTTTTAATTCATTATATTAACTCAATATAGCATATTGAGTGATTTATGTATGTTGAACCATGCTTGCATCCCAGGGACAAATCCCACTTGATCATGGTGAATGATCCTTTTGATGTGCTGCTGAGTTCAGTTTGCTGGTATTTTATTTAAAATTTTTGCATCTGTATTCATCAGGGATATTGGCCTTTATTTTTCTTTCCTAGTAGTGTCCTTTTCTGGTTTTGGTATCCAGATAATGCTGGCCTTCTAAAATGAGTTTGGGAATGTCCCCTCTTCTTTAATTTTTTTGGGGACGAGTTTGAAAAGGAATGGTGCTAATTCTTCTCCATATGTCTAGGAAAATTCACCCGTGAATCCATCTGATCCTGGAATTTTCTGCATTGGGAGATTTTAAGTTACTGATTCAACCTTATCAATAGTAATTGGTCTATTCAGAGTTTCTATTTATTTTTTATTCAGTCTTGATAAGTTAGATGTTTCTAAGAATTTTTTCATTTCTTCTGGGTTGTCCAGTTTGTTGAAACAAAGTATAATTATTTATACTTCTTATGATCCTTTGAATTACTGTGGTATCTATTGTAATGTCTCCTTTTTCATTTGTAATTTTGTTGCTTTGAGTTTTTTCTCTTTTTTCCTTAGCTAAGGGTTTGCCAATTTTGTTTATCTTTTGTTTTGTTTAACTCTTAGTTTGGTTAATATTTTTTTCTGTTGTTTTTTTCTGTTCTCTGTTTCATTTATTTCAAGGATGGGTTTTATAGTCAGATTATCCAAGGCTCAAATGCTGGCTCAGCTACCTACTAGGGAGGTGACAGGGGGCAGAAACACTTAATGTGCTAAGCTCCACTCATATTTCCTAAATCAGGAGTAAGAGTATTTCACCCATATGTTGTACCTCTGAAAGTAACATCACGTTGTACATCAACTATACTTCAGTTAAAAGAAAAAAGACTAGAACCAGGACTACGGTGTGTCCATCAGATTTATTAAAAAAAAAAAAAAAGATAAGCCTAAAGCCCCAAAATAACAACCACACACACACAAAAAGTCATATAAAAAACTGAGAAAGGGCTTGACTTATCCCCTATCAGACTGTTTAAAAAACACAGTTAGTTAAAAATATGGAAAAGGCTCAGGAAAAATAAGTCTTCCTTTGCTTCATATAAAACATACAACTTTTGTTAAAAAAGAGAGAGTATCTCCCTTGTAAGCTTCCTGTGAGAATTAAATGAGATGAGGCAAGAATGAATTAAATGTTCACATAGTAAGGGCTCAGCTATTATTGGCTTTGTTACCAGACATATCTCTCAGAATTAAAAAAAGAAATTTCTTGACTCTGGAGATTGAGGAGATATATTTGATTTCCAGGTTCACAAGGGAGAGATTTTTTTTCTATTCGGCTTGTTTAAATTATCCCAATTTTATAATTGATTGATCATACATTCAGCTACATGAATTGAAATTAAAATTTGCAAAAGGAATGTAGTATTTCACTAATCTTGTGAAGTAGGCTGAGGAAATAGGGTTATTCCCGTTTTCTAGCTGAGGCGACTGAGGCATGGAAATGTTGGAGGAATTTTCCAGGGTTTTGCAGTTAGTGGGTGGAGACACCGTTAATACACTTAGGACTTGTGACACCAGAACTCCTCTCTTCCCATCCCAGATGGGTGTGTGTTCATGGTGACTGGCTTTGATGAAACCAAAGTCCTCCTCCCTGATGTTTGCCATATCCTTTTAAATTTTATATCGCATCATGGGTGCCTGTGTGGCTCAGTCAGTTAAGCATTCCACTTTGGCTCAGGTCACGATCTCACGGCTCGTGAGTTCGAGCCCTGCGTCGGGCTCTGTGCTGACAGCTCAGAGCCTGGAGCCTGTTTCAGATTCTGTTTCCCTCTCTCTGTGCCCCTTCCCCGCTCACACTTTGTCTCTCCCTCTCTCTCTCAAGAATAGATGAACATTAAAAAGTTAAAAAAAAATTTCATATCGCATAATTTTAAAACTTGCTAAAGTAAGCATGTATAAAGGCATTTCAAGAACAGTGATTTTGCATACATTATCTCTGAAAGGACTATTGAAAGAAAAACGTATAGAAAGAAATCGATTTACTAGATATCAACCTCAAAAGTACCAAACATCTATTGGACCAGGTAGATAGAACCTAAAGGGACCAGGTGCTTGTTGCCTCTCCGTAGACTGCAGGCATTACATACGTCACGTATATTCTGGGTCACTGTAGAGACTCTGTTTATTTTGAGATCGTGGAGTTGATGCTGTTACCTATTAGAGTATTAGTTTGGAGTATCTGGCTCCAGTAAGTGATGCTGGCAGAAGACCTCGTGGCCCTTCCCTACTTTTTTGCAGGGGATCATCCGGCAACCAGAAGAAAACCTTTTTAGGAGAGAGCTGGCAGCGTCTGGTAGTATAAATCCTCTCTCGGGTACCACAAGAGCAAACAAATGCTGCTTCCAACCTGGAAACTGAGTAGCTCCTGTGTTTGAAACTACTCCGGGAGCCTGCTGGACATTTTTTTTTTTTAAAGCCCCGTTTCTGGAATCTATGTGGTGATAGACTACTTTCATTTTGTCTTGAAGCAAATAAAATAAAAGATCTGAGGCCACAAGGGTGGCTTCGCTTCTGATGGTCTCTGGGATAAGAGCACATGTAACAATTGTACCTGTCATTGTTCTTCTAAGACCTTTGATAATTTGATACACGGGTGGGATTACTGTAGCACTGTTTTGTTGTTTTTTTAATTCCAAGAACCATCAGTCTTTGTTCGGAGGCAAATTTCATAAGTGAAATCAACAATCTCGTTAGGATGTTGCTGCTTATACTGCATAACTAAGCCATCTGTCTCAAACTGCAAATTTGGGAATTTCTTTTAGATTTTGTTGTGGGGAAAGGGTGGCATTTCTTGGCGAAATCTTCAAAACACATGGTATAAGGTGATAGAATGATTAAATGTTGGAATGGGACAGGACCACGAGATAGCAGATAGCGCCGGGGTCCCGATTGTTTCCTCCTGAAGAATACTTTGTATAAATACCTATATAAATACAGAATCACAATCCAAATCGAGAAGGGATCTTTGCTCTTATTATAGGACTGAAGAAATTCGACGTATGCTGTGGCAGCAATGGCTACACATTTGTATTACTTTACAGTCTTCTTTGGGAGTTTCATTCAACGATGGGTTTTCATCGCATGTATAAAATCAACTTTGCGTTTCAAGACTTTAATGAGTACACGTGGCCACACACTTCCCTACACATCTGGGAGCGCTGTAAGACCAGTGCCCTGAGTCTTGGGTGCTGCTCTAGGTTTTGGTGCGTTTCGTGTATGTAACACATAAACTACATACTTTGGGCCTATGATGAGGCTTGCCACCACCAGACCATTCCTGACTCACCTCTTCCAGTTGATAAAATCGTATGACATATTTCCATATTTTAAAGGATCTAAGATTGATTGACCCCGAAAAAGGGGGTAGGCAAATGAACAATTCTGTGAAGAACTCCTCAGCAAGGAGAATGATTTTTCTGCCCGCGGTGTAGAAACTGCACTGTTATATTAGAAGGCAAACCATCCTTCCGTTGGCTGAGCCATTTGCATGCAGTTGAATGAATTCAAATGAGAGCATTAATAGGTGCCTTCTGTGTTGATGTATAATTGGTGATGACGTTGGAAATATTGTCGATGAGTGTAACATATTCCGGGCTGTATGGCCTATTATCCCAAAGGTTGTTCCTTCAGGGGAATGGATGGAGGAATCTTTGTCGGTGACCCATACTGTTTTGTGGAACTTCTCGAATGTGCTCATGGTAGGCACTCAAGATACCCTTTTGAAACACACTCCGGCAGACTCCCTCAAAATGTTTTGCGATGCTCTTACTTCCATTGCACAGCATTGGTTTGTGTGTTAGTTTTCTATTGTTGCACTTAACGCTGGGAAAGTTTTCTTTAGGGAAGGAGTACTTTCTAGAGCAGAACACCATTAGGTCCCAGGAAGAAAGGATTGATAAAGTTTACATCTTTGAGGTTACTTTAGATAATTGTTTTATTCCCGAGGAGTCGCCCTAGAAAATTCCAAGGTCTACGTATGGATAAATATGTTGGTGCTAATTAGTCCTGAATGAACATGAGGTTTACTTATGTCTTACTGAGTTCCTCGTTGTGTTCCAGTTTAAACCCATGTGCCCCTGACGTGGACGAAGGTAGCAGCCATCGTTTTTATCTGCCTAAGAATGTGAACCATCGATGGATGAATGGATAAGGAAAGTGTGGTATACATATATACAATGGAGTATTACTCGGCAATCCAAAAGAATGAAATCTTGCCATTTGCAACTACGTGGATGGAACTGGAGGGTATTATGCCAAGTGAAATTAGTCAGTCAGAGAAAGACAAAAATCATATGACTTCACTCGTATGAGGACTTTAAGAGACAAAACAGAGGAACATAAGGGAAGGGAAACAAAAATAATATAAAAACAGGGAGGGCGACAGAACAGAAGAGACTCGTAAATATGGAGAACAAACTGAGGGTTACTGGAGGGGGTGTGGGAGGGGGGATGGGCTAAATGGGTCAGGGGCATTAAGCAATCTACTCCTGAAATCATTGTTTCACTATATGCTAATTTGGATGTAAATTTTAAAAAATAAAAAATTAAATTAAAAAAAAAAAAAGAATGTTAATCAGGGTGCCTGGGTGGCTCAGTAGGTTAAGTGCCCGACTTCAGCTCAGGTCAAGATCTCACGGCTCGTGAGTTCGAGCCCCGCGTCGGGCTCTGTGCTGACAACTCAGAGCCTGGAGCCTGCTTCGGATTCTGTGTCTCCTCTCTCTGCCCTGCCCCTTCTTGCGCTCGCTCTCTGCCTCTCTCTCTCAAAAATAAGTATATTAAAAAAAAATTTTAAGAATGTTAATCAGCTGCCTTGAAAACACATCTCTAACCTTTTTGTTTCTGTTTCCACTCTACCACACTCCCACTCACCACTCTTTCTCACCTGGGCTATCATGTGAATACTAGTTAAGTACTGGAGGGCTAGCTGGACCTCTAACTTATTACCTCGCATCTTCTCTTACCGCTTCAAGATCCATTCTTCACATGGTAGCCAGAGTTACTTTTTTTTAAAGTTTATTTATTCTGAGAGAGAGAGAGAGAGAGAGAGAGAGAAGGGGGAGGAATAGAGAGAGAGGGAGAATTCCAATCGGTCTCCGCACCGTCAGTGCAGAGCCTGATGCGGGACTCGAACTCATGAACTGTGAGATCGTGACCTGAGCTGAATGAGAGCAAGAGCCGGACGCTCCGCCGAGGGAGCCACCCAGGCGCCCCGCCAGAGTTACGTTTTTAAAAGGCGTGGCAAAGCTTATCATTCGTCTGCCTAAAATTCTCCAATCACGCTTAGAATAAAATCCAAATTCTTTACTTGGGCCTACAAGGCTCCACCGCATTCGTGTGTATGATTGGGTGCTGGTATCTCAGATCTGCACACAGTTAAAATGGGAAGCTTCCTAGAGTCTTAGGTATCAGCTGGCTGGGAGAGGGTAGACCAGGTCTAGGAGAAGAAACACAGCTGCAGGAACGTACCCAGTCACAGCATCAAGGCAGGTGGCAGATTTGGGTCCAACACAGGCTGGGCTCAGTATTCTTAGGGGGTCGGTCTGGGAGCCGGGTATTGCAATAAGGCTCTCAAAGCAGTGACACTACTCCCCAGGCTGATGCTTCCAGGCCTGTTAAGGTCAGAGTGCTGCTTCGTGGGTTCCAGCTCCCCAGCGACAGCCAGCAAATCACCTGTGCTCCAAACAGGACTCCAGTCCAGGAGGGAGCTGGTTTGCATTCTGGAATCCAGTGGTTGGGAAGTAGGGAGGAAGAAGGAAGGTTAGATCTTGGTAGACTGAAGTATACTCAGGGCGGAATGAGCCCCTGTGGGCCGCATCTGCTATGGAGCGTCACAGGGCTCATATTAATTCGGGGTCAGGCAGAGAGAAGCCCCGTGCTTGATGGTTTTCAACACCTGTAGCTGGATGGGGGCCTCTGGAATCCAGGCCTCGCTTTGAGCCTCAGATCATCCTCTTTCCCTCTGAGCGGGGACCCACTTGCCTCTTTCACTGTGGCCTGTTCTGCCATAGTGTTCAGTCAGTACTTGGTATTCAGGGGGAAAGGTCCGAGCCAGAAGAGGGTTTTTAAAATGAAAAGCTGTGCTGACCCACAACTGTCCCTTCCTCCATTCACTGTGCCAGTCTTCACAGGGGAACACTTAGTGATTTTTATTTTATTTTATCCTATTTAATTTTAATTTTAATTTTTTGGCTAAGGCTGCAGGGCTTCCCCAATGTTTGATGTCTGGTGAAGATGTTTGCTAAGCCTTTGATGGTGACAACAGAGTCTACATTTCCCTTTGGGCTTAATGCAACCTGTCCCATAATTTCTTTAAGCATCTCCACGTTGGCCTCTACAGTCACCTCTTCACGTTTCCGTCACTTCCTTTGTATTTCTTTCATGAGCCGCATTCGTCGTAGGATTTGCCTCCAGCACCCTTGTGAGATCAGACCCATCCTAGTTTCTGCATTGCTTCATGTGTTTTCTTGCTGGGATCTGGTAACACTTCCATCTGCATCCTGATTCTCTGTTTTCTGCTTAAAAAAAGAAGTCAAGCCTCTCAAAACCCCGAGGCACCGAAGACCATTCATTTTCAGCCTCTGATTTCCTGGTGGAAAGAAAGACACGGGTAGTCCCTGGGAAGGTGCGTCAGACATTCTTCAAGGGACAGATCTCGTCCCGGAGGTGGACGGCAGAGAGGTGCACAGCAGGAGGTGGAGGTTGATGTAGCTCGTCTTTGAGAAAAGAGAGTTTTACCGTCTTGAGCTTCTTCCGTCTGAAAATTAGAGGTAAAGGCAAAGAAAGGAGAGAGCTGGATTGTTTCAGTGGAAACATTTTCGGTTATTAGCAATAAAAACGGTAGACCACTTACGAGTCATTAGAGTAGCTTACCATTGTGGGTGCGGGGTTCTTGGAAATCATTGAGAAAAGGGAGAGAGGGTCACCTGCCTAACTGGTTCTGGCAGTGTGCTGCCTTACAGGCAGGTGGAGGGGATACATTGGAGATAGAACAAAGAACAGCTGACAGGAGAAGGGAAGTCATAGGACACCTCCCACACGAAGATACGGGGCCATGTTGAGCATCTACTGGACCAGGACAAGCACATACTCTCATTTTCCTCCTCTCCTTTACCCTTGTGTCCAGCATATACAGACTTGGGATTGTAGTTTGAATTAATTTGATCGCCCCATGGGGCTCGGGGCTGCCATACTGGGGAGTACAGGATCCTAGGGGAGCGCACTACCTGGAACAGAGAGGTAATCAACAAATGGTCATTGGCTGACAGAATCAATGAAAGGACAGATGAACAGTGGAACCATCAAGATCGGTCTACTTGCCTCACGGGGTTGCTATGAGGGTCAAAGGGTTTAATATACATCTAAGAACTTTAACAAACTTTTCAAGCTGCCATTCTAGAGGAAGGTGGTATTTCAAGCACTACTTGCGAAATTTGCACACAGGCGAACTTAATTTATCATTTTTGGATGGAAATATATTAAAATGGAGAAAACACTTTGTTATCTTCTTAAAGCTTTTAACTTGGATCCCAAGTATTTTATCATTTGAGCAGGGGAGTATAAGCAGGTTGAACTTTGACTATTTTTAAGAGCATTAACTACTGGGAATAGTTGTGTGTCTGATGTCAGTTCTTCTTACCACATTATCAACTTTCAGCTTCTCCTGTCATCTCCTGCTTAACTTGAGAGCCCCTCTCCCTCCCTTCCCTTCTAGTTTGTTTATAATCTGATATGTTCTGAACAACCACGGAAAGAAGCTGATAAGAATTATATGCCAGTCGCTGAGTGTTGGGAAGGCTCCAGCCGACCCACTGCGTATGAGCAAGACATACGCGAAGACATGTGTCTCTGTATCCAGAGGGGACAGAGGTCAGGAAGGCATTCTTGTGACATTTAATTCAGAATTCGGACATTGTTGGCCCTTATTTACTGCTGGGCTAAGGCTTCATCCAGAGGGCCTTGTGTGTGGTTGTGATTTTGTTGTTTTGTGTTATTTCTAGGCACCGTCCAAGTTGGGTTCTTTCTAGCTACAGGCACCTTGCACTTTGTACAGGCCTTCTTTGCAAAGGGATGAAGTAAGGACTAGATTGAGTATTAGGCGATATTGGCCCTCTTGCTGGCTTAGACAAAGCTTCTATTTGACGTTGAATACAGAGGATACATGCTTCATTCGTTGGGCCACTTTATTGTGCCGTTAAAAAGTTAAGTACTTTTGACAATCTTGATGCATATTAGCAAGAACTGTGTCCTGCAGGTTTTTCAGGAAAGGTTCTGACTGATGCATGAGGAAGTACAAGCATCGTCAGAATTGGGCCCGGCCTTCAGGCTTTGTGGTGCCCGGGACAGTGTGTGCCCAGCACTGAGGACAGAGATGGGCACAGATGAGAGTTCCATAAATAATTGTTGGGTGACTAGTGAATGAATGACGAGTGAATGAACCAGCGTGTGTGTGAAAGAACCAACAGTGCACGTAAGTTGCCCCTCGGTTTTCGTGGGGTTAGGCATATCCCAGTTCTTAGCTAGTCTGAGGAATTTATGCTGACCTTACTCGATTGCCTGGGAAGGTTTCCCCTGGCACACTCAGACACAGCTGTCTGTTCAAATATTATCCAACAGCAGCCTGCTTTGTCAAACACCAGAAGCTGGTAGACTTGGTCTTTTTCATATCTTTAAGCAACGTGAAATGAATATTACAGAGAGTTGCTCTGAACCACCTGCTGGCAGTCACTGTTTCCCTAGGGCCAGCTGAGTCAGAGACATCCGCTAGATCCAATTTAGTTTCTCTGATTTAATTGGCAATTTTGCTGGGTAGCTGGAGGGGGCTTGCCTTCATCTCTGGCAGATCTGGCTAAGTTGTACATAGCAAAGGGTCTGGAAGGGAGCTGCTCTGGGCCACTTGAGCCTCATTGGGCAGGCTGCTGGACTCCTACTCCCTCAGGGTCTCATAGAGGAGAAGCAGGGAGTGGACAGGCTAGTGCTGTCATGCCAATGGCTGGCCCTGAAACCAGGACAGCTAGGAGGGGGCGGTCACTGCCCTCTTCTTGCCCAGGGTCCCCAGTAGATGGGAAGCAGAGAGCCCTGGTCTTGGGTGTGGTCAAATTCACATTGCTGTCTGACCCCAAGCAAGAGACAACCAGTGGCCAACATTTTAATTTTTGTCCTTGGAGGGATGTAGTTTCATGAAAGTAACTGAAAAATCGATCACGTGAAATAATGCTCACATCAGAGGCACAATGAGAGACTTGGCTTTCTAAGACATTTTGTTTGGACTTATTGAAGCCATTCTACTGCTAGGGGAGGAAGAACCTTTCTTCTACCTTTTCTCTTTCCTTTCCACCCCAATCTTGCCCTGTGCAAGTTTTGAAGTATTCCAGACCATGTAAGGACCAAAGTAACTCAGAATCAGGGACCTCATGGAGGAGAGAAGATCAATGACAGTGGTGTTCAGCAATGAAATCAACAGATCCCAGGGCAGCCAGAATGGAGGCCATCAAGCAGGGGAGAGACTTGATCAGCACCATTGGAGGGGACCCTCAGACTTTCAGGGGGAAGAGTGAGCTATCCAGAGGCCCTGAGGTGGTCCTGGAGGAGCTGAGGCTCCAGCAGATTCACCAGAGGGACTCAGTGTACTCCTCTCCCCATGTTTGATTTTTAACTCTCTGGACCTTGAGGTCTGAGAAATTGAGTTATACTTAATTAGTAATTCACATGACTGCATTGTCACCTGCATAGAACTGAGCATCTCATCTTGGATTTTTTCCCCAATGCTTTTGGGAGAGACAGAGGATAGAATGAAAGAAAAAAAGACATACCATCATTCACTTCCCTCGGGGGGTTTCAGTCATGTCACGGAAGCCGTAAGTACAGTGTTGACAGAAGTGCAAAACGTGTCAATTCTGCGAGAGGAGACTGGATGAAAAACTGCTCTGAAGGCTTGCATGAGATTCTGACTCCCATCAACTACTGTTAGACGGGGCTCCTTCATAAAGCTATGCCATGGCACGCCCAAGGAGCACGACCTTCCGGAATGTAGACCTAGATATTTATTAGAGTGTACTTTTGCATGTTTTACCCCTGACTGAATATAAAAATCCACAAATAACCCCCCCCCCACCAAAGAACCCTTTCCATAAGACGTAGACAAAGCAGGTAGAGAGTTGATTGAAGGAGTAAGCATGACCCAAGCTATTAAGAAGTCACACTTGACTAGTTGCAAGCTGATGAATTAATTGAGTCAAGTCAAAACAAAAGAAAATCACAGCATTTCAATGCACACACATAAAAACACACACACATACACACACACATCACTTAAGTCAAAGATCCATTAGCTTCTCTTTATTGGAAAAATTTAACTAATCAATCCATGCCAATCAGATGGCAAAACAGATTAAAAGAGAAACTGGTTTCATGCATCTGACATCAGAGATGGATTGAACACCGGAGAGGTGTTTGGAATATCAAAAATATGAGTCTTCAAACCAGGTAGGAACATGAAGCCTTGGGAATAAGACTTCCTCATACATTAGAACCATCGTTGCTTCCGGTTGACTGAAGAGTTCCAGCAAAGCCAAAAATGATGCTTTTGAGACAACAAAAGCAAAGCAGAGGCTCCCTAACCAACCTGTGCCTAAGAATCATGTGGAAGTTTATTAAAATTGCAGAGTCCTGGGCCCCACCAAGAGAGGGGAGGATTCAGTAAGCCTCAAGTAGGGCTTGGGAATCTCATGTTTTGACGAGTTCTTTGGATGATGCAGGACTATATTCTGAGAAACCCTGACCTATGGCCACCATCCAAGTAATAGAAAATACTACATTAGCCATTTTCTTATTTATTTACTCAAAACTCATTAATCTGAACCTCGCATGTGCCAAATGCTATGCCAGGGATACAGAGACCCGTATTACACAGAAGGTCAGAGTTGAGCGGAGCCTAAAAGTCTTAGAGGGCAGTCTAGTCGTCGTTATCGCTTACAAATAATCTAATGCACGAATAACACTAATGCCCCAACAAATGAATTTGAGGGCAGACATATCATTCTTATTCGTTTATTATATGGAAAAGCCTGGGAAGGGTAGAAGCAGTGTTATTTGGGATAAGCAATTAAATGTGAGCATCATATGACATACTCTATAACGGACACCCACCCTCCACTATACCAATTTTTCCCAAGACAATTTTGGCAGAATCTCATTTCCAAATGCGTGGGCTCCATCACGTCTCTCTGAATCCTTGTGCAAGCAGAAACGTGCAAATGCTGCCTGGAATAGGAAGTTGAGACCACCGGTCCACCACCTAGTAGAGGAAATTAGTACCTAGACGCCACAAGACAGAGGTTTTGACTAACCTAGGGAGAACCCGATAATCCAGTACCCAAGATACTACACTATTGCGTGGGCAGGCGTAAAAGATTCACCTCGGTGTCACAGAAAGTGTTATTCTCTGGTCTGGGGCTACGGAACCCATGGCAAAAGTAGTTTTAAGTGATATTTTAAGGTTACACTGAAAATGAGTCGCAAAACTAAGAAGTGAGTTTCTGCTCCTGTGTGCTGTTCATTAAGGATTTGTGATAGAGTGTCCTTTATGTTTTCTCTTGACCGTGTTTCCCCGGGGGAGGTGGGAATGACTAAGATAGATGTCTATGAAAGAATGAATATTGATGATACATTATGTAAGGCTCAATGAAAGTTGTGAATTCACCAGATGCTTGGAAAGTCAGCAGCTTCTCTATTATGCATTTCCTTGGCCTCAGCTTGGATGTTTTCCAAGAAGCAGTTACAGAAGCAAGTGGAAGGACCTGGTGTGAGTGAGTGTGTGTGTGCATGTGAATTGGTGTGTGTGTAAACTCTAACTTGTTAAAATGAAGAATGTGTGAGCAACTTTCAAATCTTTCTTTAACTGAGTGATGAGCTTAGATTTTATAGGAAATCAAATTAGAGGCTGAAAAAAAAAAAAAAGAAAAAAGAAACAAACCCAGGATCCTTACTTCTAAGCAGGCTGGCCTCTGGGCAATCATTTTTACGGGAACCAGGTCCTTACTGCTAAGTTTGCTTAGCAACACGTTTTCTTGATGACGGTTCTCAAAGCAGAGGGAAGTGAATGGAGGTTTGATTAACCACAGGCCATAATGGCTATATCAGTTTCTTTTGTAAGTGAAAGATTGTCTTTGCATATTCATAAGGGGGGTGTCTAACCAGCCCTGCTGGATCTGTCAAGGCCTCTAAGCTGTGTTGGATTAGTAAGTGTATGGGAGGCCTCCCAATGGGTGGCCCCGGGGACATTTTTTCACAATCAAGGAATTCAGATTGTACAGAATTTACTCACTGTAAAAGTTGTTAGGCGTAGAAGAAGGTTATAGAATTTATTTTTCCCATAGATCTTTAAGGACAGGACAGAAACTCACTGAATAGATTGGACTCAATACAATGCTGAAGCCTTTGAAATTAACTATTACTGGGGTGGAAGGGGCTAAAGGAACCGCAGAAACCCAGAAGCATGAAAGTCAATCCAATTATCTCAGCAGCTGGGGGTGGGGGCTCGTATATAAATTGGGCATTGTGTGGGATGAAGGACAAATTTCGTATTTTAGGATAATTCAGATTCTCCTAGTAATGTGCTAACAGTAACGAGCTTGGCCATTTGGGTCTAACCTGTTAAAATTTATCTATCTACCAGAGTCATCTGAATTAGAAAAATAAATACAAGGCTCCTATTATTTATACCAGAGTCAACCAAATGCTAAAGTTTTATTTCATTTATGTAATAGTTTTCCTTTTAAAGTTACTTTCAATGTATTATTCTCCAAACAGGTTCAACTAAATGATCAGGATCTGGGCTACCTTATTTACATCCTGTCTTAGAATTATTGGTTAGAATCCAATGCTCTTTCCACAAGATCATGTCACTTCCTTCTGAACAGTTCTCATCTTGGCATCTTTTAATTCTACAGTTTTTTTTTTTTAATTTTTTTTTAACGTTTATTTATTTTTGAGACAGAGAGAGACACAGCATGAATGGGGGAGGGGCAGAGAGAGAGGGAGACACAGAATCGGAAGCAAGCTCCAGGCTCTGAGCCATCAGCCCAGAGCCCGACGCGGGGCTCGAACTCGCGGACCGCAAGATCGTGACCTGAGCTGAAGTCGGACGCTTAACCGACTGAGCCACCCAGGCGCCCCTTAATTCTACAGTTTTGCAAGAGCATTAATATGTCAAAGAGTATTCCATTCTAGAGATTTGAATCTAGAGAGGTGATCACAGGTACCTGTCTAAAAGTAGATAACAAACAGATTTCTATATCACTGGCTCCTCTCTGCTCTACATTTCATAATATCTACAGCGAGACCATGTTTACCAACATTTTGCAAGAGACACATGTAAAGGTAAGACTTACTCACAGCAGTATTTTTTTTTTTAAGTTTATTTATTTTGAGAGGGAGAAAGAGAAAGTGCGAGAGCTTGGGAGAGGGGCAAAGAGAGAGAGAGAGGAGAGAGAATCCCAGTCAGGCTCCGTGCTGTCAGCACAGAGCCCAACACGGGGCTTGAACCCACAAACTGCAAGATCGTGACCTGAGCCAAAGTCAAGAGCTGGGGGCTGAACCAACTGAGCCACCAAGGTATCCCTCGCAGCCGCTTTAAAACAATTCCTTCCCGAGATAAAAACTTAGTTTAGTGAATACACACGCTGAGTAGTAAATGCTTTTCAGAGACTTGGTTTTGCCTGTGAGCTCGTAGAGACCATTATTGGATCCCTAAATTCAGCTTCCAGGAACCTTGAAACAAATGTACGCTGCATTATTCTCATTATTCAATTATGACAGCCTTTCCCCCAGCATTTTAATTAGCACTCATTTACTGAGAATTAAACTGTCATTTTAGTTGAACTCAAAGGAGTACCCCAGGGACACGCATTCCACAAGATAATAAAAGCGCCATATAATTCTGATGCTTCCACAATTTAGATTGGAGCCACGACAGGACTTTTCTGTCAGCCATTTCTGATGGGACTTAATCATTACGCTTAAGCCGGGAGTGGGGGCAGGGAGCACCATGATTCTATACCTGAAAACGTGAGGCCAAATGATGCTGGATCAAGACAGTCCGATCTTTGGTTCCTACTTGACGCTGTTCAGCAGAAAAGTCAAAGGAAAGGATCAGCGTGTTGGACATGTGGCTTGCACCCTGGGTTTTGCCCCATGACAGCTGTGTTTTCCAGGGAAGTATTAGGCTCTGCTTTCCCACAGGTGCGACGGATGCCGTAATGACTGGGCTGTGACTGTGGCCTTGGCTGCTTTCTAGATCTGCCCTTGCTTCTTCAGATCCATCCCTTTTCCTTGCTGCTCGTGGTATAAACCATTTCATGTCTGAGTGTGGCGGGAAACTCTGTCACGGCGATGAAATGGAGAGGCACAGTAGAATGTCCCATTGTTATGTCTGACAAATGCCATTTTCTTTCATTTCTCAACATTCAAGGTAGAACCAGTGGGCTTTTTTTTTTTTTTTTAGCCCGCTTTGAGACCTGGTTCATCTTACAGACTTTCATGCCTTTCCACTCCATCCGCCAAGTAATTCACCAGTTTTGGAAAGCTGAATGACCTTAGTCGATTCTAACAAGTATAAATCACAGGACCACAATTAAAAGGCATAGACTTCCAATTATAAATAAGTCCTAGGAATGTAATGTACAGCATGGGGACCGTAGTTGACATAGCTGTATTATATATTTGAAAGTTGCTAAGACAGTAGATTTCGACACTTCTCATCACACACACACACGCACACACACACACACACACACACACACGTTGAAATTATGTGTGGTGATGGATGTTAACTAAATTTATTGTGGTGATCATTTCACATTATATACGCATTGAATCATCGGTTGTAAACCTTAAACCAATGCAATGTTATATGTGAATTGTATCTACATAAAACTGGAAAAAAATCACAGAGCCGCAGGACTGTAGAAGAAACATGACCTTAGGAATCCGGTCGTATCCAGCACCCCCATTTTATAGTTGGGAAGATTGAGGGTCACAGAAATGAGATGACATTCCCAGGGCCAAATTAGGTGGCTTAATTTATGGGAAATTAAAACTGGAGCTCCGTTATTCTGGTTTTCACGTGTTTGCCTTCTCTATACATACCGTGAGGCAAGCAGTATCTTATAGTGGGGAAGACCAGGAAGTCTGGGCTCCACATGCCTGGGTCTGAGTTCCAGCTCCATCACCTTCTACTGAGTCACTTAGAAAATGCCTTAGTTTTCATGAAAGTCCTATCTCATTTCTAACATGCAGTAAGAGCTCAGAAATATTATCTCTGGTCTTTACTGTATCTCCCTGTTTTCCGTGAGTCCTTACAGCCGCCGTAGCGTAGGAAGCAGGCCTTTGGGTTTTATCTGTCTGTCCCCCAGGCCTTAACTTCCCACCATGCTTTGTACCAGCTCTTTGTGCTTTGGCTCTAAACCTCACATGCAAGGTAAGCGGTATCAGTCCATCTTTAAGATGAAAACAATAGGCACAAAGAAATAATTTGCCCAAGGCCCGTAGCGCACAGATTAGGAATCTCTTTGATTACAAAATCTAGACCACTTCCATGTAGGTAAGGTCATTATCACTTGTAGCTCTAAGGCTAGACCTTTCAGATGTTGTCTACTGTCTCAGATGTTCAGTAGACAACATCTGAAATAAACGCAGAGTTTATTGTTGGTGGACGACAAGGCAGTGTGCCTCTTCCCATATCATGCTTTTGGAAGTACGTCCTATTGTTTGCTGGTGACACGGCTTCGCCTCTAAACCTCTTGCTCTTTGGCAACAAAAGATGAGTCTTTTCTCACCTCTGATTCCCTGCAAGTCATGTGCGTGGAGAAGGAAGTTGAGAAGTCCTGTGAGAAAGAAAGGTGAAGTTTTAATAAGAGTGAGAGTATCTTACATTTTTGTTGATTGGGGTTGTAGTTGGCTTTAAAAAGACAGAAGCAAAGAAGAAGTCTTCTTGGGAAAACAGACTAGCGCAACTTGATAGAGGAAAATGAGAAGATTCGTTTTTTTTTTTTTTCTGCTTGTCACAAAATTCTCCAGGAATATTTGCTCCACTCTTGCTGATAGCCTGCCATATTGATGTTCCCCGCACAGACCGCTGAAGTACAGAGCCCTTACAAGACTTCTTGTTAAATCCTTGTTTCCTTTTAGTTCAAGTGAGCGCTTTTATTCTTGTGTGTGATTTTGAAATTTCTTGGCAAAGCTAAGGGGGGAAAAAAACTCCTTCTGAACAGATGAGCATCTCTCCTCCTCGTATCGATTTGAGAAAAGGAGCTTCTGCCAGATAATTTCATCAGGATTAAAGAGTTCTGATGTCTGCCCTGCAAATGTGAGATTGTAGGAAGTGGCCAGGATGGAATGATGGTTTGTTCAGAACCCAACCTGAGGCAGGCCGGCTATCCTCTTGAATATAGTAAAGACAACAGTCAGCCCATCAGCCAACATTTACCTATTTTAGAACCACCAGTGGACATAATGGCATCTTCGACCTTAGGAATATACCTCTTCGTGAGAAGAAAAGCAACAAACACATAAATAAATCCAGGATCAGACAGTAAGCTAATTGTACCGCATAGGAAATAGCAAGTTGTAGTTCACTAAATGCCCTTCTCTGCATCATGTCACTTAATCTTCACAAGGGTTGATTGTGGTTTTCGAGGTAGGCGCTGGGCACCGGGGTGGGAGACACATTCTCTCTGGCTGTCTCTCTCTTTTCCATTCCATTCGCTCTGGGTTGGTATCGTGCCTTGAATCACCCTTGCTTCCTGTCATGGAGGTAAGAGTCTCTGCCTCTATTTGAACTCTGGGTCATCCTCTTGTATCTGTGACTACTCCCTCCCGAGGTGAGCTCATCCAACTCAAGGACTTTACATAGCATCACCATGTGGATGCTCCCAGATTTATATCTTCATCCAAACTCTCCTCTGAGCCCCACATTCACATATTTTACTTGATAACTAACTACAGAGGATGCTGTAATTGGATGTCTCACAGGAATCGCAGTGTTAAGATATCCAAAATGGAACTCTTGATTTTCTCCTGCTCTCAAACTCTTTCTTACCGTACCCTACCTCCATCCCTCCTGGTCCTACATGCTCCCCCGTGGGCCCAGGCTGGAAACTTAGGAGTTACCCTTAATTTCTGTCTTTCCATCCTTGCCAACACGTAGTCTATGAGCGAGTCCCCTTGACTGGACATCTACGATATACTTCACGCTCTTTGTTCCTCCTCATCTTCTCTTGTCATCATCTCAGCTCACATCATCATCGTCTCCTGGCCAGGCTACTGCGGTGGCTCCCTTATCTATTTCCCTGTGGCCACTCTGCCCTTCCAACCACCCCTGACATGCCATTCCCTACATAGTATCTAGAGAGATCTTCTTTTTTTTTTAAATGTTTATTTGTTTTTGAGGGTGGGGTGCACGTGCATGTGTGCACATATGCGTGGGGGGCGGGCAGAAAGAGAGAGTGGGAGAGAGAGAATCCCAGGCAGGCGCTCTGCTGTCAGTGTGGAGCCCGACATGGGGCTTGATCCCATGAACCGTGAGATCCTGACCTGAGCCAAAATCAAGAGTTGGACGCTCAACCGAGCCACCCAGGCAAGGCGCCCCTCTAGAGGGATGTTTAAAAAGCAAAACAAAACAGAGCAAAACAAAACCAATTCATGTCTTCCCCACGCTTAAATCTCTTAATGACCTCCAGTTCTACTCAGAAAACATTTAAACTCCTTCCCCTGCCTTAAATGCTATATGGGATATGGCTCCTGTCCACGTGCTAAACTCCCCAACCTCATTTGGGGCTCCTGTCCCCCTTGTCACCATTTCTCAGCCTTCCCTGGCCTCCTGACACTTTCTAGAACACACCAAGCTCTTTCCGACACCAGGAGCTTTGCAACCTGTCGTCGTCTTTCCCTTTCTGGTTCTTAGCCTGGCTCCTCCTTATTTTCCGTGTTTTCATTTTAAATTTAACCTCGCCTGGTCACCCCTTATTTCTCTACCACCACACCTGGTGGATTTTCTTCTTAGAACTTACTTTTGTCTAAAATTATTTCAATCTGGGGGCGTCTGAGTGCGTCAGTCGGTTAAGCGTCTGACTTCGGCTCAGGTCATGATCTCGCAGTTTGTGGGTTTAAGCCCCGCATCGGGCTCTGTGCTGAGATCTCGGAGCCTGGAGCCTGCTTCGGATTCTGTGCGCGTCTCTCTCTCTACCCTTTCCCCACTCACGCTCTGTCTCTCTCTCCTTCAAAAATCAATACACATTAAAATTATTTCAATCTGGAAGTGGGATCCTCCATGTATTTCCGGGCAATTTTCCAAATGTCCCTACTTTGGGCTTGACTTCAAGTCGCCTACTTAACTTTTTGTACCGATGGCTCACAATGGCATCTCCCAGAATCCTGCCTTACCTTGATTTCTAACAAGGCCAACGGATTTATCCAAGCCACAGAGAGGCGAGTTTTTCCATTTTGCCAGTCAAAGCGCTTTGCACTTTACTGAAGCTGGGGTGACAGTGGTGGTTAATAATGGGAGGGTGGCTTTTGGAATAAGTGACAAAGAACGTGTCTGGCGACCGCATATGACTGATGCATTTTCACGAAGGAAATTCCAGAACTAATTGTCAGTGATTTTCAGTTAGCTGCCACTTGTGTCTCTCCTCTCTTTAGTGGAATGGAAAGAAAACTCTGCTTACCCTCGTGTAGACACAAAATGAAGACCGATGAAGTCTTTGAACTAGGAAGGGACACTTGTAACCTGGGCAGTTCATTCTGGCTTTATTCAAGGATGGTTTTAAAACCCCAAGAGGCAGCTTCTCGGGCCAAACATTTTGTATTTCTCCTTGCTTTCTTTTCTTGCACATGGCATTGTCATCCTTGTTAGGTGCCCACTGTAGAGTCACCTTTGCCGGAGAGAAAAATGAGTAAGACAAAGACAGAAAGACATGACACCAGAAGAGGGTGGTTGGGTCGGAGTGCAGGAGAGGCCAGTATGAACAATCTCTGCTCCTACCTGTTTTAATTATCTCCCAGTTTAGTTCAACGCGTGCTTCCCTGTGGCTGTCATGGTGTCTGAGTATGTTGAAATGTAACACCGCCGACATTGGAATGATGCTCAGTAACGCACTCTAATTAAAGCCAGCCACCGGCGGCCACAGGAGCTCTATGTGAAGGAGGTGATGCCGTGAATCTGATGCCTGAGAGAGAAAGAAGTAGCAGGGAAGGGCAAGAAATCGGAAGTCTGTACGAGGAGCTCAGTGTTCGAGTATTGACCGTTGGCTACTCATGCGTCCTCCGGGTCTTAGGAGAGCCCCCCCAGCTCTGGTTTTGCTTCTCCAGAGTGAGGAGAGCAGATGCGGTTCAGGTAGGAAATATCCAAAAATAAACACACACACAGAGCTTCGTTCCATAGGGGGGAAAACCGAGGCCTGGAACAGGCGTGTAAGGACAAAGCCAAGTTTCACCCACATCACTTTTCACACGGCTGCTTAGAGGGTGAGGCTTGGTGATGATCAATGAGTTGCTAATCAATGTGCAATATTGGCAACTAAGCTCTGGTGATTTTTCCTAAGAGGTAGGCTACAGCTGGCTAGGCCATGAAGCTGCATCAACTCTACTGATAAATAGAGACCAAGTCAGGGTCAGTGTCATCTCCATTGACTCTCCCGCTGCTTCCTACCCCCAGTGGATCGTGATAAATGGCACCATCTCGCTCAGTTCCTTACGTTGAATCCTAGGGGTCGTCCTTCACCCTTTCATTCTTCTGCTGCTCACATTCAACCCCTAAGAGGCTCTGTCCACCTGCCTTCACAACAATCCCTATTCGTCCATTATCCAGCTCTGTCACCACCCCCACAGTCCAAGCCAATGCCGTCCCTCCCCGACTACTGGACATGACCCCTGAGCAGCCTCCTACTTCCACGCCTGCCTTTCTCTACTACCTGTCACCCTTACAGCAGCCGAGTATTGTTCTTCACATAAATCAACTCATTTTCACGCCGCTGCTTGAAACCCTACAATGATTTTCCGTTACAGTTAGGAAAAAAAAATGCCAACACCTCACCCTGGCCTGTAAGTCCTTATATAATCTGGCTCCAGCTAATTTCTCTGGTTTCATCTTGTACCTCTTTCCCCTTTGCTCACCGCACTGCAGACACACTGGCCTTCTTCTGTTCCCTGAAGATGCCGAGGCCGTCCCTCCCGAGGCCTTTTGTACCGCTGCTCACTCTGGAATGCTCTTACCCCAGACACTCTCCAGGCTGACTTCTCATCACTCAAAACTCAGCCTCCAAGGTCTCCTTCCCAGAGAGAAGTTACCGGTTGCCCCCCTGCACACACACTGCCATACACGGTCCCCACCACATTATTCTGCTTTGTTTTCCTTGTGGCACTTACCCCTCTCTGAAATGATTTTATTATTTCCAGTGATCTTTGACTCTGCTCTCTAGAATGGAAGGCACAGGTATGCTAAGACAATGTGTCATTACCCATTTTATTCTCAATGCCAGAAACAATGCTGGGTGCATAGAAGGGGTTTGCTCAATAAACAGTTGTTGAATAAATACAGGAATGAATCCATGAAGGTCGCCATCATTAATATCATCACCATAGCAGCTGTCGCTTTTTACATGTACTTATTATCCACCAGGGGCACTGTCTCCATGAGCCTCCACAGCAACCACAGGACAAGGAACTAAGGTTGAAAAGGTTCTGACACCTGCCCAAGGTTGCAGGTAGTAAAGAACGAAAGCAGTCCGTCTGGGTCCAAAGCCTCTGCTCTTCTAGTCTTAACACTGTGGTTACAAGGAGTGGCTGGTCCTGCTTTGCTAGGGTGTGGGCTTAAAAACATTCATCCATTCCTTTTATTGGGTCAGCTGTTAATTTGGGACCAGTTTGCTGGGCACCGTATGAGTGAATTTCGCAGTGAACAAGATACAATTTGTGCTTTCGTTTATCTTGCACTCCAGTCATTATTTGGTTAATGCTCACAAGAGTCATTCTGATTGCATTCGTTTGCTGGGGCCGCCATAACAAAATCCCACAGACCAGGTGGCTTGAACAGCAGAAGTGGATTTCCTCACAGTCCCGGAGGCTGGATGTCCAAGATCCAGGTGCTGGCAGGGGTTGGATTCCTCTGAGCCTTTCTTGTTGGTTTGCAGATGGCCACCCCCTTGTTGTGTCCTCACGTGGCCTTTTCTCTGCTCATGCCCATCAACGAGGTCTCTTCCTTTTCCTGTAAGGACAAAAGTCACAGTGAAGTAGGGCCCCGCTGTCATGACTTCATTTACCCGTGCCTTTTTAAAGGCCATATCTCCAAATACAGTCGCGTCAGGGTTAGGGCTTCAACATACAAATTTTGGGAGGACACAATTCCATTGATAACACTGATCGTCTGGAAATATGAACCCTTTAAAGGCATGAATAAAACCTGAATTTCCAACTGGATTAATATTAGTATTGTATAGGTCCTAGATTAAACTCATTTATATTAGTATGTGATGCCTGTCCAAGGTTATATTTCAAAGTCCAAGGCTATATTTTACAACGATGTGCAAAATCAGTTATTTTTGAGAGAAAGATCTAAAGAAATCATATCGCAAATAAGAAGGGCACTCACGCATATAACGTTCATACAGCACGGGATGGCCAGAGAGGAACAAATTTATCTTGAATGTAGCCAAGTCTCTTTCTTCCATCTGTGTCTTCGTAAGTGAATGAGGGACTTCTATATATATTGGATTTTCATAACACATCTTCTGGCAAAGGTGTATAAAGAAAGTTTTGAAAGGATAGCGACTGAAGAAGGTATGAGGCAGGATCCGACTGGATTTGAATAATCTCTCCCAGCTGGTTTTGCAGAACAGAGTGACCTAATGCTTGGCTGAGATTCGACTATATTTATGACTTTTGCCTGGAATACCAGCATCGATGATTAACTGATAGAGGGATACAGAGGCCCAAACACTTTAAAAAATAGTATCCGTACAAGAGCGTCTTTATATTTAGGTTTGAAAAAATTCTTTTGGGGTGCTTTGCCTGTATTCAAAAAATTAAAATTTTTATCTTCCTTGGCACATAGCCAGTTTAAGTTCTAGAAGCCAGAAGGGTTAGGGCAGGGCATAGTACTCCTATTTGTCTAGCTAAAGGATTTAGCAGAGAGGCTAGAAGTGGGTAATGTTCAAGAAAGGTCAGATGTTTGGAAAGCTCAGTTAAACAACACAATCACAACAATAAAAATACTGCATCATTAATAGACAGCTTGGGTGGTGGGCGATAAAATGGGGATAAAACAGGCTGAATTCATGTCCAAACACTGTCTCTGACTGGCCTGGGTTTCCTCATATGTAAAATGAGGCCTTAGGGGCTGGTTCCAAGTTCTCTCTAAAATGTCCTGTTTTATGGTGTTGGATGATGATTCCCAGTTGGAGATCAGGTAGGGTTTCCAGATTCAGCAAATACAAATACAGGTGTCTTGTCTGTCAACCCTAATATGAGAAGATGGCCTGAGAGGCCCCTGGAGGATACAAAGTCATCACAAATGATCTGTAGCGTTCATGATCTTCTGGCATTTAATAGACACCTGACTGCTTATGTTAAGCTTTGGAACTTGTAGCATTTTCAGATTGGTTTTGGACCGGTTGAAAATGCTCCTCTGCCTACTGATACGGCCCCAGGCACAGAACTCAGAGCAAGCTAGGTGACGAAGTGCGACCGAAACCACTAAATTCTACTCCTGAAACTATTACACTGTATGTTCAATAACTGGAATTTAAGCAAAAACATGAAACATAAAAAGAAAAAAGCAAAGAGAAAGAAACCATTGTAATGACCTTGCCCTAGCCTTGCAATGGTTCCCCAATGGGGCGGAAACCGGCCAGTAACACTCCTCAGGCAAGGTTCTGCCGGGGTCAAGACGGCAGGCAAAGTTTTGCTCTGCCTCTGTCCTTTTATAACAAGCCATACATGGGCATTCTGGAAGAATTTGCATGCCTAACAATGTACCGTCGCGGAAAATAATACATTACATCGGGTACTCTGGGATCCCGAACCAAATTCAGCCCCAGCCCGGCCACACTCTCAGAGGCCGGGGAAGAAATGAGTTCCCGGATCAGGGAAAATCATTGCCTTGAAGAACTTTGGAAGAATGTGTGGCAGCAGATCTGTATAGAAACCAGTAAGCTATTTGTTCCCTGTGCCAGGATAGTACTGCACTTCCGGCATTTTGAGAACTGACTTATGGTTCAGGCCAGACACAGCGAGTGAATTCGCCAGCCAAATTGTCCAACATCGTAGCAAAGAAAATGTGAGTCAAACAAAGCAAGACAGGGCATATGGGTTCTGGGTTTTGGGGTCGTAAATACAGGTTAGGAGCTTTATACCAATTGCTTCTGTCCCTTGACACATTTCCATTTTAAGGTTAAGTAGGTTTAATTACACAGCTCCTTTTCCCATCTTTCCTTCTTTTTGACATTACATAAGATATTTTAGGAACAGAGAAAGGTTAATGGGCCTATGATGGGCCCTAGAATTAACTTCCTTAATTAAGCCTCCAGAAGACATCTTTTCATTTCTTTTAATGACCTGTCTTGGTTAAAAAAGACCCGAAGCTCCTGAAGTTTTGTGCAGGTCCTGCTTGTATAAGACCCGTGCAACCTAGCACATGATTGCAGCTTTGTCTTAGATGATGTTTCTGGTTTAAGCAAGTGCTGTCATCAACAGGGGGGCCGAAGTTGATGGGCAACGAGAAGATTAATCCGTTCAGTGTTGTGACTTTGGAAAATTCACCTTTGTGGATTTAGACTCTTATTCAGGCATCGATTTATTTTTATAGAGCAAACAGATGAATATATCCCTCCTCACGTTATGCTCATCAAATATTTGTAAATTAAACTACAATTTAAATGTACCAGCTAGTGGACTACAATCAAAAAAACCTTGCCATGAGTCTTTTCTAAAACTCCTCTATCATACTTTAATTTATCTCTTATTATTTAAGAATTTTTAATATGTTTCTCTTACACCAAGGCCTGCTATACATTAATTTCTTTCCTCTTCTTTCAGATTAGATGTCTTTGAGGAACCATCATCATTGATGAGACTTTTCAGAACCCATTTGAACATGACCAAATACTTGTAGATTTAAGGACACTCCCTGTGTTCCTAGTTTTTTTGGTTTAATTTGTCAGTATCTCATTTACATTTCCTGACATTATTGGAGGAGAAAACATACATGCTATTAATGTTCTTGTTCTTCCAAAATGAGAATTCTAGCAGTACTTCCTAATGTTACTGATCATATCTATCTATGTATCTATATGTATCTATCTTCTATATGGCTGGCATCTATCTATTTCTGTATCTGTCTATCTATCTCTATCTATCTATCTGGCTAGCAGATTCTGATTTAGAGCTCTGGACCAAGCCAATGAAATCTAATCTGTGTTTACCAAAGCTACCCAGAGGATACTGATGGGCACCCCATGTACATATGTGTGTCTGGAAATGAAGTCTGTCTTAGAGCTCCAAGCCCAGGGCACTGGGTGGCTTCTGTTCCTTCTTCTTCAAGTCCTGTCTTCTACCTGATCACAGAACTTCCTGAAAAGGGAATTGTTGCTAAACAGCTTCTTGTGACATTGACCTCAGTGCTGAGCATGAAACAGAGAGCTGTTATTATCTAACTATGCAAATGTGAGAGTCAATGAATGTGCACTTGGTTGAAAGGGCGTGTGAGGGACAAAATCGGGAATCTGTTCCAGGTGTTTCCATGGTTCTCTCTCCCAGGTAATGGTTGGTTTCTTATGGTGTGTAGATCCTTCACCTTGCTAATGGACATCCTGTGTTTCGTTACAAAAAGAGTTTGTAGAACCGAGATGGATTTCTAGGAGAATGTCTGCAAAATGGTGCCTTCTTAAAAATGGTGCCTTGTCTTTCCTCTTCCTCTAATTCAGATAGCATGTGGTGTGGATGCCTGTCACCACTTGGTGTCTTATTCGTATTATATACCCTGAGTCTAATTCTTCCTATGAGTATTAATGTAGTATCCATATTCAATAGAGTGGAAAATAAATGACCTTATGCCTGTCTTTTGCTCTCCTCTTCGGGACAGGGCTGGAATGAGCAAATTAATCTGTAATGGGATGGCCAGACTGGGAGGTGGCAGGGGACATGTGGCATGGGCAAAGAGGGTGTGCAGATCCAGCTGCAAAGCTCAGAGCATAATATCCGAAGGGTAGGGCAACCCAAAGTAGTTAACATCATGGACTCTGCAGTAATTAGACAGAGCACGATCAGGAGAGACCAACAAGTAAACAATCTATGGAGACTTTTCTGTGTTTCCCTCACCTGTAAAATGTAGGTAATTCAGTACTTAGTAAATTGGTTTGTTGCGAAGATTAAATTAGTTTCATACACATAAAGTATACCAAATGGTACCTGGCACATGGTAAGATTGAATTAACACGTGAAACAGTATTGTTGTCATGTTCTCATCAGCAGAAACCAGAGTAGAAGGTGGGTTCTGGGCTTTAGGAGTAGAGAATAGGAAGGAAGGGTGGAAGATAGGGTGCAATGTAGCTTGACCGCTGAGTGGAGACTGCTGAGTCGGAGCTCTTGAAAGCTTTCCCACTTGAGTCCCAAATCGATCTTGAAGGCCAGTTGAGCTGAGCTTGAAGCAGAGGCTCCCAAGAACCCCAATGTGGGGATATGGGGGAGCAGAGGCCGAGACCCAATTTCTACATCTGTTTAATTGGCCTCATCTCTTGACTTTCTCTCCTCCTGCCAACACCATCGGGCCCCAAGGGAAAGAGTTCTCTGACCATGTGGGAGAGTGGCTGGTGTCCATGTTAGCTCTCTTAGACTGACAGTCCCCAGAAGGTAGGGCTTGGTTGTACTTGAGGCTATAACTCTGCTGAGTTTATGTCATAGGCAATTACATGTTTAATAAATGATATGAGGTAGATCATTTCCCGTTAGGGTAGTGACCAAACTAACGTAGGTAATTTCATTATTAATATCAATTCAATTCCTTAACATCCGTCATTGGAGAATCACAAAGATCAATCCGTTGCAAATATTTCCACTAGATCTGCAGTTGCTATGTATTCTTCACATATGAAGGAATAATGTGGTACCTACTTTGCACAGAGACTATATCCCTTTCATTACTTCCTTCGTCGAACATGCACTGAATGCCTACTATGTGTTGGCAGGGGTACTTGGTACTCAAGAAGAACAAGACGCATATGACATGGCTCCTGACCCCAAGGTGTCATAAACTGGTGCAAGGACAGAGACAAGTTGACAAACAGTTTATGAAAGTGCCGCCAATTGGGCAAACATGAAGTGCCGTTGGGATCCAAGGATGATCAGCTCTACTCAGTGGTAGAGAGTCATGGTCAAGAGGCGCTGATAGAGGTGATAAAAGGAATCCCAGAGCATCCTTGACTTTCGATGGGGTTACGTCCCAGTAAATCCGTTGTCGGTTGAAAATATGTTTAATACATCTAACCCACCGGACATCGTAGCTGAGCCTCGCCTACCTTAAACACGCTCAGGACATTTACATTAGCCTGCAGTTGGGCAGTCATCTCGCACGAAGCCTTTTTTGTAATAAAGTGTTGGAAAATCTCATGTAACTTAATGAATACTGTACTAAAAGTGAAAAGCAGCATGGTTGTGTGGGTACAGAACAGTTGTCAGTGTAATGGTTGTTGGCCCTGGGGATTGCAAGGCTGACTGGGAGCTGAGACTGGCTGCTGCTACCTATCCAGTATCTCCAGAGAGGATTGTACCGCCTAGCGCTAGCCAGGGAAAAGACCCAAATTCAAAGTTCTGTGTACGGTTTCTACCAAATGCAGATCCCCATCACAGAGTCAAACCATCATCAGCTGAACCATGATAAATCGGGGACTGTCTATCCAAGGTCTTAAAAAATAAGAAGAGGTTTATTTGACAGAGAAGGGAAAAGGATTTGCAGCAGAGAAGCAGCTTGGGAAAAGGGAGAGGCATGTAACAGGTGTATTAGGAAGTCGGTGTAAAAGTAGAAAGTGGGAGAAATGGGTTGGGTGGCTAAATAAGAGCAGTATCACCAAAGACCTTGCGTGAAAAACTTGACAGTATTGACTTTATCAGAAATCATTAGAGTACTTAAGAAGATAATGTGATCAAACTTGCCTCCGAGAATGTTCTTTCTGATGACAGTTTGGAGGAGGCACTGGATGAGAGCAAAATATTGCATAAGGGGACTGGGTGTGAAGTTGAGAGACTGTCTTAATGTGCACATCATATATGATAAGGACCTAAGCTAAAGCAGGGCAAGGGGGATAGAAAGGAGGATTTAAAAAATCATTTAGGAGCATCCGTGTGGTTGCAAATGGCAAGATTTCATTTTTAATGGCTGAGTAATATTCCAATATGTATACATACCACATTTGCCTTATCCATTCATCTATTGAGGGACACTTGGGTTCCTTCAATATCTTGATGATTGTGAATAATGCTGCAATAAACACAGGGGTGCGTATTTCTGAAATCACTACAACACCGTATATTAATTATACTTGAAATAAATAAATGAATATTTAAAAAAAATCATTTAGGAGGCACAATCAAAAGGACTTGGCAGCCAGCTGGATGTCTAGATGTGAAGGAGAAGTACTTAATGCCAAATATATTTACTGTTGGTTATCACAGTCTGTGATGTATAGTCCTGCTTCGGGTCCTTACTGGTGATCCAAAGCAAATTGTGCCCCAATAGCCCTCAGAGGAAAAAACCTCCTAGAACAAAAGACGAATACATCTTAAGGAGGTTTTGGATTTCATTGGGGTCCTTTCTCCATTTAAATTCACAGAAAAACCCAAGCAGGTTCACTAACTGAAAATTTATTGATGGAGCTAATGGTGCATCCAGAGAGTATTGGTCTCCATCTCTAGATCATTCCTTCCCACATTTGAGATGCACACCAGTCACCCGGAGATCTGCCTAAATTGTAGGTTCTGATTCATTCAGTCTGGGGTTGGGGTTTGACATCCCTCCTGTTTCACAAAGCTTCCAGGTGAGGGAGATGCCCTGGACCACGGTTTGAGTCGTCCGTGTCTAGACCGTTTCACAAGGAGGGAAATACAACTTGTTGGTGTGTCAAAATGGGCCTGACCTGACGGCAACAATTGGAACAATAGCACAGGTCTCAGGTTACACTGCTGCTGTTGCTGCAGACCTTTCAAGTCTTGTCTGGGTGGGGCCTCTTGGGAATGGTACCCGTCCCAGGAAGAGAACTGGTAAAGTCCTATACAGTCCTATATAGTCTGAGCCAATAAGGTTGTCCTCGTGTTCCACCAAGAGCCACAGAGAGTTTTCTCCCCATGCTGCCCCTGGCATGTCTCACTGAGTAATCAAACCCCAACTCAAACCCCTGGCCCACACACAGTCCCACCTAGCCAAAATGGGATAGCGTTGAGTTTTGTGAAACTTGCTGTGGGGGTGAGGAATATTTTGGGTTAAGAGTTATAAAAGGTTCTTTGTAGCAATTGCAATATTTATGTACCTGTCACCAGAGACAAACAAGCCTGGAAATTAGGAAACTGACTCCTTCTTACCTTGTGAGTCAGCTTTCATCCATGCTTGACCTCTACTTACTGACCATGCGGTGCTCAGGTTACAGTTTGTTTATATATGCCAGCTCTTTAATTACGAGAGCATAAGTCCTAGGGACCAGGACCAGATGCTGGGGTTGGCATTGCCTGGTGGGAGACTGACAAATGGCCTTGGGTGGCTCAGACCCAACCTGGCCTGCTCTGGTTGCCTGAAATAGAGAGGAAATTTTGCTGTAGGGAGACTGCAGTAGGCTCTGAAATTAAGAGGAGTCTAGATGGAGGAAAAGCGCTACCTTGGGAATCAGGAAACTAGTTCTAACTCAGCAATAACTGGTTATGTGATTTTGGACGAGGCATTTTGTCTTTCTCGGCCTTAGTTTCTCTCTCTGAGAAATGAGGATGTAGGCCAGTGGTGTTCAGACTTGTTCTCTGCAGAACCCTACAGTTTTCATGGAGGTACTAGGAGGATCAGACTGGATCTACCAAAAAATTACCAACTCGTATGGCTCATAAGGGTTGGTAGCTCCCCAACATACACACGCCCTTGGTGTTTGGTGTGATGGTAACCTTTTACCATTCCACAGAAGTGTTTCCACTGGGGAGGCCATGGATTTAGAGTTTGGACTCCAAAAAATTTAACTCTAATGTTGCCCTCAGGAATCCTATGAGCATGTCACACATGGAAAATACTTAGAAAAAAAAAGCACATTAACTATATGAAGGTGACAGCATCTATTGTATTTCTGGGGTATACTTGATCTTTTTTTTTTTTTTAAGCTTATTTATTTGAGAGAGAGAGAGAGTGCGCCAGCTGGGGAGGGACAGAGAGAGAGGGAGAGAAAGAATCTGAAGCAGGATCCGCCCTGTCATCGCAGCGCCCAACACAGTGCTCGAACTCACGAACCATGAGATCATGACCCGAGCCGAAATCAAGAGTCGGACGCTCAGCCGAGTGAGCCACGCAGGCACCCCCGGGGTATACTTTATCTTAAGAAAATGGATTGATTTCTGAAAAGCCAGTTTCCTGAATTAATTTTAGCAAGCCAAACCGACTAACCTACTTTAAAAAAAAAAATGCACTTATTCGGGGTCCTGGACCATAAGTTGGAGCTACATAGATCAACTGCTAGACTTGTCTTGATCGCAAAAATATTTCCTCCAAGGAGCACATCATCTTAGGAATTCATTTAAAAGAGGTTTACCCGTTTTCATTGTCTTGATTGTGTGTTTTCATGTGTTCAAATTCTTCCTGTGGTCTGTACTAAAGGGATTGTTGCTCTGCTCGTATTTTGCCGACTCTGATTTTCCCAGGAGGGTTTGCGTTCGGCAGGCTGAACAGGTTTACAAGCGCTGAAGTGCCTAGGAGCAAAGTTCAATCAAAGTGGCTATTTATATACAACTTGTACTTACAATGGAACATTTCACAAAGGATTTCCCTTTGTAACACTGACAACAGTGACTTGAAAACAGCAGGTATACTTGTTGAATGACCGAATGATCATTCATTCGTTTATTCATTCCATGGCATTGACCCCCATCACAGAGCTCTCTGTGAATTACTGTTTTCTACTTTGGAGAATTGAAATGAAGCTGAGCTTCTTCTAATAACTATGCTTTCATCTTGACCCGCTCAGCCAGCTGGGGCTTCGTATTCACCCGGCTTCCGAGGTCAGTCTTTTTGGGCCAGAGGCTACACACCGTTTTTCTACCGTTCTGTTTCCTCAGTGGGATTCTCCTCTTTGGCTCTTGCCCTTGACCGTAGAATTACCATTCAACGCAGAAACTACTGACAAAAGGGGGCATTTTTGTGTGTGTGAGTAGGGGCAGATCGTGATTACTTAATAGAAACTTGAGTCTCAAAAATACCGTGCAATCTAGGGGATTTTCATCCCGCTGAATATTTTCGTTATTTGCTTATGTGAGAATATACAAGTTCGTGTGCACAAATGTGTTTAGTCTTTTCATATTACAAGCCAATGCCTGATTGAAAATTTGACATCAGAGGACTGACAGATTGGACTCAGACTCCCATGGGGTTGAGAGCATCTTCAGAAAAAAACATTATATTCCTACCTTCCAGAAGATGGGGAAGTGGCTTTTTAAAGCATTGTGTATGAGAAAGATGATTAATAAGCTATAAAATAAGTGAGGCTATAGACTAGGAAATCGGTTCTGGAACTCAAAGGGTCAATGGTCCAATTCACTTAACTAAGAAAACTGTGGGTAAGAGAGCATGAGACACCAATAAGGAGGGACTGAGAGAAGAAAGCAAGAGACTGCACTTTCCATTTCCTTACTTGACCTTGAGCCCCTCTGGAGCTAAGCATGCCCATCCATAAACTAAGGACAGATGAGCTGCCTCTCGATTTTCAGTGATCTTGGAGGTCTGTGCGGACAGTAATGGATCAGAGCATTATAATATTAAGAGTGTCAGAGAGACTCTTTGAAGAAGGCACGGTTGCAGCTGAGTGGAGCTCTGGATGGCCCACTCCAGCTCCTGATTCATCACTGTTCAATCTGGCCGAGGAACACACTTTTAAAGACCCTGGGAAGATACCCGGGGAACCTGAGGTGGTGATTCACCAAATTAGAATGACTCTAACCAGCCGCAACGTGCAATCATTGGAGAAGGTACGTGCTGACCTGCTCAGAGGCGCAAAGGAAAAGAATCTCATCGTGAAAGGACCAGTTCGGATGCCTACCAAGACTCTGAGAATCACTACAAGAAAAACTCTTCGTGGTGAAGGTTCTAAGACTTGGGATTGTTTTCAGGTGAGGAGCTGCAGGCGACTCATTGATTTGCACAGTCCTTCTGAGATTGTTCCGCAGATTACTTCCATCGGTCTCGAGCCAGGAGTCGAGGTTGAAGTCACCAGTGCTGACGCTTAAATCAGCTTTTTGAATGAACTGATTATGGGTTGTTACAAAAAAAAAGAAAGAAAGAAAAAGAAAAATCAGAGGGATAGTGCAGTGACTCATCATGAGATGACTATGGCAAAGGCACAGGTGTTGAAGCCATACAGACCACTGTTCAAGTCTGAAACTCTGCCACTTATTAGGATACTTTGAGAAAGGCATTCAGCTTTCCTGAGCCACACAACTGTGGCTGCACCTTTAAATTCGAATTAATAAAGTTGAGGGGCTCCTGGTTGGCTCAGTCGGTTAAGCGTCTGACCCTTGGTTTCAACTCGGGTCATGATCTCACGGTTCGTGGGTTTGAGCCCCGTGTCGGGCTCTGCGCTGGCTTCCTTGGGATTCTCCCTCTAAAAAAAATAATAAAGTTGGGATAAAAAGATAATTTAAGTAAGTGAAATACTAGACCTTATGGAGTAGATATTCACTTGCTGGTTCTCCTTGCCATCATCACAGGTAAGAAATAAGTTTATTTCCTGAGCATTAATTTATTCCCCAGGTATTTTGAGTGCTCACTATGTATGTTGGAAATTAGATATGATTTAACATCAGCTGAGGATGTCAGTGAAGACAAAATGAAATCACTTTAATGCATATGAAGGGACTATGTTGCCCTTAAATAAAATGTTTCAGCTTATAACTGACCAGTTAGATTTCAGCTGCACGCAAATTGCTTTTGTTTGTTTTTAGACTTGTATACTACATCATTCATATTCTCACCCAGTCTTTCTTGTGATTAACAACGTATTTGCAAGATGGCCACACAGGAAAGTAAAGCTGGAATCCAGCTCATAAACAGTGGACTCCTTGAGTGCAACTGTCTCATAGTTAACTGTGCCTTTCACTGCCTAGGAATAGCATATAGACTTTGAGTTTTATTCTGGAGGAAATGGAAGGCTTCTGAAAACTTTGATCAGAGGAGTATCATGAACTGACTATATTTGAAGCGACTTATTCTGCCTTATGTGGAGGACAGATGGTTAAGGGGGCAAAGGTGAAAGCAGGGAGGCCTTTGGATGGTCTCTGTGATAATAAAAGGGTGACATTACAGTGATTTGGTCTTAAACGGCTGTGGTGGGAGATGGTGAGAAATGATTGGATTCTGGATCCGATCTGAAGCTGGCATGACAGAATTTGCTGGTGGGTTGTAGTATGGTATGAGAAAAGGAGAAGAATCAAGCCCTAATCCGAGGGTTTGGGGACTGAGCCATGAGAAAAATGATGTCAGCACTTACTGAGATGAAGAAAACCAGGAGCAGGGGAAATCTTTTGAGGGGAAAGATCAGGGATACAATTTTATGTGACTTAAATTTGAGACTTCTATTAAATACCCAAGATTTGAATCTAGATTTCAGGACGAACCTTGAAGGAGGAGATAGGAATTTGACTATCGTTGGTGCCTAGATGGGGGTTCAGTGTCAAATGACTGGGAGAGATCACCGGAGAGTGGACGTAGAGAGAAAAGGAGACGAGGTCTCAAGTGTGAGCCCTCAAACGCTGCAACGTTTAGCGGTCAAGAAGACAAGAAGGAATCAGCAAAGGAGGACCGAAGGAGACCGAGAAGAAGGAGGAGCACTCGAAGAGAGACTGGCGTCTCAGAGACAAGAAAGAGAAAAAATTAAGAGGTTTAGAGGAGAGGAAGAGGGAGTGGTTCGCTGTGTCAAACGTTGCCAGTAAGCCCAATAAGAGGGGGACTGAGGACTGATCTTTAGATTTGGCAAAGTCTTATTGATAACCCTGACAAAAACTGTGATCCTGGAAACACTGGGAAGGTGACCACTGATTGGATGGCGTTCAAAAGAAAAGAGGAGGAGAGATAGAGAGAGTGAGAACAGACATCTCTTACAAGGGTTTTGTTTTAAAGGGGAAGAAAGTAATGGGGAAGGGGGTAACGACTTGAAACGTAGGGTGTGAGCAAGCACGCACTTATGGCCCAGGCACTGCTGAGTCAGACGGGATGCTGGCTATAGGTCTGGAGCAGGGTCTTGGAGGGCCCCGCCGATCAGACTTCAATTAAGCCTTTGGTTGCTGGATTATGGAATGCCCATGAGGTCCCGGGGGAGGGGTTGGGTTGAAAGAAAATGGGAGAGGAGAGACTTGGGAAGCTCAGGGCAGTGGTTGCATCCTGACGGGCCTAGAAGTGTCCCAGGACTTTATCAACCAACATGGTGGTACCAGTGTGTTTTAGTTGAACATCAGCCTGGATCCATAAAGAGGTGTCTTTCTTTATTATCTTCATTTAAAACAATTTTTTTAATGTTTATTTATTTTTGAGAGACAGAGACAGAATGCGAGTGGGCTAGGGACAGAGGGCGAGGGAGACACAGAATCCGAAGCAGGCTCCAGCTGTCAGCAAAGAGCCCGACGTGCGGCTCGAACTCACGAGCTGTGAGATCAGGACCCGAGCCGAGGTTGGACGCTCAACTGACTGAGCCACCCAGGTGCCCCGTCTTCATTTTTTAAAGAAGAGGATATTGCAGAATATTTTCATGATGTGAAATGACCAGAAGAGCAGGGAGATTTGAAAAATCGATGATGTAGGAGAATGCGGGGAGAATTATAGGAATTCTTGAGCTGGGTGAAGGGGGATGGGGTAAGCACATAAATAAAACAGGTTGGTTTGATGAAAACACAATTTTTTTTTGTTCCTTGTAGCAGGAGGGAACACAGACATGGGTGAGCTGCTGAGACGTTGTAGAGGGCATGTGAAATTTCTTTTCTGGTTGCTTCTATTTTTTCTTTGAAAGAGAGGAAATTTATTAACACCACAATTGTTCTATTATATTTAAAAATTTTTTACGTATTTCTTTCTTTATTTATTTTGAGAGAGATAGAGACAGCATGAGTGGGGGAGGTGCAGAAACAGAGAGGGAGAGAGAGAGAGAGAGAGAGAGAGAGAGAGAGAGAGAGAGAATCCCAAGCAGGCTCCATCCCTGCCAGCATAGAACCTGAGGCCAGGCTTGAACCCTCTAAACTGTGAGATCTTGACCTCAGCCGAAGCCAAGAGCCGCATGCTCAACCGACTGAGCCACCCAGGTGCCCCAACACCGCACATTTTTATCTTCCTCAAGGTCACCATGCATCCACGTTTTATCTGAGATTTATGTAGAATTCTGGGGAGATGCTGGTCACTAGAACTACTTTTGCTTCCAAATCCGTGTCTCCTGCCGGGAGACACCCAGCTGTGGAATTTCGGTCCCACCTCATTCCATGAGTGATGATCAGAGCCCGGTTTCCTTTTGAGACGGTTTATAGAGCATGGTGACCCCTGGCCCTCTCATGCCCTGCTTTGCTATGGAGTAGCCCAGAAAGGAAACATTTCTTGTCTGGCACAGTGATGTATCCGGGGTCCCTAAGAGAACACGACGCAGAGTAGGTGTTCAATAAATATCTGTTGGATGACTTGAGGGAGGGAGGGAGGGCAGGCGGAAGGGAGGGAGGGAGGAAAGATTTCAATCTGCATCTAGAAGGGACACCACTAATCTAGCCTAGTTACGTTATGTTTTGTTTCTGCTCAGGAGATTTACATCTTGTTTATAACCAATTCCTCTGGTGCGTGTTTGTCGTTCTGAAATTTTTGCCAAGAGTCAGGAAAACATCCAAAATGGCTGAAGGATGGCAGTGTTTGATTGTTTGCCTCGCTCTCTACCTCCGAAGTTAATATGATGCTATCTGAGTGCAAAGGCACAGACAGGGAGGAATTTAATGCAAATTTAGCCAGGAGTCTAGTGCCACTTCACAAAATATTGATTAGGTGTCTGATTTGCTCTCCCCTGACAATGGGCCATAGGAATAAACCAATGAGGTGGGCTCAACCCCAGCTCGTCATGGTCATTCGATAAAGCCAGGCAGCCAATGAGGAGCAGCTACCTTTTGATTGGGCGAGAGGCCAGCGAGGGGGGGAAACCGTCTTAGCAACAGCAGAAAATATTGCACACGCCCTTGCACGCACGCACAAACACAGACATCACGCTTTGCCACCCTGCTGCAGTGAACAGTTGCTGATTGTGTCTCTTAAGGCTTTTGTTTAAACCACAGTCCCGCTTCCAAAGGCCCAGTTTCTGTTCACAGATCACACTGCTTACCTGGTCAGTCAGCCCATAATCCCTTTTTAATGGAATGAAGGAACAACATTCCTGTCGGCGCCCCCACCCCACCCCGTCCCCCCACCCCCACCCCACCCCAACACACATCTCATTAAGGGCGAACTTTGTTCTGCAGGTGAACAGCACAGGCTTTGTTCTGAGATGTACCGTCCTGATCCCTTGCAGGGAGCCGGGCCCACCACTGTCCTTCCTGACCCAACATGCAGATGGGGAAGGAGGTGTGGCGCGGAGGACAGAGGACGGACCACTCCCGGACTGTTGTTTCTTTGGCTTCCCGTAAGAACTGCAAAAGGCGTTTCACTGGGCTAGTGCAGGCGTCAGTGTCCGCGTTACTTTCCCTCCGGGCTTCCGCTTTCATTGTTCGTGGCCTTCACATCCAGGGCCCAGGAAAGCTTTCCTGTGTTCAGTGTGGCACTTGGCAATGTCTTGCTTTGCCGCTGGGTTCTCATTCAGAAGGCTCCTCTCCTCCGGTCTCCACTGTGTTTTTATGTGTCCTGGGCAGCTGCCCTTATTCCCCAGGTGCTGGGCCAGGGGGGCTGCCTGCCAATCCACGGTGTCCCCAAATCAGTAGCTGCCGCGGCTTACTTGCCTCCTTTCCGCACTCGCCCACCCCATATCCCGCAAGTGGCGATGGCAGGTAACTGGGAAGGTGCGTTGGTTCTCAACATCATTCTTTCCTCCATGAACTTCGCTTCTTTGCCCTCACGGCTGGCTGCGGCATGAATCTGATCCAGGAGCACCTGTCCACGGTTATCCAGTCCTGCCGGTGGCTCTCACTCCTGTTCCCTGCGGAAAGTTCTAGTTCTGTCTGGGTAGGAAAGCCCGGCGGTTAGGACAACCTTCATTCACTCTCTGAGGCACGGCGGCTCTATCTTGTACTCGAGAAAATGACACTGAGGTGTCGTCAGAGGAATTTTCTGGTCCGAGGGGGATGCTTGTCTAGGAAATGGTGACCGGCTGTTTTCCACCTTCCTACTGACAACACAAAAGTTTCCACCATCCTCCTGACTTAACAAAGTAAGGCTTCGGACTTACTTTCCGAGTCGGGGACAATAGCCATCTCCTGGAGTTTGGGGAGGGTGAATTGGCTCACAGAGGCATCGGGATGGACGTGATGACCTACAGGGCAGCACGGTATGGACTTGGCAGTGAGCCTGGTCTGGTTTTAAGGTGTAGCTTGATTGCTGTCAAGCAACGTGGTTGTAGCAAATTTCGTAACGAGAATGCTCCGGGCGTTTTTTAAAAAATCTGTAAACTGGAAGGCACAGTATCAGCCATACAGGTTTAAATAAAATCATGTATGTCCTATGCCTGGCTCAGGGCTTCCCCCAAATGTCAAATCTTCCTTTCAATTCTAGAACTCTCAGAGCTTCGTTCTATCAGCACACCTCTGGATACGGTGTTGTTAATCCGTTTTTAAAAAGTGAGCATCTAGCTAGAGCTCAGCCTTGTGAGGTCCACACATGGCTTCTGCCCATGACGATTTACATTTTAGGCCAGAAAAGAAGCCAAACAAGTTATGTAACGGGGAGCAGCTGAGGCAAGGCAAAATAAACGCCAATTTTATACGGCCGGGAAGTATAAGATGAGCGGGACCGCTACCTGCGTTAGAATCACCCAAGAAAACACTCCGGGAAAGTTGGGACTTGATTAGGGCCGGCTACAGTTTGGATAAGTTGAAGGAGCGGAGGGAGAGAGAGGCAGCGTCCTTCCGGTTTGAGGTAACCTCACTGGCAAACTCTCAGGAGAAGAGACGAGCGTGAATGTTGAAGCAGGAAGAGGAGAGTGGATGGAAGGAACAGTTTAAACTCTCTTGGTAAGGGGTTAAGGCCCTGGAATTAGGCCTATCTTGGTTCTGGTTCAGGAACTACCGCTTACGCCTCTGTGACTCGGTTTCCTCGGCTGTAAGATGGGCGTAATAATAGCAAGGATTAAATGGCAACAGAAGCAGATTAAACGCTCCAGATACGTCTGACTGCGAAAACCATGCTTGAAGCAACACGCACACGGCCTTTTGTTAACAGGACAGCCGATCAAATATTTTGAATGTGAGACATGAATAGGTAAAAGATAACAGCTATAAATGATGGCTGGACAGAATTTCTTGTGCTTCTGCGGAACTCCGTGATAATGACCTCTGGTGTCCTCCCAGACAGCTGCTTATACCCACTCCTCCCTCGGTGAATTGTGATTCAGCACTTAAGCGTTTTCCCTCTTATCTCCCCATTTGCATGCTTATATTAGACATGGATTTGGTTAGACCTGCATCTGTTGAGACGGCCAGCCAATAATAGAAGCCCCATAGGGACTCGTGCAGTCTGGTTTCAGGAGTGGGTCTAGCGAGTGAGGTCTAGGTCAGGAAGCTATTAGCTGCAGAGTCAGGGAATATATTCAGCTGTCATCACTTTTTAATTAAAAATAGCCCGATGGTACTTGGATTCCACCACTGGGGTGTAGACGGCGGAGAACCACCCTCTCCCCCATAGCGGGGCCTCCCACAAAACACGACACGTATCTTCTCCTTGGTCCAAGGTTTCCAGGGCTTGTCCAGAGATCACGGGAAACCTGGGTTTTAGAGGGGAACAGACACAATGCACCCCTAACCTCTTCCCAACTCTACCTTTAGTAATGGTAGGTTGGTGAGAGTATTCATACCAGGGAAATCTGCAGATGCTACAGATCGGGGGCTTCTTCCTTGATGGAGAACGGCATGTCAATCACTGACCATCACACCCCTGGAAGAGAGGTGCAGTAAACGCCCAGCTGGTGATTCCAGAGCAACCCATTGTGACATAGGGTTTTTTTTTTCCCGCTCCAGGTTTGGTCTTCATTTGCCATCACATCAAGTCCATTTCTCCTATCGCTTCCATAGAATAAAACCTTGGGAAACAATATGCATTCACTTGAAGAGCCCACTCAGACTGAAGTTAAAATCCCTGCTCCTTAATTGCTTGCCCCGTGGCCTTGACCTTGTCTGCTTCCCTGTTTGAAGCACTGGTTTTCTTCTCTGTAAAATGGGGCCAAGAATCGTGTCAACTGCTTAGGGTCATTGTGCACCTTCGGCGAAATCTTTCAGGTGAAGCACTTAGTACCGTCCTAGCGTGAAACAGCTACCGACCTAGCTGTCAGCACAGAGCCCGATGTGGGGCTTAAACTCACGGACCGCGACATCATGACCTGAGACGAAGTTGGACGCTTAGCTGACAGAGTCACCCAGGCGCCCCTAGACTCGCCAAGTTTTATTAGGATTGGCGTAAATGTAGAAGTTTAATAAGGATGTTATGTGGTGCACTTAACCATGTAACAGTGAAGTGTACTAATAGGGTGCCACAGCACTTAATTAAAATGTTTAATTTATTACTCTGGTGTGTTTTGCACTTAAAGATATTTGTGCAAAACAAAATGCAGTGCAGTCCCCACTCTCTTAGATTGGCATAATACGCAAATTATATATTCAGCATCTTATAGCAATATGCAAATAAAACATCTACATATTTGCAGCTTCATCAACACAAAGCATTTCTTTCGCGCCTGTTTTCTACAGGCACGCCAAGACGAAATGATTCTTGACGAATACGGTTTCTCTTCTTTTGGAATTTATGGTATAAAAGAGAACACTGAGGTCTCTCTCACAGACAGATAGATGAGAGAAAGAGACAGAGTACTACTCAAAGGCAGAATAGAAATTTTTTTTAATGTTTATTTATTTGGGGGAGACAGAGAGACGGAGTGGGAGAGGGCAAGAGAGAGAGAGGGAGACGCAGAATCTGAAGCAGGCTCCAGGCTCTGAGCTGTCAGCACAGAGCCCGACATGGGACTCGAACCCACAAAGCGTGGGATCATGACCTGGGCCGAAGTCAGACACTCAACCGACTGAGCCACCCAGGCGCCCCAGAGTAGAAATTTTTGTACCAGGAGCTGATTCATAGAAATGTGAGCTTATCTACCTTCATGGTGGGATAGATAAAATTCCTTTTAGATGAATATGAGTTAGCCTCATTGGCATCTTCTACATGAGCCAGCAGACTTTGATTAAACCTAGTTGCCTGTGTTGACTTATTTTAGTTTGGTTTGCTCTGAAGTGCAGTTTTCTTTCTCAAAGTTAGCCAGACCAAGGTGAGGGCCCAGTTGAGCAGAGACCAGTGGCAAAAGTCTTTCACCCAACACTTACCAGTCTGTTTACTCCAGGAACCACCCCCTGGTTGCACTGTTTCCAGTGGTCGCTCTAGAATCAGTGGTTCTCCACAAGGCTCCTCCATACGGCCAGTCCATACACTTGCCAGGGAGGTATCCCCAGTCAGCCTGCAGTGGAATCACCCAGAGTGTTTACACAAGTGAGATTCCTAGCCCCACGTCCAGTCCTGTAAATCATGCCAACAGGACCCAGGAAGTTTGTGTTCTATCACGGACCTCAGATCTTGGTGATCCGACACTAAACCACTGCTGTAGACGGTACCCTCTTGACATACTTCATCTCCTAGGCCTTCTTATTCCTTCTCTCGCTGCCGCCTTAGTTCGTATGCTCAGCGTGGCTGCTTACAGTAGTCTCTTAATTGGTCTCCTGGTTATCCTCTTTACTATAATCAATATACACTAAAAAAAATTCAGATCTGATAGTGTCAGGTCCTTCATAACATCCTACAGTAGGTGCCTATTTCCTAGAGGATAACTTAGTCTCTTTACTAAGACAAGTGGGGCTCTCGCCAGCCTTGTCTCCTGCCTCCCCCACTCAGATGCCGCTTGCAGGCGGAAGCTTTTGCGGTTCTCTGAACACACTCGGCTGTGCCACAGCCCCAGGCCTCTGCTCGCGTTCTAGCATCTCACTGGAGTGACCTCCCCTCACCCTACCCCTGGCTCTCTGGCAAATACCTACTCATCTTTAACATAAGAACTGATGAAGACCTCTTCCATGATGACTTACCTAATACTCCCAACTTTGTGGCACCTGCTACCTCCCTCCCATCTGTATTAACTTGGACGACAGCACTTGTGACACCCCACTGCAGAATTTGTTGACACGTCTATCACTCCCTTGAAGGCGCAGCCCATGTCCTACTACTCTTGGTATCCGGAGTCAGAACATATTCCTGTTTTCCAGAGGAAATGAATGAACCCATGAATTGTACAACAGGGAGCCTCAATTTATTCCCAAGCTAAATTTGCAGCTTGAAAGTTGGCTGGGTCATCTTTCAGTGATATGTATCTTGGGGTTTTTTTCGTGTTTAGAAGATCACACAAAAAATGAAGCAACTTGGAGTTTCCCGTACGCGAGCGGGTTCAATCCAGTTTGACTAATAAATACTAAAACTAGAGAAAGCCCACAAAATGCTCCTTCCCTCCAGGATAGGAAGATTTAAAAAAAAAAAAAAAGACACAGAGAGGGAGAATCAACGAATGTCTTTGTTATATAAATCTCAGGGTACATTGGGTAAATGAGCAATCTATGTGGCAAATGTAACTGATCTTTCTGGAGAGTTATTTGATTTAATTGGTTGATTTAATTTCCCAGCAAATGAAATCTGAAAATACTATCCCTGAGAATACTTGCTTGCTACAAATCCCTTCTCTTATCTAAACCTCATTTATTTCAGTCAATTTCCCGTCATTCCTTCTCTTGGTCTACAACGTGATGTCGTTATTTCCCAGTTTTCACTCAAGGTTACAGTTCAAGGATCAAACATAAAAAGTTGAGGGCTTTCAATGCCACCGTCCAAGATAATTTCAGAGTCAGTTGTTGCCCTCAAAGTCACATGGGTTGCAGGTGGGAAGGTACAATGGAACAGCCACTTTGGAAAACAGGGTGGCAGTTTCTTCACATGTTAAATGGAAACTCACTATATGACTTTCATCAATTTCACTGCTGGGGATTTGCCCAGGGAGAAATGAATTCCGTGTCCACATCAAGACGTATGCATGAATGTTCCCAGGAGCGTTTATGAATAGCCAAAAAGTGCAAACAACCCGAATGTCCATGAATTGGTGGATAGACAAAATGGGATGTGTCCATACAATGAGCTACTATTCAACGAACGATTCAGAGAAATGGAATGCTAGTGCATTCTCCCGCACAGATGAACCTCAGGAACATGCTAAGTGAGAGCAGACAGACGCAAAAGTACTCATCATGTACGATTCCATTTATATGAAATGTCTAGGAAAGGTAATTTATAGGTACAGTAATCAGAGTAGTGGTTGCCTGGGATGGGGGGTGGGGGTAGGAGCAGACACTGACTGCAGACAGGCTTGAGGCAATTTTGGGAAGTTTTAATGTTTTAAATTGAAATGTTTTAAACTGGATTGCGGTGACAGTTGCCCAATTCTATACATTTACAAGTCACCATTGAATTGTACAGTTATAATGGGTGAATGCTAGGATGTGTAAATTACACCTCAAGAGACCCATGAAAATGGTTGACATTGGCATTTTGTTACCTTCATATATTTATTTAAGTGATATTACAGGTTTAAAAACCTTTCCCAGGCAACTTTTTTTTTTTAAGTGTTTCACCACAGAATCTAGATTTTAAGTTGGTTTCTTTCCTCTTGCACAAACCCCCGCGACTCTTCACCTTTATACCGGTGGAGACATATCCCGACTGTACAAACTTTGTTCTCCTTCCAACTAATTAAGCTCTGGTGACATCAGCTGTATTTGCAGCGCCCCTGATTCAGGCCACGATACTGATTAAATTCCCGAGCGATTAGAAATGCAAATTGCCAGGCTTGCTTCAGCGACAGGCATTGCTGCCTGGCTCTAGAACAGTAGAGGAAATACAATCTACCTCATCTCAGGTAATGGGATGCTTTTGAGTCTGATCTGAGTCTAATGGGAAGATAATATTAACTATGAATGATTAGGACTTACCTATTTCACATGGGGCAGTGCTCCATTTATAGAGGCCGCATGATTCTAGGTGGCTCTTACCGTGTGGTCTCATTGAGAAGTAGCAGTGGGATAAAAGAACCCAAGTTTTGAGGGTTGGGTGGAACCAAGTTCAAATTCTGCCTCTGGCACTGACCAGTCGTGGGATCTTTGGCTAATTAGTTAATCTCTCTGAGCCTGTATATCTTCATCTGTAATAGGGGATTTGATTCTCTCTTCCAAAGGATTTGAGAGCTGATTTAATAAGATCAGTTAGGTCTCTGGGCCTAGCATACAGGAGGCATATCATAAATGGAATCTACTCGTGGGATAGCTTAGAGAAAGTGGGGTATCTTGACTCTTCACTCATTTGACAAATACTAAGCGCTCACCGTTCGTTTATTCCTTTAATCTGGCAAATATTTACGATGCCCAACGTGCTATATGTTCCTGGTGGTATTCTTAGTGTGTAGGATACCTCAATGAATTTAAAAAGACAAAAATCCAGGGCGCCTGGGTGGCTTAGTTGGTAGAGCGTCAGACTTCGGCTCAGGTCATGATCTCACGGTCCATGGGTTCGAGCCCCGCATCGGGCTCTGTGCTGACAGCTCAGAGCCTGGAGCTTGCTTCTGATTCTGTGTCTCCCTCTCTCTCTCTGCCCCTCCCCAGCCCGTGTGCTGTCTCTCTATCTCTCAAAAATAAATAAAAACATTTAAAAAATTAAATAAAAATTTAAAAAACCCCAAATCTGTACCATAGCAAAGCTAACTTAGAAAATAACCTATGAACATAATAAATAACCAGATTTTTATGATATGCTACAAAGAGGAATGTCCAAAGGGGGATCCAGAATGATGGAGTTGGTGGGGGGAGGCATGGGCTGCAATTTAGGGTGATGAGGGCAGGGCTCACTAAGTAGGTAAACAATGAGCAAAGCCTCGGAGGAGATGTGGGGAGCTCGCATCGTGCCGCAGATATCTGGAGAAGAGCCTGCTGGGCCCGGTAAACAGCCAGTACAGAGGTCCCCAGGCGGAATGTACCAGCACCTTCAAGCGCCAGGAGGCCAGTTGCCACCCTGGACACTAGCTATACAATGGTAAGTGTAACAGCCAGAACTGAGTTCAAATTCTGCCCCCGCCACCTACCAGCTCTGTAATCGGTGGCTAATGATTTAATTCCTCTGAGCTTCTACCTCTCCGTTTATAAAGTGAGATCCGAATAGCTCTTTCAAAGGATTATCGGTCCCAAAGGATTAGAACATTTACCCCAGTCGTCTCTGCAGCCAGAATTTGTAGACCGTGCTCCAGGAGAAGAGGAACTGTTTGGTTTCTGTCTGGTTCTGATCCATTTGGTTGCATCGGGCCTCCTTCGGCTCCAGCGTGGTTGGCGGGGCGGCCGGGGGATGGCACTGGCTGCGGTAGAAGGGCCATTTGGAGACGCAGAAAGGGATGAGAAAGATAAGCTTTAATTTATTCACTCAGCCAATAGATACGGGGCTTCCGCTTCGTGGGGAAGTAAATTTACCCGTGGAGGGTAAATGTGGCAAGGAGTTTTCAATACTGGGATGGCCATATATTTTATATGTATACAAGTGTGTCTGTGTATCTTAGAATCAACCGCGCAGAAAGGTGACTCAGGTGCTTAGGCGACTTTTATCAGAGACATCTGGCGAATGTGGGCTGTGAGCTGGAGGTTGACAGCTTCAACATTAGCCCCGCCCCTTATTATTCTTTTTTAATGTTTATTTATTTTTGAGGGACAGACACAGAGTGCAAGTGAGGGAGGGGCAGAGAGAGAGGGAGACACAGAATCCAAAGCAGGCTCCAGGCTCCGAGCTGTCAGCGCAGAGCCCGACGCGGGGCTCGAACCCATGAAATGCAAGATCATGACCTGAGCTGAAGTCGGACGCTTAACCGACTGAGCCACCCAGGCGCCCCGACATTTGTCCTCTTGAATGTGTCTCTCGTAGTCTCTGGTGTTTTGAAAAGCATATTGGATTCTGAGTCAGAAGACCTTGTTTTGACAGCCGCCCCTTTACCTTTTAGCTGCATGGCTTGGGCTGGTCATTGAGCTTTATTATTTTTTTTTTCATTGATATAATGGAAATAAAACCTCTGCATCGCTGGCTGCCCAAATGTCAGAGGTCCAGTGAGGAAATGGATTTGGAATCATCTGATAAACCATAAAACTGAACACAAGATGGGGCAAGGTGCAGGGCGTTGCTAAAGAAAAGAGGCTGATGGGGACTGGGGAGTGGTCAGTTATCTGTTGCGGGAAGGAACGGTTTTGGCATTTCTCCACAGAGTAGACATTTGGTGCTAATTTATGCACATTAGTTAATTTTGTGCTGCTGGGCGCTCAGACGGGGCTCCCTGGTGGGTGTGCCATCCATGACAGAATGGAGAAAACCATGTGGCTGAGTACTGTGATCCTTCCAGGGACGGGACTGAAGGAGACAGGTGCTGGAGGGGCACGGGCTTGGCTGACGGTTTCAGTAAGTCCTCTGCTTGAGGACACCCTGTGGCGTCCTAGGAAGTGGGATGAATAGAGAAAAACCTACTGCCCCCCCCAAAAAAAACCCCACAAACCTGTCAGGTTCATTTTCAACCCAGCTTTCTAATCCTCTGGGTTTTGCATTCCAGGCATGTAGGAATACAGTCACTCATGGTGACTGGTGGTAGTGTGCCCTTCTTTCCAAGCTCCGAAACCATCTGGGGTAGCTGCGAGTGAGAAGGGAAAAGTGGCATCCTTTTCAGTAGGAGAGAAACACTTTCAAGAGTCAAACTTTAGGCACGCTCTGGGAGGCAGGAGAATTATTCAGGAGAAAGGCAGCCAGGTGCTCCGTACGATCATGTGTCTGATTGTCGCCGAAACGGAGGGTGGCTGGCAGAGAGCCGCTGAATCTGAAGAATCATTGAACCTCCTCGTGGACGTGATTCAGGTAAACCAGAGATTCCCCTGCATCCCTGGGCCCGCTCTCCATCCTGTCAGGGGCTCGTAAAGAGGAGCAGGGGTTTTGCATCTTTCTCTGCCTTCCGGCGCTCATCCCAGGGCTTGGGCTCCACAGTGGGTCCAGACACGTGCTTGGATGGAATGGGGGCACTGGTCTGGTCCTGTCCACACACGGAGGCTGGCTAGGGAAGGAGTGCAGTCCCTGAGTTCTCTGTGGGTGCTTAACCTCAGTGTTCCGTAGTCTTTGATGTCTCGGGAAGATTTTCGTTTAATTCGGAGATAAAAATAGTTCTCTTCTTTGGTGCCCATTCATTAAAAAAACAAAGAATATATATATACACACATTGTGTATATACGTGTATATATATATATACATGTGTATATATATGTGTGTGTATATATAAATGTGTGTATATAGAGAGAGAGAGCGCATGATTGAGCACCAGCAGGCGAGGGGCAGAGAGGAGAGACAGAATCCCAAGCAGGCTCCACACCATCCGTGCAGAGCCTGATGCGAAGCTTGAACTCACAAACCGCGAGATCATGACATGAGCCAAGACCAAGAGTGGGATGTTTTAACAGACTGCGCCACTCAGGCACCTCCCCCGCCTCCCCCCCCCCGTTCATTCTGGGTGTGTTTGTTACACCAACAGTGGGCTAGGAACGGACCAGAATCGGAAGGCAGAGCTTCCAGGGGGCGCTAAGGCAGGCCTGCAGAGGCTGGGGTAGTTTACAGGGATTTCCCAAGGTGGTGGTAAGTTTCGCAGAGTGGTAAAAATATGGAAAGGCAATTTTGATAGCATTTAGACATCTTCAGTTCTATTTGAACACTCACTGTATGGCTTCATCCATAATCTTCCGGACTCCTGTAATGACTTTTTGAGTGCCTGAAAGTCTTTGAATAGTCTCTACCACCTGAGTATACTGGGGCAGCTACGAACAATCCACTTCCCAGATTTACCTGTTACAATGTACTGGTATCTTAAAAACAAAGAAAAAAAGTCCTACTATTAGTTCAACTACATTTTAGCCTTGATTTGTTTGGCATCAGTGATATTCTCTGCATTGCCTGCAGTGTAAAATGTTAGGCTTTTTTTTTTTTTAATTTGATTTGCTCGTATATTTTATATTTTTTCTAATGACATAGGAAGCATCTGTGATTTTAATCTTTACATCTTAAAAATCAGGTATTAGGTGTTGTTTAATAGAAAGTGATTTATTTTACTGGAAGGTGTTTTAAAAAGCCCATATTTAATACCTTCCATAACATTTTATCATTTTAAACATAATTAACGACTTTTAATTAATTTTCTCACTAAGTCTCAAACAGAGCCTCCTGAATTCTTTCCACCTTATCCCCGCCCCCCATGCAATTGCCATAATTTACTGTGTGTGTCATGACGTGAAAAAGGGCAACCACAGCTGTAAATGATCCTTGTTGCAATTTTTTTTGTCCAGTTTTTCAGACGGGATATAAGTGGCAGGCATGTTAATCTTGGGTGGAAGGAATCTGTTAGAAGAATCCAAGATGTTGCTATTTTCATTTTTACAGTTCCATTTGCTACGTGAAATAAAGAGGGCAAGTTAAATTCGAGGATGTCTCACAGTGATGGACACCGTCTGACGAGACTGGATGTGTTTCTGCAGCTTCTTGCCTTGCCAGCTGGATCTCCTTGCTTCTTCCAGGAGAGAAAAGGTTGAAAGAGCCAACGGGAACTGAGAAGGTAAATGTCACCGCATCCAGCCTGCCACCATAGGAAATTAAACATGGATCTAACAGATTTCAAAGTGTCATAGTCATACAGTTCATGCAATTCATTAAGCCGCATTTCAATGAAAAGTAAGTGATAACCCTCCTATTTAAAAATAATTGAGCAAGTGTTTTCATATTGAACTGAGGCACTTCGTTTCTGTTGAATACTACACCTAATATGGGAGTAAAAGCACGAAATGGATCTGAAACTGACCTTAGCTTACTCTTCCAGCATGCTAGAAGTGTGTGCAAGGCGTACCCCCTTTTCTTCTTGGAGGGTCGGGGCGAGAGGTCAGGGCTGAGAAAGTGTACCTGCAACTTTGAATGCCCTCGCCCCTCCCAGGGCACAGGGGTGGGGACAAGGCGTGAAGTCTGCGGTCTCAGGAGTGAGACAAGGTTGGGGTTACACTTACACGAAAACATGATTTGTTGTTTGTCTAAAATTCTAATTTAATTGGGCATTCTGTTTGCAACTGGCGACTCTGCTTGGGAGGAAGTTGCACAGAGAGGGATCTGGGAGAACATTAACAAGCAGAAAAGGAGGAGTCTGCGAAGTGGTGGGTGAATATTAGGGTGAGGTTGGGGGGAGGTAACATCATTTCTGTGCGGTGCCCTTGAATGAGGTTTGCACAGGACTTCTGAGGACACCACAGGGGCAAGGTGCTGGTCAGCGAGGGCATCCGGTGAGATCAGTGTGGATTCTTGAAGACCAGAAATTAACCCAGAGAAGGAAGATGGTGGGAGTTGAGGAAGGGTTTTCCAGGCAGAACAAAACATGTCCAAAGGCAAACAGGGATGAAACAGACCAGGATCCACTTCCATGAAGCCCTCCTGGTCCCACCCAAGGGCAATTCATCCCTCCTTGCCCTGTGCCTTCCTGGACCTTGATTGGAGCCTGATTCCCCTCTCTCTTCTCCTTTCCGTTGTTGAGATACCTGTGATGTGGGTCCCATCAAGTTGCAGGCATGGGACAGACCCCAGACTCATGCTGAGCCATGCAGCCAACAGCGGACCTAGTTGAACAGACCCCGGTTTTTCAGAAGGTTGAAAACAAACACATCAGGGCGCCTGGGTGGCTCAGTCGGTTGAGCGGCCGACTTCAGCTCAGGTCATGATCTCGCGGTCTGTGAGTTCGAGCCCCGCGTCGGGCTCTGTGCTGACAGCTCAGAGCCTGGAGCCTGCTTCGGATTCTGTGTCTCCCTCTCTCTCTGCCCCTCCCCCGCTCATGTTCTGTCTCTCTCTCTCTGTCAAAAATAAATAAACATCAAAAAAAAAAAAAAAGAAAGAAAGAAAAGAAAACAAACACATCAAATGTTTCCACAGTTTTTCAAGCAAGACAAAATCTGCATGTATGTATAGGTACTTAAGTAAACACAGAGAACTGATTTATACATCGGACCATAAGTATCTAGGATTGTTTCCCCACAAGAGAAGTCACACCATGAAAGTAAACCAAAGGGAAAAAAATAAGTCCAATTTGTTAAATTCTCTAAGATTTATCCTCAAGCCAACCCACACTGCTTAAGTGTGTGAAGTGAATTCTCTACTACACGACTCAGCAGTCTATTGCCTTCGAATGTTATCTTTTGGAGGAGAGGTTGTCCCGTGTCTTGTGTGTGATTCTTTATCCCCGTGCTTATGGTCCTCGCCTGCTTAAAGTTCTGCAACTTACGGCTCTGTGTACATAGATAAGTAGGACCATGCTTTCTGCCCTTCAGGGCGCAGAAGCTGGGGAGGCTGGGGTGTATGTGGAAAGGAAACTTTCTGGCTGCCCTCTTCCCAGGACTGATTCAGAGGCATGCTCGCCCAGAGATAAGAACATCAAAAAGGTGGCTTCTCTGAGTAGCTTTGGGATGTAAATAAACTTCCCTTTTGTTTAAAAAAAAAAAAAAAAGCTCCTTTCCAGGGTCACCTGGGTGGCTCAGTCAGTTAAGTGTCTGACTCTTGATTTCTACTCAGGTCAGGATCTCATGGTTCATGGGTTCCAGCCCCACACTGGGCTCAGTGCTTGAGAGTCTTTCTCTCTCCCTCTCTCTGCCCCTCCCCCCTCAAAATAAATAAACTTAAGAAAAAAATGCTGCTTTCCAGGGCTTTACCAGCCAGAATAAGTGGTTGTGATTGTGGTTGTCGTTGTTTTTCATTTTGTTGGTGGGGGCGGGGCGGGGGGAGGCTATTTGGGGAATTCTACTTTGCAGAGCAGCTAAGAGTTCTGAGTGGTTGGAACCTTTCAACTCTAGGAGTGTTCATCTTGTCCCTGAAGTGAATATCGTACGTTGTTTTTCTCTTTCCTTTTCTTTGCGCATTTCCTCAAAGTGCTGGCCATCCAAGGATTTGACCTAGACTTCTGAGGACCTACCTTGGCTTTACTTTACCTGCGAAACGCCCATATCTGGCTCTACGCTCCGTCTGGGAAATTTGCCTTTTTCGGCACCTTGCGGAGAGCCTGGTCTCCTTTGCCGTTCTTGGCCCTCGTGCCTCTCTTCCGGGGGCAGAAGGAATAAATACCAGGCTTTCCTGCGGGCCCCACCGACGGTCGGTTTCTGCTCTCCTGCGCCACCTGCTGTCACCAGCTCCAAGCGCAGCCTTCCCGGTCTCCAGCCCCAGGCCCCCCACGGGAGCCGGAGCCAAAATCTCAGCCCAAGCTGACGTTACTTAGGCTGCCAGATTTCTGTCCTGGTCTTATCTGTGCTGCCTCCACTGGCTCGCTAGATCAGAATCCCAAATGTCCCCACATGACTTGCCTCAAGTCACGCAGACCCTGAGCTCCTTGGCCAGAAAGGAGGGAGCCTGCCAGTTCTGGGGGTTGGCGACTAGCCCCTCCAGCAGGTCAGTGGAGGCCAGCCTCTGCCCCCGCAGTGAAAATGCAAATGAATTTTTTTTTTCTCAGTGTCAATATACACATGGCACTTATCCTTTAATGGGCTCTCTCCAGCATGTCCCCAGCACGCTCCCTGATTGGACCACTAGGTTTTTCACCAGCTGCTCAGGACTTTGAAACTTTGTTTGTGTTTTAAGCACTCCAAACTTTTCCATGTTTTCAAAACTTCATCATTCTAACCGAGGGACCCCAAAGCAAGTAGGGTGTTGCTTTGCATTAGCTAAATTAAGTGACCCCACTATTTCCTCTTCTAGGTTGAAAATCTCTCAATGCAGGATGTAGGTATTCATCTATTTTCCATCATACAGAGCCTGGCATATAGTAGGTGCTTCCCGAAAACTTGCAGAAAGTCCTTTTCTGTTGGTTAAAAGTAAAAACTGTCGGGTCTGAGATTCTGAGCGCTCATTCCCGATGTAAGCCTGGAAAAAATGAAACTGACCCGGTAGAAAGAAATGATGAGTGATAACAGTGATTTCTACTATTATTGTGATAAGAATGAGGATGTAAGCCATTGTGGTCTCATGAGGTTAGAAAAAGTAGCAAATGGGGCACCTGGGTGGGCTTAGTCAGCGCAGGCCATGATCTTAACGGCTCATGAGTTCGAGTCCCGCGTCGGGCTCTGCGCTGACTGTGCAGGGCCTGCTTGGAATTTTCTCTCTCCGCTCCACCCCTGCTCTCCCGAGCTCACTCTCTTTCTCTCAAAATAAATAAATAAACTTAAAAACAAAAAAGAAACAAAGGTAGTAAGGCATGTGCGCAGTTGGGTCTGAGATTAACTTCCTGACAGCAAAGTTTGCAGGATACTTGGATAAAAATACAAATGAGGGTTTATCCCAGCAACTAGGCTAAAGAGAGAGACACATCCATTTAGTTAAGTAAACATTTATTGAACTCTTACATTGTGCCAGCAGCATACTGGAAGCCGGGGTTAAGCTGTGCTTCTCTGAGCACAGAGAAGACTGAGACAGATAGATGATTTCAATGCCATTTCTTCAATGCCGAGAGAGATGTGTACCTGGGGTGTTGTGGGTGTGTGATGAAGGGACACTAACTGCAACTCTGCAGCCAGGGAAGGCTTCCTGGAAGAAGTAGTGTTTATACTGAGTTTTACCACCGGGTGGGAGATGTCTAGGGGAATGAATGCAGTTAGTGCATTCCAGGAAAGGCGGGCAGCTGAATTAACTGATGTAGAAACATCTTTAGATCATAGAAGATCCTTCCTGTCATTCCGAGTCCAGTCCTCTGGGAAATGCTGTTGTCCCATAGGAAATGCCTTACAATCCTGGTGGCCACAGGGGGCTCGGTTCTCTGTCCCGTGTTGGACTCGTCACCTCATTGGGACAGCCTCTCGTGGATTTAGGAGGGAAAAGGTAAAGGAAGGAATCTCATTGCCCTCTGCAGTCAAGGGTCATGATCCTTCAAGCAGCCTCTCTGCCCCATCGTTCAGGGCCCCCCCAGAGCTGGCATGCCCGTGACCCATCACGTCTGGCGTATCTGAGGACTGCCCGCAAAGCCATGCCGTCCAGGAGGCTGCCCGGAGGAAGGCTAGGGCTGGAGCCTGACTGTTGGGTCAGAGAAAAGAAACAGACAGCCACCTAGCAACTCTCACAGCAGCTGCTTGTTGCATTCTGAAAGATTATAGCACCAGGCCCCATTGTACAGATGGGAAGACTGAGGCTGACGAGTGTGGAGCCACCTCCCAGGTCCTGGGAGTAACGGGCAGCTACTGTATACTTACGTAGCTTCTTGTTTCTTACGACAGCGCTGCAGCTAGGACCTCTGGGTGGGAACCCGGGAGAGGCATTTTTTTCCCAGAAAGGAGTGCTTTCGGAAACGGCAGGCCAGTGCGTAATGGCCTGTATCCACCGGATACCCTCCCTGCTTATTACGCTGGCATCGTGGGGTGGGGGTTCCCAGCCTCCGCCAGGGAGGTCATTCAGTCCCAGCCATGCCAGCTGGTGTCCTCGAGGCCCCGGACCACCACCAGAGAAAGGAATCTGAGGGCAAACAAAGAGCGCCGCCTCCGTGGCTGCGGACCTGAGCCCTCCACGCGCGCTTGCCCGAGGCGGGCCCCCGTGGGGCTGGTGCCAGGCTCTGGGCTCTTCTCCACCCCTTCCTGAGCCCCCCGGCTCATCTGCTTGCTTTCCGAACTGCAGCCATCCTGAATGGGTCTTTGTGTGCGCCCCAGGAGCTGGCTCCGAAGAGCCCTGCGAAATGCTGGACAGAGACGTCTCCTTTGGATCCAGGCACGGCTCGGCGCGGTGCCCGTCTCGTGGGAGGCGGCCTTTCTTGTGCCGCCCTGTTGCTCCCTATCTGGGAGTGAGCCGCGACCTGGATGAACGGGAGAAACGTTCCGCACCCTTGCCCAGAGGGGTCATCGGCAGGGCCGTGGGGATGGCCTTGGTCTCCTCCCCTGAGCCGTCTTTCCCACTGTCCCTCCTTGCCACTGCGCCCCCAGAGATGACTAGTACCAAAGAGACAGTTAAATGGCCACTCCTTATGTGCCAGGCATTGTGCTAAGGGTTGCATCTCATTCCGTCAAAGCTTCCCAGCAATCCTGTGAGCTACCTCGTCTTACCAGCCCCATTTTACAGGTGAGAAAACCGAGCTTGGAGCCGCTAAGCAACCTGCACTGGAAATTCTGGACGCAGATTGGGTGGCTCTCTGCCCCGGCTCCCTCCTTGCGGCTCTCAAGGCGTCTCTCCCAGACATGGGTGTCCTAGGGCCACTTCACGCCTGGCTCCCTGGGGAATCACCATGCTCCGGAGTGCTGGCCGCCTCGGGGGGCCCACGGGGAGGCAACGTCTGGTTCTGGCAAAATGCAGACAGCCGCTTGGCCTTCCGAAGTCATTCTGTTTTCCACTGTTCCCCTTTGTGCCTTTTTTTTTTTTTTAAATCAAGAGTAACGTTGTGTTTGATAAGAGAAGAAACTAGGGACCCTCCCCTCCCCCCCAGGAAATAACGTGGTATTGCGCGGCAAACACTGGATGAGGGCTGGGGCAGAGGGTTCCTTCCGGGGGCTCGTGGCCCCAGTTCGGTGACTGACTGCGCTGCTCTGGGCTCGTGTCTCTCCTGCTGGACACGAGGGGATAGAATGAACTCCAGGTACCTGACTCTGCAGCAGTCTGTGCCGGTTGAAGAGGAGGCACGGATCCTGCTTTCATTTTTTTCTCAGTAGAAAGAACCGGTGGTAATGAAAGCATCTGTATTCGCCTACCTGGCCTCCCTTAGCTTGAGAGGTGTGGCCTATATAGCATTCTTATGGAGCCAAGCCCGGTGACCCTTTTGGGGGACAGAAATGTTAATCATGACCTTTAGAACAGCTCTGTTACTGGGGCGCCTGGGTGGCTCATTTGGTGAAGTGTCTGACTTTGGCTCAGGTCATGATCTCACGGTTCGTGAGTTCGAGCCCCACATCGGGCTCTGTGCTGATAGAGCCCAGAGCCTGCTTTGGATTCTCTGTCCCCCTCTCTCTCTGGCCCTCCCCCACCCACGCTCTCTCTCTCTTGCTCTCTCTCTCTCTCTGTCTCTTTCTCTCTGTCTCTCTAAAATAAACATTAAAAAAAATTTTTTTAATAATAAAAATTAAAAAAAAAAAGAACAGCTCTGTTACCTAAGCCAAATGGCCAATTGGGAGGGGCTGTATTTCTGTTTGCAAAGAGGCTATGAGCAATCAGTGGTAAAACAAGCAAAAAACAACTAGAGAAATGCAGGTTAGATCTATTTTTATTTAAAAAAATTTTTTATGTTTATTTATTTTTGAGAGCGAGAGAGACAGAGCATGAGTGGAGGAAGAGCAGAGAGAGAGACACACACACAGAATCCAAAGCAGGCTCCAGGCTCTGAGCTGTCAGCACAGAGCCCGACGCGGGGCTCGAACTCACGGACCGCGAGATCATGACCCGAGCCGAAGTCGGCCGCTTAACCGACTGAGCCACCCAGGTGCCCCCAGGTTAGATTTTAAGAACCTCCCACTCGGGCAATGTGTTGGGGGTAATCAGGCGAATTATAAGTTGTCCTCCAGAATTTGTTTGCTTGCTTCCTGTTTTCTTTTATCTTTCTTTTCGTTTTAAAAATGAGTTCGGTCTTGACCTCCCTAAGCTATAATGACTATAGTCCATACATCTTCTGAGGATTGGGGAATGATTATTGTAGGCTGTCTATGAAGGGAGTTTCCTGTATGTTGATCATCGACACGTGATAAGAAACTCTAGAATTGGGATCCTCAGAAGTGTGTGTGATATGTATGGGGTGTTCCGCCCCTCGCTGTGAAGAGGTAACGCCCACCGGTAGCCATGGTCGCGTCAAGCCTCAGAAATGGCAATATTGTAATGATGGGTAACATGACCCATTTTTCTGCGCCTCATTCTCCAAGTTGCTTTATTTAGTCTTCACGCACTGCTCTGGTATCTGCCCTATTTCCGTGGGCACGTTCCTCGATTAAACCGTTGCTATCCTCACGGATTATTAGTAGAGTCTAATTGTGATGATATATGATAAATACTTGTTCTGAGTAACGGAAGCATAAGGACAGCAGAGGGATACCCCTCACAATCCAGGATAATAGCCTGTAGATGATTAAGGGCCTAAGATGCAGGGTGTTACACGCACAAGAGTCACAAACATCTGTTCGCTTACCTTTCGGCTCCTTCCCCCATTTCCTATGTTGCCCTTCTTTGGTGTTTTCCTTGGGAGTCACTCGTTCCTTTTTTTTTTTTTTTTTTTGCTTTGCTAGTCTCGTTTCCGTGAGTGGAACTCGCTATTAAAACAACAGTTGAAGATAGCACATTCCAGAACCTGAGGGATAATTCAGGGAAGATGTCAGAAAGGGCTTCCTGATGGGGACAAAGAGCATAAAGAGGAGAGAAACCCATTTGGACAGCGCATGTGCAGTTCACCTCCAGTGCCTGGGCTCCATGAAGTGGGAGCAGTTTTCTGGGTCTCGGTCCTTTACTTACGGAGTAACGTGTGAGTCGCTGGAGAAGTTAATCTTTGTGGACAAAGCTGTCCGTTTATTTGTTGGACTTTGATCGGGAGGCAATGCAAAAGCCCTGTGTTTGGGCAGAGACCAGTAGGCAAGAGACTTTCATCAAGAGTTTTTGGAACAGAAGAGGGGCGTCAGGAAGACTCAACTGAGAGTCACATGTGAAATGGATTACATGTGGGGAGACAGGATTCCTGGGAAACCAATGGGAAGAGGTAGCAAAAGCCAGACAGAGAAAAAGGACAATTGCAGCGGGAAGAAAAGAAAGGGATTAATGCAAGAAGACGTGGAGAATGAGTGGTCAGAGCTTGGCGGCTCAGCAGCTGCGAGGGAGGGCTTGGCCAAAGGAAGGATGAACTGTGACACAGTCACTAGCTGATGTCCCCAGGGAGCCGCTGGGCACTTGTCCAGTGGCCAGTGGGAGTAAGTGGACTTTCTACACTTTCCTTGCCGAGGAAAAAAGAGGCATCAGCAGTGGCTTGTTGTTAGCTGTGCAGACTTATCCCCATAACCTATCATTATGGGTGGAATACGGCCTTGACAGAGGGTGAGGCAAGGTCAGAAATAGGGTGTTGGACATAGGTCTGCATTTCCATGACGGGTGATGCCATTGTGTGGGTCCCATTGCCACTGCTCTGCCCCCACTCTTAACGGTGGTGCTAGCTAACGCTTGGCTTGCTTTTTGAAGAGTTATTGGGGCTCTCTACACACAGAAATGGGGAGAATTCCACAAAGCATTGGGCGGGGAAAAATTTAGCAGAGAATACCACGGCAACATCCCGTGCAAACAACAGTATTGGGTAGCTTGTGGTGTTTTAAATTCTTCCCACCCTCGGTTTCTTGTCACCCATTTCCCTACTCATACATCCAGGGCCCTGCTACCGGATTTCTTTGGCTTTTTCACAGTGAAATGGGGAACGACTTACAATTAAGTTCTTTGTTCGTTGCTGTTGTGCCGCCTGAAGACAGTAGGCCTTGGGAGGTGCAGTGAAAATGGCGTCTTGTTGGCCTTCACAGTTAAAGACTGTGGCATGGGACCCGTGGGCTTGTCACACTGGCATCTCCCTGTGGGCCTCTCAGATAACCTGGCAGCACATTCTTTTATGCTGACTTCAGGGCAAGAAAGAATATTCTTTGGATAAGCAACACCCACATGACTAAAGCTCTTACTTTAACAGAAAGGCCGGGGGGAGGGTGCCTCTTTCTGTGACCCATGTTGGTCTCTGGCCAAGGACCTATGAAATCCCCTGAAGATGAACAGCTCATGAGGGTCCAGCTGTCTTCTTAATTAAAGAAACCAGACTCTCCTCATACCCCCTTTGGTTTTCCACATCGAAAGCTGCTTTTAGCCTAAGATGGCCTTTCTTTCCTGGGTCGAAAATGCTCGTATCTACTCTTCATTAGTTGATATAGGAAAACTAAGCATCCCTGTAGTTGGGTCAGGGAAACTTCAGTTTGGAAAATCTCCTCCAGAGCATGGGGTTGTGGTTATTTCCAACTGCTGGTCCCCAGGGGGGCCGGAAACTGCCGGAGAGCTTCTGGGTGAAGCAGGGCTGGGGATCCCAGGGACGTTCACTCCTTGGAGGGTGCCAGCCAGCATTAACACTCGTGCTCACAATGCCAGGCTTTTTGAGAAGGGCATTGAAGCCAGCTTAGGTTCCTAGAATGTATTTATCCATCTGCAACTGAGATTTGCCCTCCTGATTCCTTTGTCTTCCGAATTAAAAATGGCAGGTTTGACCTCAGAACCCTTTAGTTTCTCTCTGGGTAAGGAAGTTCGGTACTGAATGCCTGCTCTAGGTATCTCTGGACACATGTGGGTCATCTTGGCCCGTGCGAACACTTCAGATTTTCCTCTCCAACTTGACATGCTCCCATTAAGATATCCCTCAATGTCCTTCTCTTAGCTAGGGAGACTTAGGGAATGTTACGCATTCTGATATTAGCATAATAGAAAATAAACCGGGAGGTGAACTTATTGAAAAGTCATCATGTAACAGTCTCCAAATCAGAAACACCAACCCCAACAACCACAACTTTGGGGCAATTCCCTGTGGAATGGGATTACAAAAATGTAATTGCAATGTTGTGAGAAGGTATTGACACAAATTGTTTTGCCCGCTTGAGGTCCCATGGGGTCTACACTGAAATCTTCTCTAGCCCTTCCTCAAGAGAGTCTTCAAGGGAGCCGACCCTGAGCCCATCTTGCCCATTTTAAATAGCATGCGACCCTATCAAGCGAGTAAAACCAAAGGGCAAATTGGTTGTGCCTCGTCCTCTCTTTGGTAAAAGCATCCCATGCCTACTCCGCCTTAAAAGCAGAACGTGCCCTTTTTGTGTGCAGACTGTACAAAGTGGGCCCCCTGCCCTTTCCAGGGAGGGAATGTAAGCAGATCCCTGAAGAAACCACTTGGCTCAGCAATTTTAGGGCTTGTTGTAATTGGCCTGGCCTAAAAGAACTCAGCACACTGTACGTGTGCCAAGGAAATGCAAATGCTTCCCTGAAACGGACGTTTAGGGTGGATGAGAAGAGCTGGGCTCATCTGTGAACCCAAGTAGAAGAGCAAGATGGACAGAAAGTTCAGGAAATCAGAGAGGCTCCTTAGGGACCGTTTTTTCACTTAGCCACGGGTGGTGGCCACACCAACTGAACTGGTCAGATAGGGCAGGGCGAGCGTGATCTGGAGGGAAAGATCTTGAGTAACAGGCTTTCTCCTTCCATTATGAGCCTGTTTTTCCTGAGGGGCAGGGCCAGTCTTCTTGCCCAGGCTGGCTCCCCACCAGTTATACCAGTGATCCCCAGCTGGGCTCAGCATCGACAACCCTCCTCTGGACCCTGGGGAGTTGACTGGGGATACTTCCTATGGACTGATTACTCCTGATTCCCTATTCTCACACCCCTTTTCTATAAAAAAAATGGTTAAAAACTGGGAACCCAGTTTTGTATGTTATTTTTCTCCACAGCGCTCTAGAATTCTCTGCAGTCATTTTTACACTTGGCTGCCCTCTCCTCCTTCCTCATTATTTGTGTGCTCCATGAGGGCTCGCCTGCTAGTCCTGACTATATTCCTAGGGCTTACCACAGTCGTCAGCCCATAGGACTTACTAAATAAAGGCCTGTTAATTGACTAATAATAATTCAGCTTACCGTGGGACGTTTCATAGCATGATTCTTTAGTACCATTTTGATTTCTATTTCTGTGGCATAGCTGAGCATATAGAAGGTGATGAGTCAACACTGGATGGATTCGGATTTTTCTGATGGATTAACAATCCTCTCCAGCCGGGAAGGTGCTGAGCTCCGAAGCTAGGAAGGAATGAGCCAGTTAGGAACGGAGAAACTAACTCCCGTGATGAGTCCAGCTTCCTCTCTGCCTTTGTCCACTCACATCTTTCAATGCCTAGGGTCTTCCTTTGCCCTCGTCGTTTACCCCCATCTCTTACCATCTCTTGAGACTCCTAGATGGTCTTGGAAAGAGCCCAGAGGCCTTGAACTCCCTAGAGGCTCTCTCTTCACTTCTTCCTGCCTCTCAATTTCCCTTAGTGATCTCACGTTTCTCCCTTTCCCTCCATCACTAAGCTTTGTGTCTTTTCCCTTGTCCACTTAATGCCCTCTGTCCCCTCTACTGAATCAGAGACCCGTTCTTTAACACACCGTTTCTTTCGTCTGCCACCCTCGCCGGGTTTCTACTCGCTTTTACCGCCCTGCCGCGGGGTCGCACCATGCAAACAATTCAAGCACCAGCCACCTGCCAGCACCTCAGAGCTCCATACCGTTTCCTCCTCATCGACCATCTTTACCTTGTTCATTCCTCCTGCCCCTGTTCCTCCACCTCCCCGACATGCACCGGAAGGCTTGCACGCCCATGCAAAAGGTAGTGTCACACACAATTTCACCTGCACTTTCACCGCTAATGTGTCCGAATGCCTGGCCCGACGAGAGGTGGTATTTTGAAAGTTGACTATAATTCTGACTTTATAAAATCCCGATTCATTTTAGGTCCTTTCTTCCTCCTACAGGTGTCACTTTTCTTTTCCTTTGTTTCCCCTTCTTGCTGATGCATCTTGCGTGCGTACGTTTTGCTTACTTCTCCATTAGAGTGGCCTGTGACGGAATTAGCTCTGGAGCTCGGCATTCGGACAGAGATCGGGCCATGCTCAATTGACTCACCTGAATTCAGAGATGAGGGGTGGGAGTATTCAACAAGACAGCTTCTAAACATCTCTTTTTAAAACCCGAGATCCTCTGGGGCGCCTGGGTGGCTCAGTCGGTTAACTGCCCGACTTCGGCTCAGGTCATGATCTCACAGTTTGTGAGTTCGAGCCCCGCATCGGGCTCTGTGCTGACAGCTCAGAGCCTGGAGCCTGCTTCTGATTCTGGGTCTCATTCTCTCTCTGCTCTTCCCCCACTTGTGCTCTGTCTTTCAAAAATAAAATAAAAATGTAAAAAAAAAATTATAAAAAAAATAAATAAATAAAACCCGAGATCCTCCTTAAACTGAACAGAGTCGAGGAGTTTTACCTTTTCCTTTGGGTTGTCTGCGATGCCGAAGGGCATTTAAATGGTCCACTTAATTAAATACTGGAATTACCTGAGAGAGTAAAATAAACAATCGTGTTCGAGGGTAAGAGAGGAAAAGGCAGCAGGCACACTATGGGCTTAGGTGATCTTTGATGAGCATATTAGACCATGAAATCCCTCAATGGGAGCTGAATGCTCTGTGTGAAGGGTTCATGGGATTCTCCATCCAACTTCTCCTTTTGGGCCTCGTGTTGTTCATAGGCCCCATAGAGGGATCCCGAAGGGTGATTTCATTCCAGTAGATCTGTGCACATGGGCGTCTCTCCTTGACCGAAAGAACTTCCGATGACAGAGCCCTCCTAGCCTTCTCCAGACGGGAAGTGGTCTTTCCAATTTTGGGTTGAGCTACCAGAATATTTTTCTTCTAGTGAATAAAATAGCATTCTCTCTGAGGCTGCTCCCCATTGGTTCCAATCTATGCCCTGATGCTCGGCAGAGCAAAATCCCATCCCTTTTCTATCTGAGAGTCCTTTGGGTATTTGAAGACAGTCATTATTTTCTATATGGAGTTTCATCTGCATCTGCCCGAACGTTTCCAGGGTTCCGAATTCCTCGGGACATGATTTCCGGTCCCTTCTATACCTGGGTTGCTGTCTTTCCAGCGTATTGCATTGTGTCTGGTGTGGGGTCAGAATGGGATGCTCTGCCCAGCCCAGAGAGGAGCAAGTGTTTCACCCCAATCCATCGTCCTGTTTGTTCTCCAGCACCTGACGCAGCATCCTTCACGTGCTAAACCCCCTGATACTTCTTCTGGAGCAGAATGTCCAGACTCGTATTCTAGCCTTCACAGCATCCCTGTTACCAAAGATCCTCAGTTTTAGATCCATCTGCGCGGAAGAGATGTTTGTTTGTTTGCTTTTGCAGCTTGAATTCTCCAAATCCTTACTGCTGTTTTATACTTGACCCGAGTTGATATACCGAAGTTTAAGTGTCTTCAGGGCCGGTTGCCTTTTTCATATTTAGCCCAGAGCCCAATATAGGTCTGAGAGATATTTCTTGAATCTGTGGTCGGGAACCATGTCGTGAATCAACTTATCATCATCATTTTGGTGACACATAGCTCCTTTGGCCTAGGGTGTCTGTTTTGTTTTTACACCTGTAGTGTCTGTATTGCTTATGGACGGAGAGCCCATGAAGAAGCTATGTTTTTTATTCATTTTTTTTTAATGTTTACTTATTTTTTTTTAACGTTTTATTTATTTTTGAGACAGGGAGAGACAGAGAATGAACAGGGGAGGGTCAGAGAGAGGGAGACACAGAATCCGAAACAGGCTCCAGGCTCTGAGCTGTCAGCACAGAGCCTGACGCGGGGCTCGAACTCACGGACCGCGAGGTCATGACCTGAGCCGAAGTCGGCCGCTTAACCGACTGAGCCGCCCAGGCGCCCCTAATGTTTACTTATTTTTGAGACACAGAGACAGCGCAGGCAGGGGAGGAGAGAGAGAGGGGGAGACAGAATCAGAAGCAGGCTCCAGTCTCCGAGCTGTCAGCACAGAGCCCGACATGGGGTTTGAACCCACAAACTGTGAGATCATGACCTGAGCCAAAGTCGGGCCCTCAACCGACTGAGCCACCCAGGCGCCCCTGTTTTTTTTTTTAATTATTTTATTATCATTTTATTTGTAAAGTTTATTTATTTTGAGAGGGAGAGAGGGAGGGAGCTGCATGCTTATGAGCGGGGGAGGGGCAGAAGTGGAGGGAGAGAGAGAATCTTAAGCAGGTTCCAGGCTCCGTGTGGAGCCTGACATGGGGCTCAGTCTCACGACTGGAGCATCATGACCTGAGCCGAAATTAAGAGTCAGACGTTTAACCAACTGAGCCACCCAGGCGCCCCCATGAAGCTATGGCTTTTAAAACATGGAGTTTTCTGATTTTATCCCAAGCTCGGTCTTCTGTGTGACCCAGTACAGAGCTGCTACGAACATCAGGGAGATCGTAGAATTTAACAGAGGTCAGTGGGAACTGGCTTGAGATTCGCTTTGCTGAAACCGACAGGAGACGTTTTATGTTGACCCCTTGGCCAGAGTTCCCTTGCCAGGACAGCTAGAAGGGTCGCTGAGGCGACGTGCTAGGGCGAGAAGAGCTCCAGGCTTAAATAGACTTAGGTTTGCTCCTTGTCTCTGCCGCTGCCTCCACAGTCATTTAACCACTCTGACGTCAGTTTCTTCATCTATGAAATGGAGATAACCTAACTTCACAACCAAGGTCTCAGAACTGGTGTGGCAATGAAATGAGATAATGTATCACCACCCGTGTGGGGAACTCTGGCCAAAGCACGGTTGTCATTCTGCGAAGTTTCTTTATTCAGTCACTATCCGTTCTGGGAAATAAAGAGCATCCCAACAGACCATTGGTTGTTTCCCCTGCGTTCGACATAATGATGGATTCTCTCCTGCAGGCTCCGTCTGGGACTCTCTATCTGTGTCATACCCAGCACACTGTCCTCGCGGCTTGGGTGGGGGGTGGGGGGTCAATCAATACAACTTAATGGTTCAGCTCATTGCCCTGCACTGAGGAAGGTCAGTGTCTTCTCTCCAGAGACAGAGCATAGTCTAGACACATGGGACAGGAGGCAGTCAGGAAACGCGGGGCCTTCTTCGCTCCCCTGGTGGTTTTTCTAGTGCACGGGACGCCTTCCTTCCTCAGTTGCACGAGCCTCTGGAGTCTACTTGCAGAAGGGGTAAATGCGTTTGATTTCCCACCTGCCTGCCCGGGGAAGGGAGAATGAATGAGACTCTATCGCTCTGGAGAAAGATACTGTTTGGACACACCGTCTGTTTCCATCAGGGTGGGGAGCAGTAGTAAATTGCCAGGGCTCCGAAGGGCCCTGTGCCCACGCTGGCCAGAGTCCAGGAGACTGGACCTTCCTCTCCTTACTCAGACGGCAGAGACCACGCCTGTCTCTGCGGAACAGCCCAGTGTGAATGTCCGACTGTATGATGCGTTTGTGCCGGTGAGCGACCTGGGCACGAGGCGGAGGCACACGGTTGCCAGCCACCACTTCCCATGCAGAGCGTAGGCTGTGCAAGCCCCGTGACTCATGCCACACTCACCTGGACTCGGAGACCTCCAGGCACGGAGGGCTCCGTCTCCCCAGAACCTTCCCCTGATTAATTGTGGAGGGTCTCAGCCCGGCACGTCCCGCAGAGGCCGTCCTTCGCCCGCTGTGGCTGGCGTCGGACTCCACACCCCTGGGGTGCGAGCGCTCGGCTCCCTGGCCCTCCTCCCACGGAGGCACGGTCCCAGCCGGGTCCTGCCTGCCATGCCCCGCATCTCCCACAAGGGGGAGCCCCCGCAGGGCAGTGGAATTTGGGAAGCTGAAGTTTTCTCCTCCTGTCCTCCGATTTTCGCGCTTGACCCAACTGTGAGGTTTCTTTGTTGCAATGTTGGGGTCTGAGATAACACTTCTGGAGGCTGCAGCCGGGAACCACAGCTGATGCCATCTTTTCTTGTCTGTTGTTAATGACCTAGCATTATAAGCTAAGGAGGAAAAGTAACAAAGAGCTTGAAGACTTTCATGGCTCCCAGGCCCTGGACGGAGGCCGGCGGTCTCAGGCAGACAGAACCAAGGAGGGACCTGTGACGGCACAGCCCAGGTAGGTGTCCGGGAGAGGACGCCGGAGGGGCTCCTGGGGGTGAGGGGCACGGAGCCCTTGATGGTGGGAGGGTGGATGGAGTAGACACGGGGTGTCAGGGGAGATTAAGGGTGGGGGGGGGGGAGGCAGCGCAGAGAGACCGAGGAAGGGCAGAGGGAGGAACCCCCAAAGGGGTGCAAAAGAACAAAAACGCTTGTAGGATGTGATGCAAAAGGCTGACCGCGGGGCCGGGGCCGGAGAAGGGAGGGTTTGTGAACTGACTCAGAGGCTTAAACTAGTTTGAAGTTGGTTCCAACTCTGCCGCCCAGAAACTTCACAGGACTTCAGAGGCCGGGAGTCTGAAAGCCAGCGCTCAGTGGCGCAAGAAGATTCAAAGTGAGTAGGTGTGCCTGAAGGTCCAGCTAATCGGTCTGGTTGTGTGTCAGATAGCCACAGCCACTCCGGACTTGGGACTCCCTAAACTGGAAGGAATTCTGGTCGGCCGGCCTTCTCAGGTTCTCTCTGCTCCGAACCCATGTCTCAGACTTTCCCCCTCTCCTCTCCGGTCTCCTGCAGTTGCTGTCGGTAACGGACCAGGAGTCAGAAGTGCGCACTGTGCAGCTTAGGGAGATTAGCTGAAGCAAGGAGACGTCAGAATCCCCTTTTTCTTTGTCTATAACAGGGAGATAATAATATATTACTAATGAGCCTTATAGGATTTTTCTGAGGATTGAATAAGTAAGATGATGTGAATAAATGTTCCTAATAGATTATAATTGCTAGTTAAATAAAAGATGGCATTAATAATAATTAATCAGTTAAGATACCCTTACGATGCTCAGCGGGGCATGTTCCTGCCGAGCTTTGGAGGGACATGTGTGTTTACTATTTGCGGGAAAATCTCAGTACATAACCCCCAATTTCCATATCACTTTTTAGAGTAACCTCTTTGGCAGATAAGTGGGGAACTCCGTGTTCTTTCCCTTTTAGCCACCTTCCAATGTTCTCTTTTCTGGCCTCGGCTACACGTTTCTAGTTCTGAAACATGCAGATAGTGATTGATGGTGTCTGCTTCCCTCTCTGGAAGAGTGATTCGTCTGTGTCCTCAACACTGCTGCTCGAGTAAATGTCACAACGTGTCTCAGGCACATGATCAGACTACACTTGGAAGAAGCAAATAAGAAGGCTGTGTTTATAATCTCATCACCATATTCCCTGCCTGGAATGTTCTTTCCAGACTACGTGTCACTTATTCACTAAAATGTCTCTGATGGGAAGTCGGGTTCCGCACTCTGGGGCAGGCTGTTTCTGTTGACCTATGAAGGCTGTAGTTGGCTTTGATACCTGTGGGCGCATTCACCCTTTCCTTGGGTTCCTGAGGCAGTGTGCTGTATGGGGAAGGCAGTGTAGACTATGGGCAAATCCCTTGATTTCATTGAGCCTTCTCTTTCCATCGTCAAATGGAGCTGCTATTACGTTTTCTTCCTGCATCCAGATGTAGATGTGAGGCACTCATGAGATTATACTTGAGCTCACCACAAGTTTGTAACTCTCTACAGAGTCATAGAATTATAAGAGCCCATCATCGTTGTTCTGCTGCGTGTTTCTTACTAGTGATCGACCTGTATCTCACAACCTTTTATTTTGTTTTATTATTTTATTTTTAATTTTTTTAACGTATATTTATTTTTGAGAGAGAGAGAGAGAGAGAGACAGAGTGCAAGAGGGGGAGGGGCAGAGAGAGAGGGAGACACAGAATCCCAAGCAAGCTCCAGGCTCTGAGCTGTCAGCACAGAGCCCGACGCGGGGCTTGAACCCACGAACCGTGAGATCATGACCTGAGCTGAAGTCGGACGCTTAACCGACTGAGCCACCCAGGCGCCCCATAGCCTTAATTATTTTAAAAATTGTCTTTCCCAGGTGTTAATGTATTGCATTTTCTTCTCTGTCAATTGACTAATAAATTAAATCTTTATAGAGATGCTAAGTGTAAGCCATATACCTACTCACCTTCAGAAAGTTTGTATCCTAAGTCATGTGTACAGATGCATAATATGTATGCAGACTATATTTTTCTAAAACCCTAAGCGCGCGCGCACACACACACACACACACATATATATATATTCCTTCTTTCAAGCAGGTACTTACTCCTCCTTTAATACAAAATACAGGGGCGCCCGGGTGGCTCAGTCGGTTGAGCGTCCGACTTCAGCTCAGGTCACGATCTCGCGGTCCGTGAGTTCGAGCCCCGCGTCGGGCTCTGGGCTGATGGCTCAGAGCCTGGAGCCTGCTTCCGATTCTGTGTCTCCCTCTCTCTCTGCCCCTCCCCCATTCATGCTCTGTCTCTCTCTGTCTCGAAAATAAATAAATGTTAAAAAAAAAATTTAAAAAACAAAATACATGCAATACACGTTTGAGCAAAAAACATGCAGTGACATTCACACAAGACACTCACTTAGAGAGCAGACTTCATAGGGAGGAGGAATGAACTGTATCAGCATCTCAGCTATTTTAGAGTCCAGAAGTGACCACAATACACGATTCACGTGGTTAAAAAAAAAAAAAAGTCATGGATCAATTTCTGCCCCGTTCCCAGGAATGAATATCAATATCCTCTTCTTCCAGACAGACTCACGGCAGCTTCAGATATTTTTAAATGAGTTTTTTTAAAATACATTTGCAAAGTCAATTATTGTGAATCTCATCTGAGGCAATTAAAAAAACATCCTGACATTTAAGGTGATATTTTTTTCCCAAGTAAAATAATTATAAATAATACTAATTATGAACAAATCATTCAGTTACTCTCAGTCTGGTTCAACCTTTAGGTTAATAAACCAATCCATTAAAATTCATCTTGCTCAAAGGACCAATTTGTTAAAAAAAATGTAGTGACCTTTCACCACAAGTGTGATTGATATTTTCTGTAACAATAATCAGAGCTGTCTTTCCCAGAAGAGAGTGTGGTCAAGTGGTAGATGTAGAAAACTGGGGACCTTTTATGCCCCTCTCAGTAATACTTCTAGATAAGGGCACAAAATGAGGTTGATGGTGATGATAATGTACAAAACGAAAATTCTGGTTTCAAAAAGTATCTTAAGAGAGACGTCTGAAAGTCTCAGGACAGTTGCCCATAAAAACTGATTATATCATTCTGGAAAGGTTTTAGATATGCCCCTGTGTCTGCCTCTGGAGTTTCATTCTCTCCCAAGATGTGTGTGAGGCAGGGATTTGCAAATACGGCCCATGGGCCAAATCCAGTCTGCCACCTGTTTCTGTGAATAAAGTTTTATCAGAACAAAGCACAGCTCCCACTTACGTATTGTCAGTGGCTGCTTGCCTCCTACCGAGGCATTCTAGGAGCCCCAACAGAGACCTGAAATTCTGACTCTTTGGCCCTTGACAGAAAAAGTTGGCCAACCCCAGTTGGAGGGTAATGAAAAAAAAAAAAGTTATCTTTGAATTTCCTGCACCAACTAATATTGGAGCTGCACTTTACGGTTGATAAAGTCTGACCGTGTTATTTTGCAAGAGATGTTATTCTCATTTAACTGATGGAGAAGGTGCAGATTTGTCCGTGGCCCCGTGGCCCCGTGGCCACTAACTGGTGTAGGTAGACCTTGGCCTCCTAAGAGGGAAGGGACGCTGCCCCGAGGGCCGCTGTTAGAGAAGCAGTGACCGAGACGGCTGTCAGGCTGTGGTCACGGCTGCCTGTCTCTTTCATCCACCCAGATGTGGTCATGGCCAAAGAACAGTAGGGGAAGCAATAGTCTTGACATTCCGTTCCCTCTTTATCTGACCTTGGCCTGGGTGATTTTGCACTCGTTCTGCTTCTACGGTCCTATTCTCCTAAGCAGAGGAACACTAATAACCAGAAAGGAGAAAAAAAAAAAATGGTTCGCAGTCAAACAAAGCTAAGCTTTATTGCCTCAACTCTCACTTATCCATACTGAAGGAATGTACCCGCCCTGAAATTGGCACTGTGGCATGGATATTCTGAAACAGCCAGGAACAGAACCGTCTTTGTTTGGGGAATATGCTATCTTTTTAAAAGTTTGCTTTTTGAAATGGCAAATCCCCTCTTAATTATGTTCTGCTTTTACTCGGTTTATTATCAAAATTACACTCCCCCCGCCTCCCCCCCAGGAGCTCGTTTCATCTACCAGCGAGGTGGGCCATGAGGTGCTGGATATTAGGAGAGAGGAAGCCTGGAAGGAAGACTTTGCCTTTGATATAAAATGAGTTGTTTGCAGAGACTCAAGGTTTTCTTAATCTTAGGTTTTCTTGGAATGGGAGTACAGAATAGAACAAGAGAGAGGAGAGTAAGACACTCTTTTGTCAAATCTTCCCTGAAGATTCCGAGCTGAAGATAAGGATTTAAACAATCGAACTTCCCATTTTTCCACTCAAGCAGCCTACCTTTATGTGGGTGTCCACTGGGGTAGGCACTGCTGGGAGTTAAGCAGTATCACGTGGACTAAGATTCAGATATTCTGATAAGTGATTTATTAGAGCCATGAACATGTACCTTTGTGTCTATAATACAAATTAGAAAGAAGCAACGGAATGGAAACATAAATGAAGTCTGAGCACGCTCAAAGGAGAAGTCATTTTTCCTGATTAGACAGTCGCTGAAGAAATTGTGGAAGAAGTCGCATCTTGGGAGACCTGGGAGTGTGTAGGTTTTAGACGTTTGGAAACGGAAGTGAGTGGGCATCCTAGGAGCAAGCAGAGAGAACCAAGTCCTCAAGCCAAGTGTAGGACTTGTACGTGAACCTCTACAGGTATAGAGGAGGATTGGGGCGGGGAAGCAGGTCAGGGTCGGATTCTCGGGGGCCTCGAATTGTAGGTTAAGGAGTTTGTTCTTGGGGCACCCGGGTGGCACAGTTGGTTGAGCGTCTGACTCTTGATTTTGGCTCAGGTCACCATCTCACAGTTCGTGCGATCGAGCCCCACGTCAGGTTTTGTGCTGAACGGGGAGCTTGGCTAAGATTCTCTCTCTCCCTCTGCCCCTTTTCCCCACTCGCACTCTCTCTCCCTCTCTCTCTCTCTCTCAAAGAAAAATAAAAGACGTGCGATCTTTACTGGGTGGATGATGAGAATCCTTGCATGTTTTTCCGCGGGAGAATTACATGGTCATACCTGTGATTTGGGAAGAGATGGGACAGGTGTTTGAAAAGATCCTGGAGGCCAAGTCATCATTTAGCTCCTAGAGTTAATGGACCAGGCGAGATAGGTTATTACCTTCATCCTGTGCTCTCCTCACGAGACTGTTCCTCCGTAACCTGACTATCGTAGGTTACAGCACTGGCTGAGGGCTTCCTGAGGGCACTTATTTAATGGCATGCCAGTGGCATTTACTCATAAAACCAAAAAGCCATCGGGGCCAGAAATAGGGGTTTTGGTTACTTCCCCAGACAGGATGCAGTTGGGGTGATTATACATGTGATTCATCGAGGTCGGGAAACAAGTTCTCCACAAACAAACACCCCTCCCCTCCCAGCCCAGTGACTCACAGCTTCTTCAGTTTGGAAAGCTCTGGAGTCCAGGCAGAATTTGAGGTATGATGTTAAATCATAATTTTTCAGTGTTCACTGTTATAAGGGAAACGTTTTTATTCACTCTCTCGATTGTTCAAGCAACGAGCATTTATGGAACTCTTAATTGTGTTAGGCACAGAGCATTCACTTAACAAATAATTATCGAGCATTTACTACATGCTCAGCGCTGTTCTAGATGTGAGATGTCATGGTTTTGTAGAGCTTACCTTCTAGAAAGGAGATCCCAATATTCAATCCCCCTGGGAACCAAACAAGCAAATTTCCACCCTCGGGGAGTTCACGTTCTTACCGAGGAACGTGTCAGAGACAAGAAACTGGCACTTCGTTCCAAGAAAGAAGGGCAACATAGGCAAAAAGAAGCATGAATCCAGCCCTACGGGGAAAGAATGGAGAAAGGAGCCTTAGGTTTGGGGGAGGGGGGTACTCAGTATGACAAGAGGGCTTATTTATAGACCTGAATTAGGATGTGCAAGTTGCCTGGGCCTTCTTTGGCGGGAGTTGACAGAGGGATACCGCACTCACACCGAGACTCACAGAATCCAGTCCCCGGACGTTCTGAGTTTCCAGTGTCTATCAGGCAAATGGAGTCACTGATTCAGGACTCCCGAGTGCTGTGGTTTGGGCTCACTGGCAGTTTTTCCGTACCTTCAGTCTGACTGTTTCGCAGTGGCCCAGTGCCATGAAGATAAAAACTTAGTAGGCTGGCTTCCTCCTTGCTTAAATAATATTCAGGTCAAATGCTGTAGCAACCAGCTCTGGCTTGGAGGTCATACTTGATTCTCATTTTATCAGGTTGTCTAAAATAACCAGGCCACGAGGTGGTTATTGTTATGGTTCTCGTTGGAATGGGATTTGACCTATATAAGGAAAAGAACTAGGACAGGAATAGCTCTTCAGCCCATCACAGACTTGGAGAAATCCAGTATAAGCAATTGCAGAATCACAGAGCTGGAAGGGACTCAAGGTGACTTAAGGTGATCCTGGCACCTGCCTCTGGGCACATATGTGCCTGTCTAGAAATTTAATATAAACTCTAGAACTCATCATTTTAACAATATGTAAAAGTTTACCCATCCTGAAAATAGTTTCCTTCAGGGTTGTGGTGCTGCCTAGCCTTGGGCAAAACATCTTTGAACCTTCTATTTTACAGCAGACCTCAGAGCCTATAGCATATTGTTTTGCATGTATTTAGTAGGGGAAAATCATTGTCTTTGCAGGATGTTTTGCATTTCCAAAAAACCAAATGCCATATCTAATTGGCCCCGCTGAATGACACTATTTTTGATTAAAAATGAATTTAAATGCAGCTATGAAATTATGAGCTGGCATGTTTGCTCGGCTCATAACTGGTTCAAAAAGGACTTATCAGCAATTGTGAAAGAAGTAAGTCCTTATTCTCGCAGATGGCCAACTTGAGGACACGTGAGCTCTGGGTGAGCCATACTGTTTCTCAGTCTCCTTGGTGAACTCCTTGAGGTCAAGGAGCACGCCTTGTTTGTTTCAAACTACCAACCCCTCGCGGAGGCAGGTGCACATCAGGGGCTATTTGTCGAATGAATTAAAAATCAATAATGTCATCACTTTATGTCCATATCACAAATGCTTTGTCCATTTTTTTAATGTTTATTTATTTTCGAGAGAGACAGAGACAGCGTGTGAGCAGGGCTGGGGCAGAGAGAGAGGGAGACAGAATCCGGAGCAGGCTCCAGGCTCTGAGCAAGCTGTCAGCACAGAGCCTGATGCGGGGCTCGGACTCACACACCGCGAGATCATGACCTGAGCCGAAGTTGGACGCTTAACCAACTGAGCCACCCAGGCGCCCCTGTCCATTTTTATTTGTTTATTTTATTTTTTGCCACATGGGAATCCCAAGATCACCTCTACTCTTAAGGCCAATTAGCCAGCAAATGGCAAGGGAGTGGTCTGTGGCAAAAAGAACACTTCTGGGAAGAGAGTTCGGGTTCTAGTGTAGACTCGGTTTTAAGTAGGGTGGGTGGCTTTGGAAAAGGGGCTTAAGCCTATTCTTAGATGGAACTAGGGGATGGAAAGGGTCCACCTGAGGAAGAAAATAGAGAGGAGCCACTTGGTACCTATCTCTGAGCTTGTGGTGCGAGATTTTTTCAAGGTCTTGGTGTTGATCAGGATTCTTGTGTGTTCAAGTGTTCTTGACTTAGTTGAGGTACAAAACCACACTCCAGAAGGGCAGGGCTGCACCAGACTCTGGAAATTACCAGAATCAGGGACTCAAGCCCTTGCACGACACACTTCCTCCGACTTTGTCCTCCGCCTCTCGCTCCGGGCCAATTTCATTCTCTCCGATCCGCTTTCTCCAGGAGGATGAGGAAATTCATAAGACTTCTGAGAAGTTCCCTGGGCCAGGAAAACAAGACACCATGACTGGTGGCTGCTCTCAGCGCCATGAGAGAGAGGGCAGCTCGCCCAGAGAAGAGGTTGCTGTATAGCCAATGAAACAGAGCCCCGCTAAAGCCTGCTGTCGCCTCCCATTTGCCACCCAGTCACCGTCCTCCTCTCGCTCCACGCTCATCGGCTGCTGACCTTCTACTCTTCTTGAAGGCCCTGATCAACCCCACTGCCTCTGAGGGCTGGTTGCCTGGGCAGCACAATTCCTTCCTGTCTGTGCTCCCAGAGCACGTGGGACCCATCCATACCGGGAAATAGAGCTCCTCGTGTTGCTCGTCATGGTCGGTTGACAGGCTTTCCTCCCCCGGGAGATTGGAAACTCCTCAAAGGCACTAATTGGTTTTGTGGTACTTTATCTATTTATTAGATCAGTTATTTATTACTTATTGACAGCCTACTGCGTACTAGGCTCTGGGGATTCGAAGAGAAGTAGCCCAAGATGGTCAAGGTCAAGTGGGAAACATATACACTTGCCGTGCGACGCATGGGATGAGTTCTCCATGGACATCAGTGGTGGTGCTGTAGGAGCCCATAACATACAGGACAGTCTCTTCCCTAACAAGCATGGGGGTTGAGAAGGCCAGAGAAAATTTCCAAATGGTAGGAAAGGGCCGCCCCTGGCCTATACTGTGTTGAATAGGAGGATTGGGCTTGGTTGTGTAAGGTGTGGGGGTAGGGGGCGTGTTCTTTGGGGTAGGAACAGCCTATGAGAGGCTCCGGGGATGTCTGAAAGCGGAACATAACCAAGAGCTTATGTCTGAATGGCATAGATAAGACGGATACGTGGGGGGCGCCTGGGTGGCTCAGTCGGGTAAGCATCCGACTCTGGATTTCAGCTCGGGTTATGATCTCACAGTCATGGGATCGAGCCCCTCATCAGGCTCTGCATTGAGTGCGGAGCCTGCTTGGGATCCTCTCTCTCCTTCTTTCTCTCTGCCCCTCCTCTGCTCCCTCTTTCTCTCCCTATCTCTCAAAATAAATAAGTAGACATTAGAAACAAAGGCAAGGATACGTGAAATAATCGGAAAATAAGTTTCCAGTGAAGTACTAATTTTATAGTACCATACGCTAGGAGTAAGCAAAGATTGAAATTACTATGGGCTTACAAATAAAATCCTTAAAAAAATGTGGGTATTGATCGACTTCACGGGGAGTTAGTGCTAAATCTGAAATCAGAGTCTGAGTTTCAATCTCGCTCTGCCAGGAATTAGCTCGGCGATAATTTCTCAATCGCTGATTTCTCTGTCATAAAATGAACGTGCTCATCGTTATACTGAGGACAAAATAAGACACATAAATAAAAGTATAAACTGTAAAGCGCTATACAAACTGAAGTTATTCTTTAAACCTGACTATCTTTAAAACAGAGAGCTCTTAATTGACAAGACTATTTGGAAGATATGAAAAGGTGTGTAAATACAGTTACATGAGGGATGCCCGGGTGGCTCAGTTGGTTAAGCGACTGACTTCGGCTCAGGTCATGATCTCGCGGTTCGTGAGTTCGAGCCCCACGTCGGGCTCTGTGCTGACAGCTCTGAGCCTGGAGCCCGCTTCGAATTCTGCCTCTCTCTACCCCTCCCCTGCTCACGCTCTGTGTCTCTCTGTCTCTCAATAATAAATGAATGTAAAAGAAAAATAAATAAATAAATACAGGTACATGAAAAGATACTATATTCATGTTAAGAGTTGTATTAATTTTACTTTCTGGCTAAAGATTTTGGTTAATGCCATTGCCAAATGCATAACGTATTAACCAGCTGACTGTGGCTTTTTATACGTAGCTGACTCTGAGGATAAAGCAGAGAAACACTGCTTCAGGGGACACGGTTTGACTCAGCCAGACATGTGATGGGTTAGGAATTAAGTCACTTAGATGTTGTGATTATCAGGTGTTCTGTCGACTAAGTGAACTGCATTTTTGTAGACAGAAGGTTTGCCCGAGGATTTCCCTCTAGCTATAGAACTCTACGAGGTAAAACTTCCCCTTCAGTACCACCATTTCCTCCTCTTTAAATGGTCATAAATAGGGGTGCCTGGATGGGCTCAGTCAATTAAGCGACTGATTCTTGACTTCAGCTCCGGTCATGATCTCACTTGCCTTGAGCTCTGCACTGACAGTGTGGAGCCTACTTGGGATTCTCTCTCTCTTTTTCCCCTTCCCTGGTGCTCTCTCTTTCTCTCAAAATAAATAATAAGATAAAACATTAAAAAAATAAATAAATGGGCGTAAATAATGACGGCATTTTAAAAGAGTTGCACTTGGGGCACCTGGGCGGCTCAGCGGGTTGAGCGTCCAACTCCTGATTTCGGCTGGCGTCGCAATCCCAGGGTCGTGGGATCCGCCACACAGAGTGTGGAGCCTGCTTGAGATTCTCTTTCTGTCCCTCGGCCCCTCTCCCCCACTCACGTGCAGTCTCTCTAAAGAAAGTAAAAATAAGTTAAATAAAAATAAAGAGCTGTATCTCAAAGATTACGGATGAAATACTAAAATTTAGTTGACAACATATGTTCAGGCAGACTGGTAACCATCTTTACTCCGTGTGCTCCTTCAGTTTTCCAGAGCTTTTGGCTATTGTGTGGAGAGAGACCCCTGCCTTGTCTCCCACATTTACCACCAATGCTAACTCTGAGCTGATCATTATGGGAGAGAATGACTAATGCTTTATGATGTTGCTGGGAGGGTGGCCCCAAGAAGCACGGAATAAGGCTTTGGAGATTTGTCACTCATTCTCATTCAGTGATAAGCCCACAGAACCTGGAAGTGGAGGCTCGTCACCCCCAGGCATGGGGTCAAAGACATGGCCAGTCTTTGGTGGCGCGTCCTCTCTCTCCACCCATGGTTCAATCTACCTGGACCTAATTCTTGTGATGGCCGTCTTTCCAAAACTTATTTGAGGAAGGAGAACACGGCTCCTCTCTTGGAACACTAGGTCTGTGATATATTAACACACAAGTTCCATAAAATAACAAGGTAGACTTAGGTCAAACAAACAAGTTGAGAAATTCTGAATATGTCCCTACTGGAGATTCAAAATGCACATTAACATTTCTAAGGCTGCAGAATTTGAGCTCTGCTTTCCCAGAGCTATTTGACTATCAGATTGTTTTACTTAGTAATGCCCATTAACATCTCGAGTACCTCCCCAGTACAGTTCGGAGAATGTTCTTAGAGAAGTTTCGGTAAATACTCCTATTAAAGACTGAAGTCTATGCGTTAGATTGAAGAAAAATTGAACGCAGCTTAGATACAACCATGTAAATAGAGAATACATGTTTGTCACCCCAAAGGTTCTTTTAAATATCCCATTCTTTATTAAATTAGAGGTTTGCAGGAAGGGGGTTGAAATAAGCAGTCAATCTTCTAGTCCATCCATTCATCCAGTAAAACTCCATTTCCAACATTAGTTCAGAAAAAAAGTTTTTCTTCTTTTCCATTAGACTGGAGAGAGCTCATGAAAAATCTCTTGAAAATGTTGCAGTTGACGCTTCTTCTCCCTCCCCTCTGCCCTTTTTCTTTTCTTTACAAAGAATGAGTCTGGGTGTGATTTTATATCTATTATAGTTTGTATTTGATGGAACCCGATGGAAACCTACACGCCAAGAGACAGAGTAATAGCCAGTAGTTTTAGTCATAATCACAGAAAATTCCTTTCTTCTTCTCCAGCCTTTCCATTGCTCTGTGATTATGAGCTGTATCTTTAATAGACTGTTTCTAAAAAGTGCTAAGACTGTGTTTTCTTTCCATAGGGCCTCCAAAGCATCTTCCCCACCCCCCCCACCCCCAAAAGAGTCAGGAAGATACTAGACAGTGGGGTCAAGGCCATGCAACATAAGTTTTATTCTATTCCTCCTCTCGGAAGCTTTTCTACATCAACTTTCTTCTCTTATCACTGCTTTCCATTTATTCCATTCATAGGGTGTCATTTTACCTATGATGACGCAGTGCTTTGCAACTGACCTCATTCCAGTCATCTGCCAATAAGAATTTAAAGATTCTTGGGCTCAGGGGACAGTATATTCTATCTCACGTGCAGTGCTGTGTACCGAGTTGACATTTATTTATTTGAATTAATTTAAGAATACTTTACATGGGGTGAATGTGAGTGAGGCTATCTTCTCGTCTTTTGGGATTAATACCTACGTGTCTAGAACGTGAATGTTGGAGTCCAGCTGACCTGAGTTCGAATCTCAGGCCAAAGAAGCATGAGTAATCGGTGTGTTCCTGATCAAGTTATCTATCTTCGCTGAGATTCCATTTTCTTGTACATAATAGAGATATTATTTTGTTTTAATTTTTTAAGGTTTATTTATTTTGAGAGAGTGAGAGCGAGTGTGGGGGAGGGGCAGAGAGAGAGAGGGAGAGAGAATCCCAAGCAGGCGCTGCACTGTCAGTGTGGAGTCTGACCCAGGGCTCGAACTCACAGACCATGAGATCATGACCTGAGCCGAAATCAAGAGTCGGACACTCAACTGACTGAGCCGCCCAGGGGCCCGGGTATCATATTTTTTTTAAAAGATCAGATGAGGATAGTAGTCAGCAATTTAAGGTCTGGTGTCCTCCAGCTCTGGGCTTGAATCTCATCTCTGTGTCTGATTTGCTTCATCATCTTGAGCAAGTGAATTAACCTCTTTGAGCCTCATTTCCCTCATCTGTGAATTGGGGTCTATAACAGTATTTATCTCACCGAGTAGTTTGAATTCAACCGATTCAATGAAGTAACGCATGTAAAATCTAGATTGATAACTCCTACCTACTAAGAATTTAACGAATGCCAACCATCACTTTACAAAAGTGCCTAGCGTACCCAGTACGGGTGGGTTGCCATTGGCGAACACATTCTGCGGACCTGTTACAGCCTCAGGGAACTTAATATGTAACTTCCGGGTATGAATGACATTCCGACTCTTTTAGCTATCGTTAAGTGCACCAAATTCTTCTGAAGAAGAGGCTTCCTTGGAAAGATCATGAACATCTGGATTAAAAAGGAGCTTACATTCTCAAAGTGTAGTGGGTTGGAGATATTTTTTGTATTGAACACAGCCATCTTGTGACTTGATTTCCTCAGGATGTGAATCAGAGAAAAAAAAAACAACAAAAAAACAACAACTGAATTTTTTGTTCCAGAAAAGAAGGGGAGGACAGGCAGAGGATTTTTCACTGGTAAGGCAATTTACACACTTGTCCTTTTCATCGTGAGTCATGCTCTGTGATACATTTCATAGCAATGTCTATGAATTTCCAAATCTGGACCAAGACACATCAGCCAAATAAGGGATAAAGAAGAAAACAGACTTTTAATCCACCTAGTTACCATTCACAGGATTCTAGAAGTGGAACTTCAAAAATGACTATGCTAGCACCCCACATTGAGTCCTTTCTTTGAAGCCACTGAGAGAGAATTAGCTAATCACTTTCAAAATATTTGGAGTAGAACAGCAGAGGAATTCAATCGCCAGCTCTACTGTTTTAGAAGAAGTTCCTTCTTCCTAATCCTTTCCCCAAACCGTGTTGTCTCCTGCTAGAACTTGAGGCGATTTCTTCTTTTCTTGCTTTCATACTGGCTGACCTAAGTTCATCTTAAAATGACATTGTAAACTTTTTAAAAAGTTATGAAAGCTTACCCCTTAGTCTTTTTATTTTTCTAATCAAGCAAACTCATTTCAAAAGCTCCCTTACGTCCAATTTTTCCATACATCAGGTCATTTGAGGTTACTATTCTGAAGGTGTTCCCCAGATATTCTAATAATAGAATAAAAAACACCAACACTTTGGCATATTCACTTGGGCATCCCCAGGACCTAATGCCACTCAGAATTCATTATAGGTGCTTTAATAAAGTGTCGACTGAATGGATAAATATGGCCTCATGTTTATATAGCTTCTTATACCTTATAAAAAGCTTTAGCTTTCTCAAAGAATCCTGTCTTGGGTTCTCTTATTTTCTCCACCTCCAACCCCATCCTCAAATCTTTTTTTTTTTTTCCCCATTCTTTAAATTTTTTTTTTTGACATTTATTTATTTTTGAGACAGAGAGAGACAGAGCATGAATGGGGGAGGGTCAGAGAGAGGGAGACACAGAATCTGAAACAGGCTCCAGGCTCTGAGCTTTCAGCACAGAGCCCGACGCGGGGCTCAAACCCACGGACCGTGAGATCATGACCTGAGCCGAAGTCGGCCGCTTAACCGACTGAGCCACCCAGGTGCCCCTCCCCATTCTTAAATCTTACCTGTAGTTGCAAACACAGTAAGTGTCGAAGTGGAGGTCTGAGCTTCGGTCTCCAAATCATGTAAATTTATTGACTTAACCTGAACATTTATTTATCAAAGCACAGGTGCTAGTGTTTTGAAAAAATATAGGCCTTCCCCCCACCCCCTCCAAACTTAACCATATACTCAGATAATGACGAGAATAATGGAAAGAGTACCTACCAGTTCTAACATGTCTTTGTCTGGAACGTCTGAACGTCGCGTTATTTTTTTAATTGTAAAATGTGATTTGCTCAGAGATGGCTTTTAGTCTTCTCTGACCGTGAGCTCCAGTTTTCACTGCCTTTCCGCAAGCTTATCAGTTTTTTTTTTTTCACGCTTTGTTCCGGGTATGAAATATGAACAAGACATGACCAGGCACGTTTAAACTCTTCGTCACCGAGATGTCTCACAGTGCCTGGATTGAGTGTTGTGTGGTCAGTGCAAGGTCATGATGAAATCCGCTGCTTCTGTAGATTCTTTTGTGCTGAAATCAGTGTCTTTACCGTTTATTTCATTTGCTTTTCTAGAACAAAGGTGGGTATTATATGATCAGGGAGACGGGGTAGTTTGCATCCAGCTCTGCAAAGGCAGGGTCTGTGTCAGAAATTTTTTAAAAAATATTTATTTAGTTTTGAGAGAGAGACAGAGACAGAGCACGAGGGGGAGAGGGGCAGATAGAGAGGGAGACACAGACTCAGAAGCAGGCTCCAGGCTCTGAGCTGTGAGCACAGAGCCCGATGCGGGGCTCGGACTCATGAACTGTGAGATCGTGACCTGAACTGAAGTCGGACGCTTAGCCAACTGAGCCACCCAGGCGCCCCTGTGTCAGAAATTTTTATATCCCCATCTCCTAATCCACGTCCTGGCACAGAGCAGGTACTTCATACATAGCTCTTATATTGAATTGACAGGTATAAGAAAATCCAAGATATCTGAGACTCAGTCTAGACTTTGTCCATTACAGTGTGCCCTTAGATAGGTCACTGAACTTGTTACATCCTCTATAAAATGAGATTTCTGTCCACTTTTGAATGACCAATGAGAGCCAAATTGAGCCTTACACAATATTTCTGTTCACCTTCACAGACCAGGTGGAGTTTTATCCTTTAAACAAATAACTTGCAAACTGACGGTCCTTGTGTGACTGATTTAATCAGAGCAAAGGGAATCTTGATGACTTACTTGGGGATCAGTATTTTTAATGGATATGTCATTTTGGGGCAAATTCCTACAATCCTCTATAGCTGGTTCCCCCCCCCCCCCAATTCACATTCCATTTGGATTATCTTTATTGTTGAAATGGAATTGTCAGCTCGAAGATATGTTCAGAAATGGTTTGCTTGGGTCCTTAAATCCTAACAGGAAGAGCCGGGAATCCAGCAGCTGAGAGCGTTGTGAAATCCGTTAAATCAAGTTTCTGGAATATGTGAGCAGCCCACTGCCTTCTCAGTAATCTGAGGCAGAGTGCCCAGAAAGAGTATTTCATCAAGGGTAGTGCAAGAAAAGTCCACTGACTCATTGTTGGGTGTTGGATGACCCTAGGAACTTACTGCGTTTATCAATGGAGGAGATCTGTATTCTGATGCTGTCTTCCTAGGAAAGCTGTTGGAAACTTGTACACGAACGATTCTGCTGACTTCTCGCATTTTGTTTCTTCAGTGATTCTCCAGCTTGAGTAGGCATGACCATCACCTGGATGACTTAGTGAATCGCAAGTGCCTGGATACTCCCCTCAAAGTTTCTGATGAGTAGATCTGGCGTGGCTTGGGCTTTAAAATCGGCAATTCTAACAAGTTCCCAGGTGGGGCTAATACCGAAGGTCCAGGGGCCACACGCTGCGAACGCTGTGCGAACATCAGATGGCCAAGACTGGTAAAAGTAAATATCCCATGCACCGCTGCTCTTTTCTGAGACTGCTTTAGTGAAAGGGGACTTAGATAACCGTCAGTGGCACAAACCACAAGCAGACATGGATGGGTCAGAGTGTCCGTATAGAACTATGATAAATACTAGAAAAAGGAAGCCAGAATTGTGTGTGGTTTTTTTTATTATTATTATTCATTTTGCGACAGAGAAAGAGAAAGCACCAGCAGGGGAGGGGCCGAGAGAGAGAGAGAGAGAGAGAGAGAAAGAGAGAGAATCCCAAGCAGGCTCCACACTGTCAGCACAGAGCCTGATGTGGAGCTCGATCCCACAAACGGTGAGATCATGACCTGAGCCAAAATAGAGTCAGACGCTCAACTGAGCCACCTGGGCGCCCCTGTTTTTTGTTTGTTTGTTTGTTTTTGTTTTTTTAAGTTAAAATTTCAGCTCATTCATGACTCTGTAGAACAGATTATTGTGGTCTATTCCAAACTTCTTGGTCATCTGAAAATATAACGCCTGAGTATTTACTAGCAAACGAGGGAAGATATGTCTCTATTTCCTCCCATATTGTCATTTTTGGCTCCATACGCTCTCTCAACAGATGGACCATGTATCCCAGGGTCCTCTCCTCTTGCTTATGATCTAATTAGATTCTAGACAATAATCCTCTATCAAGCTATTTTAAGTTGAGTACTTATTGGCACAATGTTATCCATTCAGGTTCTCTCCCTGGAAGCCTATTTCGTTCAATTTCGTTCCATTCAGTTTAACACCCACTGACTGACTATATTCCAACACGATTCTAAATGGCTGGGAAGAGGCATGACCAAGGTCTGCACCAGTTCCTGCCTTTATAGAGCCTGCATGGGAGCAGAGACAGACAGAGGGTAAACATGATGTATTAGTCGATCGATCGGTATTCCTGGTAGTGGTTCCTATGGAAAAGAGGAAATGAACGCAGGGTAATGAGGTTGAGAACTTTGGGAGCTATCAGGGGAGAGTTGTATGCACGCTTGCAATTTTAAACAAGGGTGCCATTTGAGCCAAAAGCTGGAGCGGGTAAGACAATAAGCATATACTTGGGGAAGAGTGTCAGAAGCAGAGGGAACAAGGCCAAAAGGTAGGAGCATGCCTAACACGCTTATGGAACACCGAAGAGGCCAGTGGGACTGAAGCAAAACGTGTGAAAGGAAGGCAGTGGTAGACCTGAGAGGTCACAAGCAAAGTCAAGACCGTACAAGTAGGGCTCTATAGGTCACCGCAAAAGACGTCAGCTTTGATCTGAGTCAAATGGGAGTCACCGCAAGGTGTTGATTTCAAAGAAGGATCTGTCTGAGTGTTGTAGTTAGGGTAGACTGAGTGAGGCCAGGATAGACGCTAAGAGGCTGGTTATGAGACCGCGCCAGTAACCCAAGCAGAGATGATGTGGCTTTGGGCCATGGGCTGGTTGGTGAGTAGTTCAATTCCGCATTTATATTTGAAAAAGTAAAGTAAAGTTCAGCAGGGTTTCATGACCGATTGGATGTGGAATATTAGAGCAAAAGGAGTCAGGTTTTGGCCAGAGAGACTCGAAAGATGAAATCGCCATTGAATGAGATGTAAAAGGTTACAAGAAGAGGGGCCCTGTCAAGGATATTGGGATTCGGGCTGGGGACAGAGTGAGTTTGCCGTGACTATGAGACACGTGCTCGGGAGTGTCACAGTGGTTGTCGATCATGTGGGGCTTATGAGGATACGGTGAGTAGGTCTGGACTACCGATGGAGTTGTCAACGTGTCGGTTCTGAAAGCTGTGAGGCTCGATGAGATTAACAGTGATTGAGTATAGATACAGTAGTAAAGGCAAGGACTCAACCCTGGGAATCTCCAACATGAGGAGATAAAAAAGGAAAAAAAAAAAAAAAGGAACCACAGGAGAGATGGAGAAGGGGCGGCCATCAAAATTTGTAGGGCGCGTGATGTCCCAAAACCTAAGAGAAGGAAGTGTATCAAGTAGAAGAACGTGAAGGATAGTGTCAAATGCCGATGAGTGGTCAGGAAGGTGAAGGCTGAAACTTGACCGTCGAATTTCACAAGTAGAGATCACCAGTGACCTTGGCGAGAACATAGTGGGTGCCGTGGTGATGGTTAAAGCCTGGTTTTAGTAGCTTAAGAGAGAGTGGTCGAAGAAGAATTGGAAATAGTGAGCAAAGCCAGCTCTTGAAGTTCCTACAAAAGGAAGCAGAGCCCTGGAGTGGAAACAGGTGGGGAAAGTGAAGTCGAGCTAAGGGTTTGGTGGTGGGGTCTGCGTTTGGAGTTGGAAAACACAGCAATATGGTTGTGCGCTGATGGAAATGATCCAAAAGAGGACAGATTAATGTTTCAGGACAGATAGAAAGAATTCCTTAAGCCGTTTTGTTGGCTCGTCAAATGGTGATAACATCGAGCATCCAAGCAGAAGATTTAGCTTCCGAGAAATCAGATCTTTTCATCCACGGGAACAGGCATGTTTAGGGTACTGATGCTGATGGGAAAGGTAGATGGAGTGTTGAGACCCTGTGCAAAATCCATTTTGAGTGGTTCACTTTTCTCCAAGGAGTAAGAGCTAACATTATCTCATAAAATATCAAAAATTATTCAAAAGAAAATAAGACCCGAATCTATGCCTCTACCAATATTTATTCAAAAAATAATACAAAGCCAAACACAATATAAAAAGTACGCAATAAAATGTTTCATTTTAGGAGTTTTCCTAAATGAACCGAATTGAGTGAGGTTTTAAAATAGAGATGTAATGTCTTTTCAACGGGGGCCCCTTCTTCTCCTGGTAAGTGTCTCAGTATTAAGCAGGCATTCTTTATTGCTCTATTAACCTTCAAATTTATTCAAAATCAGGAGTATTTGTATAGAAAATTTTTATTTGCCAGTTCAGTGTGGATGAATGCCTATAACATTTTTTGCACGGTAAGTGTGGGTGGAGTAATTTCCTTGGGAATTCTTCTACAGTTATTTCTTTTTAAGTCGTTTGTTTTTAAAGTTTATTTATTTATTTTTTATTTTTTTATTATTATTTTTTAACGTTTATTTATTTTTGAGACAGAGAGAGACAGAGCATGAACGGGGGAGGGTCAGAGAGAGGGAGACACAGAATCTGAAACAGGCTCCAGGCTCTGAGCTGTCAGCACAGAGCCCGACGTGGGGCTTAAACCCACGAACCTGGAGATCATGACCAGAGCTGAAGTCAGACACTTAACCGACTGAGCCACTCAGGTGTCCCAGCACGTACAGGATTTTAAACAAAAGAGGTAGTAGGTCCTTTACATTACGTTTCCTTTCCAGGGTAAAACAAAAAGTCACTTTCTGGAGGATTGAAATTGTATCTCAGCGCTTTGGTTGAACGAAATGTACAAAACTCAATTCAGAAGGCAGTGCGTAAATATTTTGTAATGATAATAAAGCACGTTTAAAAAATACTTATTGGGGTTCTTCACATCGGTGAACCAAGTGTGTTTGAACCAAAGAAGAATGACCATGGTATTGACGTCGTCGGATTGTAGGGAAAGTGAAATGGGATTGCCCATGTAAAGTGCTTATTACAGCACATGGCTCATGGGAAGTCCAATCAATTATGTGGTAGGTATAAGGTGATGAGGTTCCTTAAGAAAGGTACAATAAAATTGTCAAAATTAGGGGACTGTTCTTAGCTGTGCATTTTTCGGCAGAGGGGAAGGGTGGCGAAAGGTTACTAGAGCCCCACAGTACTTTATTGAGGACGAGCGTTTAACAGTAGAATCATAGAAGGGTCGTCACAAGAAACAATCACTCAGCATTACGTTCGAGGCACTACGGTCAGCATCTGATCTATACATTTTATTTAGTCTTTATGATAGACCTGCACAGTAAGTTGTATTAACTTCATTGCGTAGATGAGGAAATTGAATTGGGGAGACATGATGAAGTGCTACAATGGGCAAGCTGTCTGCAAATCGCTAAGTAAATTAAAATACTCACTCCATCTAATAAGCTGCCCACGAGAGAGCAAAATCCTCCTGAAGATCACGGTGTGATTTGACTCCTAAGTCCCACTCTTCTTTCTACTATTTTTACTATTGACTTGCTCATCTAAATCCAACTCAAATTCAAGTGCGCGTGGCTGGCTGGCTCAGAATCAAAGACTCCGCGTACTTTGCCGTCCAACACGGGGTTCACTTTATGCTTCCAAACGTGTATGTAGAAATGGCTTACACTTTGGTATTGACACAGATTGGAGACAATAGGAGAATCTCACCTTTTGTCCCTTGAGAGAAAAAGCTCTTCCCATTCCTGAAAACCATAGTACCGTTTCTTTAGAACCTGGCTGTGTTTCAAACTGGCATTGTTTTGGTTGATAAAAAAAAAAAAAAAAAAAGACCATCCCCCCACCCCCCTTCCTACAGGAATGGCAAAATGAAAAAAAAAAAAAACCAGCAACAGGAAAAAAAGAAAATCCAACCTAATTTTTAAGATTTTTCTATTCAGGGGGCATCTGGGTGGCTCAGACAGTTAAGCAGCACCCGACTCTTGATTTTGGCTCAGGTCGTGATCTCCAGGTTCTTGAGTTAGAGCCCTGCATCGGGCTCTGCTTTGCAGGGCGGAGGCTACTTGGGATTCTTCTCTCTCCCTCTCTCTCTGCCCCTCCCCTGCTTGTGCGCGTGCTCTCTCTCTCTCTCAAGATAAACAAACTTAAATAAAAAAAGATTATTTTATTCAGAACAAAGGAAAATCAATAACAATAACTTTCTTTCTTTTTTTTTTTTTTTTCTTTTTAAGAGGAAAACCAAATGGTAGTCGCTTAGTTTTAACAGCTTTTTGGAACATTCTAAAGATGTAACACTGTCTTTGTTCATGGTAATCAGTTGTTTCAACACGGAGAAGCGCTGTTTATGAATGAAGGGGAACAGTTTGGCTGGCAGAAGAGCTTCCAAATATAATATTTCGTCCATGAATATTACGTAAATCCAGTAAATTCATTAAATGATGAATATGTACAACACGATATTTTACACCTGAGTGTATTCCAGAACAAAAAAGAAATCAATACAAGCATTTTGAGAAAAAAAAGTTACTGTAGACATGTCACCTCCCCAGTTCTTAACCCTTGAAAAAATGTTTTTTGTTTTTCTTTCCGAGGATGTGACAATGCGAACTCTCCAGTCCATCCATGTAGTTGGCCACCTAAAATAAGAAAAACGATGCCAGGGCATCAAAATGGATTTTTGTTGTTGTTGTTGTTGTTGTTGTTGTTTTCTGTCTATAACTTAGGTGGGGGATGGGCAGTACTCATTCAGGAAGGGACAGGAGAACAGCCTGACTTTCCATCAGGAGTTTCATATGAGAATAGCTATGCAAAACCCTATGAAGGACTTGGACTTTTCAAGGGGAGGGGAAAAAAAAAAGGTTCCTCCGCGTCTACAAAGACCTGTTGAGAACAGGAGAAGCTGATGTTAATTGAAACACAGAGCTTAATGGCTAACGGGGTTGAGAAAGCTAGAACTTACTAAGAGGGAATGTGACTTTGTTTTTCTCCAAAGAATTAAAAAATCTGCTTAGCCTGCCTCTCTGACAACCTAGGGCTCTTCCACCGGGAGAGAGGCTTCTGTGCTCATCGTTCTTGCGACAGCACAGGGTCCCTCGGAAGTCCTCCCTCCACCCCGTCCCCATCTCGGGACTCGATTATGCAGCCTACACCTTCTGTGCGTTGCCCCGCAAGTGAACCTTGCTGGCAGTTTCTCATGCTCAAGGGCCAGCTCGCTTGCTCCTTTTGGCTGATGGCAGAAGGCCTGAAATCCCTCGAGGGAGAGCAGAAGAGAAAGAGGAAGCGGGCGGAGACCCCACCCGGCTTCTTCCAGCATGCGTCTGCTTCATCTCAGGACTCTGTGACTCATCCCTGAGCCCTCCACCCCCGAACAGCTTCCACCAAATCGCAGCCACCACCCCCCCCCCCGCCCCGATTCGTCGTCGAACACTTCTTTTAGTGGTGCAGTCTCGTTCTGAAATTACAGGGACTGCTCATTTTGTTAGAGTTCTTTCAACAAACTCAACCGTTGCTGCCCCTTGGCAAGTGTGGTATCACCCTGTATGCTCCGTGGCATTCCGTGAACACCTCATCCTGTATTAGTGTCCTTGTTTCTTTTTTCTTTTCTTTTCTTCTCTTTTCTTTTCTTTTTGCTTTTCTTTTTTCTTTTCTTTCCTCTTTCTTTCTTTCTTTCTTTCTTTCTTTCTTTCTTTCTTTCTTTCTTTTTGTAAGTCATCCTTTTGTTTAGTTTTAGAACAAGTCCTCCTTTTTTTCCCCCAACAGACTTGCCTTGGAAAAGATTGAGAAGAGCCAGTAGACTTGGCTTCCTTACCTCTGCTCATGTGAGTATAATTTATATTTCTAACTATTGTGCAAGTGTCATTAGAGCCACGTATTTCCCCAGGTTTCTGTGGAAGAACTGCCTGGTTCGATCTTTGCGACGCTGGCACTCTTTTAGAATTAACCACGGAAAAACTTGATGACACTTCCGTGGTTCTTGTAAAATTCATCTTTGGGGTAATTTTACGCTGTGTGTTCTCCCCCTTGAATGTTTTAAAGAGCTGGATTCCTGTCTCTTTGCGGAGCATTCTAGCAGCTGTGTCTCATTTGCTTTGCAAGGGCATTGGAAGAAATTGCTATTTTGGAAGCTTCTTAACATATGGGATCATTGTAGAAGGCACTTTACAGTTTGCATAGTGCTTTCCCGTTATTTTACCCAGTTCATTTCTCAAAGAAGCCCAGGACGTGTTGTTTACGTTTTTCAGAGCGAGAAATAGAGGTACTGAAGGAATAACAGCAGCTTGGCAGGGCAATTTCTCTCCCTCTGGAATTAATCAACAGATTAAAATCTCTTCCTTCAGATCCCTCAATACCTGTGATCAGAAAGCCTCATACCTTTTGACCTAAACAGGTGGATGGACACGTCCGTTGCATCTGCGGAATGAGTGGCCTGGCTAGTCTTAGGTCTACCCTAGCCAAGAGCTGTCTGAGTGATTGGACATTGGCAACTGGGCTGCTTAGCTCTTTTATTAAAAGTGATATAGTGGATGGCTGAAAGCACGGGTTCTGGGGGTCAGACTGCCTGGAGTTAAATCCAGCTTCCAACTTGTATCAGCCGTGTGACATCGGATGAGTCACATAACCTTTCTGAGACTCATTTTTCTTATCTGTCAAATGGGGACATTGGTTACTACGGCGTGGAATGATTGTGGGGCTGAATTGCCCGAATCTATGTAAGACGGTAAGCACAGTGCCTAGCGCACAGTAAGCCCTCGGGAAGTGTTAGCTAGTGTCACGTTATGGTTCCAAAGTTGGCCACCTGGTCGTTTTTTCTTAGGGTTCATTTCAGTTGATTTGTTTCATGAAATTACACCTACGGCCCAGTCGGGACTGGAGATCGTGGGTGGTCTTTTTTTTTTTTAATTTATTTATATTTTTTATTTTTATATTTGAGAGAGAGAGAGAGCACGTGACTTGGGAGAGGGGCAGAGGGAGAGAGGGAGAATCTCAAGCAGGCTTCACACTCTTGCGCAGAGCCCGACGCAGGGCTTGATCTCACAACCCTGGGATCGTGACCCAAGCCAAAATCAGAAGTAGGGCACTCGACCAACTGAGTCACCTAGGTGCCCTAGATGGTGGTCATAAGAGAAGGTTTAAGGGGCAGACAGAACTTACACTGGGATTTGCTCTGCTCTTAAGAGCTGTGATATTTAGAACGTCTGTCTCTTTGTCATTGTACTCTTTAAAACACAAATGGCAATGTTTTTCCTCCTGAATAATGTAGGAAATCCACAAAGGGTCTGGTACAGTAGTTCCCACAGTACCGCAGCCTAGGACTTTTGGAATGGGAGCACACAAAAATAGGCAAAAGATGACCTTGGTTTTCTTACCATTCTAGGTGAGAGTGGGATGTAGAGAGTAGGATGTTTGCTGGGTAAACTGAGCAAAGCACTTTGCTGCTATATGCCTCAGTGTCCCCCATTACAAATGGGAATTATAACACCCACAGAATGACCAACTGGTACCCCATTTGCGGGGGCTTTCCCATGGCAAGTGCCATGTCCTGAGAACCTCTTCAGTCCTGGGAAAACTGGGACGGTTCACACCCTAATCATTTGCCGTATCCGGAACAATGGATATAAAGGTGCTTTGACATTTCATGAACTGAAGAGTATAATCAACTCAATTCTGAACAGCTGAGGTCCCAAAATAGTGCCTTGGAAAGAAAAACGTGGTAATCATACAGTATATCACCTCTCAAATAAGACTATCCCACTTTAATTCTTTGTGCATCATTTTATAAGCTACTTAGAAATATATAGTGTGACTGGAAAATTCCATTAACGGATACCATGCTGTATTTTTCAATGTTTATTTATTTCTTTTGAGAGGAAGAGAAAGAGAGCATGTGCACACATGGGCGGGGGAGGGGCGGAGGGAGTGGAAGAGAAAGAATCCCAAGCAGGCTCCTTGTGGTCGGCGTAGAGCCCAAGGCAGCACTCGATCTCATAAACGGTGAGATCATGACCTGAGCTGAAATGAAGAGTAGGGGCCATAACCAACTGAGCCACCCAGGTGCCCCAGATATACCATGCTTTACATCATTCTTGTGTGTTTAAACACATGTAAGTGAAGGCACACACAAGCTGATTCACACGGAACAGTTTAGGACAAGTACTTTCAGACCACGACAAAAATAATTTGCATTGGAGAGACCTCATTTGAAACAGACCCTGAGAAGTTCTGTTTTGCACCCGCGGCGTATTTACGCAAACATTATCATTTGCGATAAATTGATTACTGATTTGTCTCGGAAAACTTCCAAGGAAGACACAATAACCTGGGGAAAATGACATAACTGACCATCTACTTGGCATCTGCAAAATAAGCACATACCAAAGGGTAATACTCCGTTGCTGGGAATTCACCTGAGGCACCATCCGTGTGCAACAGATGTGAAAAAACATTATCCAACGTGCATACAGGGGACTTAGCGCAGTTTCCCCCAAAATGACTCATTTCGTTTTCTTTCATAATTTATAGATTGCACTTGAGTAGAACTTCAAACTGTAAAAGTATGCATTTGCTCGAAAAGGCGAAAGTTTTGATGGACTTTCATTTGCGTTTTAGCTAGAGATATCCACCCAGAATTCAAGCCAGTGCAAGATCTAGAAATGCTAAAGTGAGGCTTCTTACAGGCAGGCAAAAACAAGATAAATAATACATAAATAGTATGTATTAGTAATAGGAGGAAACAAGTAAGTCCAGTCCACCTCAGTTGCTAGTATTAATACCGAGAGGCCGTATTTATTTTCAAAATTAGACTTTGCAAATATAACAGCTTGTTTTCTGCTGGACTTAAAGTGGCACATGTGAACGTCTGAGAAAACGTTAAGATACTTGAAGCCCCTGAACATGACACGTGGCTTTTCTTTATCCTGGACCAACTGCGGGCAGCCTTGGGTACGTGGCGGACGCTTAGTAAAATCTTAATACCTCGTACTCCGTGTTCTATGTATTGGTAATAATTCAAAATAACGTAATGAAACCAGAGTGAAAAGGGCATGGTCCGCTATCCCACATTCAACTTTTCCCCAAGGAATGGACTACTATACCTCTCAGACGGAAGCAAAGAACTCATTCAAAAGCAGAGCTGAAGGCTGGTGGAGTTATTGTTGTTTAGATTTCCCTGGACAGAGGAGTAATTATGTTGGCTTCAAAGGCCTTTTCTTCTACCTCCCATCATGGCATGCTAGTGCAGGAGGAAGGCTTCATTCTGCTCCTACATTTTACAAATGGAAACCCAGAAGAAGGAACAATTTGCCCAAGGTCACAGATTCAAACCCTCCCAGATATTTCTTAACCCGAATTTAGTTTTTGCAGATCTCCCCAAATAGAGCTATAGGTGATTTTCTTGGCGTGTTTGTTCGTTTGTTTTTGTGTTTGTTTTTTTACTTGAGGATACCCCGCCTGCCCTGTGTCTCACCGTCCTATCCGTTGTTACGTAAGCCCTTCCATCCCAATCCCACTACTTCTTAAACAACCCTGCTTCCATACATCACTTTCCAATGGCATTTTCTTTGCCCTCAGACAACACACTTGAACCTCCACTCTAAGGTCCCAGGCTAAAGGAAGCTTCTAGATGACCCAAGTACTATGTAAATACAAGGTGTCTTCCTTGCACTTCTTCCTAGGCCCTCACAGCCTTTGATATAGTGATGCATAATGCTGGGCTTGTACCTCTCAGGCTTCGGTAATGTGAGTCAAGGCTTTGTTTCATGGTTAATTTAGCCGATGAAGAGAGCGAGCTGAAACTCATGAGGACAGACAGAAGCTGAAGCGAACCGAGGTCATAGCTTGAACAGAACCTCCAAGAAGACAGATTGCCTGTGGCTCTTAGAGCACCCTTCCCCTGACAGTGGTGATGCGGACTGGAAGTCGAAAAATGACCGTCTCTTATGAGGGGCACACAAGGGCACGACGATTATTTAAAACTCGGCCCCACAGAGAGGAAATCTGGTTGATGTTTATTCAGGCCCCTTCCTTTTAAATCCTGATTACCCTTGGCTCAGCCAGGTGCTGAAACTTCTGCCTGAGCGACAGGTGATTCTTATGTAAGAATTGGAATCTCGGGCGTGATAAATTTGGTCTTGAGAAATCTCAGCTCAGTTGCTGCAGATGGCAGTGTCAGGATGGCAGAGTTAGAGAGAGGCGTCCTGCCGGGCTGTGGGCTGTCTGACATGGCTACTCAGTTCAGAACTGTCTGAGCCAATTCCTTGAGCCTCAAGGTCATGACCAAGGGGTACAGCCCAGCTGCAGGGTTGACATTCATTCTAGCAACATTCTACTCCCTTAGATGCTGCTGCTGACTCATTCCAACTCACAGGTCCGGTAAGAGTCAAGTTGTCACCTGTGTTCTTTGTGAACATCTTTATCATTTGGGGTCTCCGTTTACCAGAACGAGCCTCTGTTGGGGGCATATTTTGTGCTTGTAAAGAATTGCTTACACTATAGAATTTGCGCAGCCCAGGAGATATTTCTACCCACTCCATCCCTATCGGGTCCTGCAACTGTCAGGGCACAGGTTTTTAGCCTTAGTTCTGAGGAGTCTGGAAATCCCCCCAAAGCGCACACACACACAAAAACCGTGAACATATATGCCTCTTTCTAGGGAGAGCATGCACAGCTCTCATAAAATTGTTATGTAAGTCTGAGATCCATCAACTTGCAAGAGGCACCATTGTAGATGATGAAGGAAATATTCTTAAGTATCATTTGTTCTCTTTCAACTAGATTTCCCACTTTGAATTGTAGGTTGAACATGATCAGAGGTTAGCAACATAGGGTAAGCGTTGGAGTAAGACCCTTGATTCTGGCCTAGACCCTTGCTCTACACTTCCTGACTGTGTGACCTTAGACATGTCACTTGTCTGGGCTCCACATCTTTATTTGGACAATGGGTAAAATATCACCTACCTCATTATTGCTGTTGTGGAATTAAGTTGGAATGAATATGTAGATCTTGTGGTGTGTGTGTGTGTGTGTGTGTGTGTGTGTGTGTGTATCTTGTGATGTACCTTGCATTACTGTTCAATAAACAATGGCTAGTATTGACGGAAGTCAAATGGAACTCATGTCTCTGGAGCATGTGGGAAACAGTTATTTTACCAGGCCTTCTCTTGTCCCTTCCTATTCTCTATTCTTTTTCTTCAAAGGCCACCGCAAACATCACTTGCCTTGGAAACTATGGAAAAGGATGGCTTTACGCGAGGACATTTATCATCCTGGAATTGGGTGCTGCTTTTCTACTTGGGATTTGAGGCTGACAGTATCCAATCTCAGTCTCTCGTTTTAGAATCAATATTTCTGTAGCAAGTGTAAAATCATCCTAAATGGATTTTTTTTGAGATTGTCCAAAAAAAAAATTCTGAAGAGAGAACACGCTAAGAGTGAAAAAGCTATGTTTATGAAAATATCATGAAGGCTAAATGTGATGCACTAGGAAAACACGCTGGCAGATTTCACTGTATACCCATGAGATCTATATCCCAACTATACTGATAAACAGTATTCAAGGGAATGTGAAAATTCCTTCTATAAGTGCATTTCTGCTGGTCTAGCTCATTGCCTAATCCACAGAAGGTGGTTAATAACCATTTGTTGGGTGGCTGGATGTACGTCATGTTTTCCTTGTACCATAAATACCATATCATTCATATCATATTTATATTATGCCAATAAGGAAGATGGAATAGTCAGTCACGTGATGCTTTTATGAGCATAATATTTCCGAAGCTCAGCTGACTGATAAACCACTGAAAGAAAGCTCCTTCTACATCTGTTTTCTATGACAAGTGGGAATTTTAGAGACTGCGAGTGTAAGGCTTTTGAGTGAGCCTTTGTAAGGGCGCCTGAATTGCCGTCTAGTTTGTTAGCGTTTGAGTTTTGCAATTACACCCATTCAGATAGAACGATGCGTTAGGAGCCCACGAGAACCTTGTGGCTGTGCTCCCTTCCCTCTTTCTCTCAACCTTACCTTTCATACAAGACGTAAAAAGCCCAAATCACAATGGCATCGACTTGCCTGACTTAGGGCTGAGACCACGTAAGGGCCTACATCTTCTGCACAAAGTCTCTAGAGCTTTCCTTCCAGTGGGAAGACTCACCTGGGAAGAAGTGAGGGGAAAGAGAGCTGGGTGGCCAGGATGGCTGTCTGCAGCAGCCGGCTTCTTCATGAGGGTAATTGAACCTGGAGCATTGGCATCCAGAAGCAAGTGGTCACGAGGGAGCAGCATAGACATGGGGAGGTCACAGGAGCAAAAGAGATGAAACAAAGAAAGTATCCCCCAGAGGGACAGTCTTCCTTCTTTCCTTTACGGCAACTCAAAGCCCTGTACTTACCTTTAATTCCTCAGTACTGTATCTCAGGTGTGTTTCCCACATCACCACATATGAGGCTCTGGAATCGTCCCTGTTTTACAAGAACATATAAGCATTGGTTCTCACCTGCTATTTCTAGTAGAGAATGAGAAAAAGTAATCAGCATCCATTGGGCATCTGCAGGTGCCAAGTAATTTTACCGTCTCTCCCACTCAACATGTTTTAGGTGCGAAAAGTTGAGTATGCACCAGTAACTTATCCAGAGTGGCCATCTAGGTGATGAGACTAGGTTTGAAACCCTCGCTGTCAGCCCCTGCATTTCTACATGGACTTCCTCAGGATAGATAGAACATCCTGAGAAACTAAACAAAAAGACATGCTTGGGGGTAAGACTATTCTGTTTGAAGACATATTTTCTCCCTTCTTTCCTTTCCTTCTCACTACAGACCAACACAGAGAGACAACCATTCGTCCACCCCCATACGTAAGCTCAGATTCTCTTCCGTTTTTCTTAACAACAGCAGAGGTTCCATTTCTCAGATGCGGAGACTGGGCTCCGTGACCACACTTCTGATCGTGGGCAGACCATCATGGTGACAGGAGGAATGCATCTATACGTGCCACATCAAAGCATTGTGTATGACCAAATACCGGAACACCTTGGTCTTCCTCTTACCCATCTTGATGTTGGAAGTAATTGCACTTACACTTGAATTTATTCTGAGTCGATATTATAACTCATTTTCTGGATCTGTTTTTCACGTAGCGTTACTTAGTGCTTAAGTGTCTGTGCTTCTATCTTGATCATTTCTCAAATGCCTTTCTCGCTCATCCTCATTACTGCCACTCTTCCCTACTGAGGTTGAATCCGTGGTACAAAGTAGTATTATTGAATGCCAAGTGCAAGTCAATAGATACCTCCGTGAAAACCAAGAGAAACAAAAGCTTACCACTTCCCAGTACTTGTTAAAACATACTGAAACAGCTCGTGCGCAGGTGCCAAGGTCAAGGAGGTCAGCCCACACTTGAGCTCAGGCATTTGAGTTTGTCAAATGAGTCAGTCAGATGGGAATGTTGGGGTTTCTTGGCTGGATGTGTGTCGCTATTGCTGTGCATGAGAGATGTCTATTTGCTGCACCAGCCTTTGCTATCACGCTAAACCATCAGTTTAAAGAATGACGGATGTCCTGAGTGCACTTGTCTTTACAAGAAGTTCCTTGCTTGCAAGGGCAAGGAAATTTTGTGGAATGTTTAGAAAAAAATTTTTTTTCATGTTTGTTTCTTTTGAAAGAGAGAGAGCATGCGTGTGCACCAGCAGGGGAGGGGCAAAGAGAGGGAGAGAGACAGAATCCCCAGCAGGACAGCACAGCTCTGTGAGATCAAGATCTGAGCCAAAGTCAAGAGTCAGATGCTCAACCAACTGAGCCACCCAGGCACCCCCTGTTGAATATTCTTCAGTCTTCTCTTTCCTTTCCTTGTCTCTCCGTGATTACCCGCTGCTTCCTTCATGACTCCTCTGGACGCCTGCAAGAGGTAGGATACCCTCTCCTTGCTGATTGGCAACATCAGCACACACGCAGTTATTTCTGCACCATGTGTTTTCCCTACTAGAGTGGACATTCCGTGCACACCCGCTTTCCAAAGTCTTCTACATCGTTCGTCTGCAGGTTGCTACAATGGCTGGCATAAACTAAGGCACTCAGTAAATATTTGTTGAATGAATGCAAGACAGAATGAACAGGAAATCACATTCGCTTATTTTGCCACATGTTTGGCTTCCCTGAAACACGTGGATTTTTTTCTTTTGAGTATCTTTCATTCATACGGCCTCCCTGCCTTCCTCAGTCAAGATGTATTGAGCATGTTTGATGTGTCAGGCACTGGAGCATTTGCCAGCACGAGCGACACATGGTCCCTACTCCCTTAGAAGGTCCAGAGTGGGTTGAACGGATCATGCTGGTTCTGAGTCAGGCAGCCATTCTGGGTGAGTCACCAGCCACTGTGGGTGGAGCCTCGAAGTGGCTGTTTGCGAGAGAATGCGGAGGAGGAAGTCATTACCCTGATCTTGAGACTCTCACAGCCCATGGGGTAGTGAATGAATAAATACTTGACATATATAATAGATGCCTAGCCTCTAAGTTGTAAGGTACATTAGAAATGGCTAAGCTGTCTTACAGCGATGGAACAATGACTTTCCCCCAATATGAAATCTCCCTGATGCTTTCAGCTAGTATGTAATTTATATTACACATATTTCTTTTGTACGCCTGTGTGCTCAACACTAGGCCAGGGCTGGGCACATGGCTGTGCAGAAGGAAGGTGGGAAACTTGCTTCTAGAAGGCACAGGCCAATGAGAGTGAATATGAGTGAGCAGAAGGGAGGGTGAGAGAGAGGAAGGAAAGGGAGGGGACAGTAAGAAAGGTAGAGACCTTCTTCTTCGGTCCCCTGCCTCTGGGTCCAAAGGATTCCAAAGATAGATGGCTTTAAATTCAGGAACCTCAACTTTTCCCTTAGACATTTTTTTTTCAAGAAGGAGCTTGATATTGTTGAAGTGACAGGATGTGAGGTCAGTAGAAATTCAAGAAATGTCTAAATAACTCCGGTAATCTAGGTTATTGGAGGCAGCCTATTTTCAGGTAACTTGCTTCATTCTGAACAAAGATTTTCTTTTTCTTTTTCTTCAATATATGAAATTTATTGTCAAATTGGTTTCCATACAACCAATTGTTGTATGAGGGTTTCCCGGTGCTCATCCCAAAAGGTGCCCTCCTCAATACCCATCACCCACCCACCACCCCTCCCTCCCACCCCCCATCAACCCTCAGTTTGTTCTCAGTTTTTAAGAGTCTCTTATGCTTTGGCTCTCTCCCTCTCTAACCTCTTTTTTTATTCCCTCCCCTCCCCCATGGGTGTCTGTTAAGTTTCTCAGGGTTTTCAACGAATTGTCAGAGTCTGCCCCTCCATCTCTACTATGTATATACACTATCAACATTTAAAAGAAATTGTAAAAAATCTGTCCCCACTTTTACAATGGCTAGAAGCATTAGATCTTGGGTTCAGTTAGTGCGTATTTGCTTGGTACTTACTATGTGTCAGGCATTGTGCCAGGACCTCGAATTCATCACCCTCAAACCACTGACCTGGTGCTGCCATTGATAATGGTTGGTTTTCCTTTCATAAAATACATTTCAAAGCGCCGCTGAATGGGCCTCTAGACTCCATTTTTTTTTTTTTTTTGCCCAGCCGTTTCCCCCCCCCCCCCCCCCCCCCGCCAAAAAAAAAGTCCATCATGCATGTGTGTGATTTTGTTTGAATTACTAAAAGGAGTATGGAGCAGAGCTGGAATGACATCAAAACTAAAATTAAAACAATTTGAGAATTTCCAGAAACATGACCCTGTTGAATAGTCCTAAGCCACCACTTTCTCAGGCTCCTGTGGGGAAGACAAGCCAGGCCTAAAGGACAAAGATCTGCAATGAAATCGCAGAAAGCAAGGTATTTTCATTTAAATATTGACCTAATGCTTAACGCCTAGCGTGTAAGGCTGGGCACCTTCACACCCGTTATTTCATTTACTTCTCCCAAAAACCATGTGAAACACATCCCATTATTTTCATTCTATAGATTAGAAAATGGGAGCTCTGAGCGACTGAGGAAGTCCCCCCAAACCATACACAGTCCCCCCAAACCTGATTGAGACAGATAAATACAGATTCATTGACTTAAATACAGATTTATTGACTTCAAAGACCTTGCCTTAGGTAGAAATCTCTCTCGCAATATTCTTCTTAAGGCTTAGAACCATTTCTTGGTGACTTTAAGAAAGTCTTCTCCCTCTGAAGACTAAAGGAGGGGTTAATTTGGTTTTGGATTTTGTCCTAAAAACCTTTGGGGTTTTTCAGAGGATGCTATCACTTGCATTTTTTGGCTTGCTACACATTGAATGTGCTAGAGAGTCCCTCTTCGATTCAACCATCTGTGCTCTTGGCTTTTAAATTCCATGAAAATGACTGGACACATTCTTCTTATTCTATCCATACCCAAGGCCAGAGGGAGACATTCTATTGGCTTTCTCCAGTAATCTTTCCTCTTGTTTTCAGTATCTGTTCCAAGGTCTTCAAACCATCTTCCCTTTCGTGTGTGTATGTGTGTTTCCTATATTGTTTCTCATTGTTATTACATTATGTTAATATAATTATAACACAAATGTATTAAAACATAAAAGCTGTATATTTTAATCAGTAAGGACCAGTGCTCAGGGAACATCTTCACTGTCGATTTTAGTAATTAAAAGATATAAAGAGCAAGGGCAAATAACAAACAGCTTCTGAATCTGAAAAATATCCAATAAATAGCCCAGGGACCCTTAAACAGCCCAAGCCAGCTTTGAAATGCCCATCTTATATGGTTTATGTATAGGCCTACATAAAGGCAGGGAATTGAATTAGGCATGGGCATAGAATTTTGCACCTTTAAGGAGCATTTGAGATCCAGCCCTAACATTGTGGAGAAGGAAGTAAATTCTGCAGAGGTTAGCGATTTGCCCAATGCCAAACAGGAAGGCAGAACAGGATCTGAAGCAGTGATTCTCAAACTTTTACCTTTAGATTAAAAAAAGAAGCAGATTTGTTACTAGGCAGAATCACAGTCCCAGGTCATCTGCATCAGATCAGGGGCAGGGCCCAGGAATCTGCATGATTAGGAAGCCTCCAGGGTGATTTGGCAGCCGGTGGTCCTGAGGCCACACTTTAAGAAACACTAATCTGGAATCTCGGGCCTCCGGACAATTTCTTCCCCAAGGACTCTGTTGCCTCCCTACCTTCAAAAACATTCCAAACAGCAACAAGGCTCTTTGTGATTCACATTAATGCTCTTATTTCAACAACTAATTCCTGGTTGCCTCATTCGTTGAGTAGTAATTCTTTGACTCAGTAAGCTGCCATCAGGTACCGTACAGCTGTGTCAGCAGCTCAAAATACACGGATTAGAACACAGCTCTGCCTCCAAGGAGCCGAGACTTCGCAAGAGGAGTAACAACTATGTCTTGAACATTTGCTTTATGTGTGCTTCATATAGCATATCGCCTGCATTCATCTCCTTTCTCACCTGTAGGCAAGGCTGTACAGAATCACAATATGGTTTGTGAGTTTTTCATATTTATAGAGTCATACCCATTCTCCGCCCTTGTTCTTCCCCCTTAATATGCCTTAGAAGTATTTTCCTCGTTCTTTCTTTGGATACGTCTAGTCTTTCGAATGGCTACGGAGCATTTCTCAGTATTGATGGACCATCATGGCTTTAATCATTCCCATATTGATGAATATCCGATTGTTTCTATGTTCTCTTACCGCAAATGATCCCGTGGTGGATTCCAGAGTAAACATTGTTACCCTCATTTTTCCTCGTCCAAGCTCTCACGGCAGCAGAATTGGGATTCAAGGGGAGGCCTGTCTCAAAGCCTACAAAGTTTACTTTCTTTTCACTGTTATGCCTTTTAATAGTTTCGGTGGAAGGGCTTCAGTGCCAGATGAGGTGGGGTACTGGAGGATCACCAAAAACCTAGCTGCTGAGGGAACCTCAGGCAGCGTCACCTGGAGAAGTGACAGTGAAGCAGAATCTAGAAGGCTTCTGGACAGAGAGGAAGAAAGCCACTCTAGGAAGAGGTGTTGGCTTATTACAAACCAATCAATCACCTCCTAGAGGAAACCTGTAATAACAGACTGGTGGGGAGGTTCGTAGAAAAAAGACATGATATGTGCACATCAGGATCTTACAGTATGATTTGTGTGTGTGTGTGTGTGTGTGTGAGTGTGTGTGCTTGTGAGCACGCACACACGTGTGAAAAAACACTGGAGTAATAAGCTACTGAGAAGAATATAGATAAATGCCTACCCCAGTTGGCAGCTTTGGCAAACGCTTGGAAATGAGGAGGCGGTGGGCCTGAGTACATGGCAAAGAAACTTACCCTCTTAATAGCTTCGTTCCTCCTCCTGAAATGAACAAAGTACCGTCTCGTCCCTGTCTCGTCCCTGCCTACTTGACGGGGATGTTACAAGGCTCGGTTAATTTCCGTAAATGTTTTGAGCTCCTCTGAGGTGTGTGTTCTGTAAATAGGAGGTATTAATAGCAGCCGTCAGAGCTGAAACAAAAGTGAATCGAGCTACAGTCACTTGCTGAGAAGGAAACACAAATGCCCATAAAGCATGAAGCCCACGCTGGGTCCATCATCACACTGACCCTTCTTTAAAAAGGCAGCCTGGATCTCATAGAGGACATCGTGGCAGCTCAGGCCCCGATCTCAAGTGGGAAAATGCAGGAGACTGGCTGGATTTTCCACCATTTAATTTCCCAGCTGATTACTATGATTAAGAGCCCATCTGGCACAACACATTTGTGAGGTATGTGTGTGCGGGGAAGTGGGACTTTAGTGAAGGCCGAGATCTAACAGAAAAAAAAGAAAAGAAAAGAAAACGCGCAGTGGAGCCAGTCCCATTTTGGAGCCCTCTGCTAAGATGTTTAAATAGGAATTTCATTGTATTAGTATTAGTGAGGCCGTGAGGCCATATGCCGTAAGAAAGGCAGTTAGGGAGCGAGTGTTTCTCTTTCTCGAGGCTTTTATGTTAGCTTAGCGCGGATTTGGTGGTGCCTTTGTCTGCCATGGGTCTGGAGGCTGCGAACATGCTAAGAAGAAAATCCAGCTCTGGGTTTCGGTGGCAGCACACCCAATATCTGTACCCATAAGGTCATGGTGACTACAAACGCGGTGACTGGAGAGACGCACACTGACACTCGCGCACAGGGGTGGCGGTGATAATTTAGGACAGGGGGTACCCTTACTCCTATACCTCCAAAGAAGGCTCTGAGCAGGGGGTGGAGGGAACCATATGTTAAGCCCTCACATCTTCATGGCCCCTTCAGCGTAACTGCGCCTCCAAATCAATTCACAGGCAAGTCGGTCTCATAAGCACTAATAGGACTCACAGATGTGCAGAAAAACCAAGGTTATGATGCTCAGCTGAACTCCCGGATGGTACTTCCCGTAATTTTCTGTTACCCAGGGGGATCCTGTGTAAACCCATTCCAGACGGGGTTGTTTTTTTTTTTGTTTTTGTTTTTTTAAAATTGTATCTTATTTCTGAGCTCCAACCAGGGCTTCCCTTTGGCGGTCAAGGCTCCAAGTCTCCTTGAAAATTCCTACCTCAAAGGTAGAGGCTCCTGACTCCTGTGGTCACCACTTCTGCCCGGGTCTGCAGGTCCACAAGGAAAACTCATCAGTGACTTGATCTTAATCCCTCACTGCATGGGCACAGGTCACGGAAGAACATCTGGTGGCCCCTGACCTTTCATGTCCGTTTGCCAAATGTATTAAAGCAGGGGTTACTGGAGGACCCATCTGTAGGCTTCCATGGTGGTGGAGGGCTAGGTGGTGGTCTGACTTCAGGAGAACCCGTAAGCCCTATCTATTTTGCTCAAAGAAGGATTGATGACCACCCCCCCTCCTTGAATGGTTGAAGATCTCCATCTTTACAGTAAGCCATTATGCTGAGTTTCTTTGGGCTGGGGCTAGGAGAATGTCTGTCATCTCATCTCAGAAATGTGACAGTAAGTGTGGAGAAGTGTGGCTTCTCCACAGGTTGGAATCAATACCTAATTGCCCTTTGGGAGATTCCCACCCTGTCTCTCAAGAACGTGCATTTCCCAGCCCATGATGCGGCGTTGTGCAGAGAAAGCTAGATCAATAAGAGTGACAAAGTTTCTGATGGGGTCCCCTTAGGCTTCCGTTTCTGAAAAGGGACTTTTACTTTAATTACTTAGACCAGAGACTAATGCTTTACCTTCTTGTAGGGCAGAAGTCCATTAGCGACCCCATGAATTACAGTGAGATCTTGCTTACAATGATGAGGCTTCTTCAGGGCTCAGGTATTTCTGAAGGTGAACTCTGTCTGTTGCTGAGTATCCCGAATAAAGGGCAAGTCTACTGATTTTAGGTCCCGTTCAGCCATAGCTGTCTAACTTCCTAATAGGAGGGAGGCAGGCAAAGTCAATGACGTGGGATGGCAAGTGTCCACATCTCATCATGGCAGCTTCTCCTTGTCCGTGATTTCCCTCATCTGGGTCCGGGAACCTCCCAAGCTTCCCAGGAGAAATGGTAATGCCAATCTAGACCAGTTGTATCCTCTGGGGAGAAGTCTGTGTTGTAAAATGGAATGCCTCACATGGATTCCAAGGAGAATCAGATTAGAATGAACGGACTTGGCATCCTGGGCTGCAAAGAAATTGCTGTTTTTCGTGATTTCTCTTGTCTTCAACAGAGACTTAGCGTCAGATTGGCATCTCTCAGTGACTGGGGGAAGAGGATGAGAGTCGGTTGTGTGAATAAAATGTGTTAAGATAAAAATCAACCCGAACTCCTTTATTAGCTAGAATGTCCACAAATAATATAATAAGAACGGTAATACTTTCCAGAAATCCCCAAATTTCTCACACACAGGCTGCTGAACACCACCTCCCCATTGTCATGAGGAAGACAGGGAAATGTTGACCCAAGAGGAGTTTGGGGTCAGTCAGGAACGGCAGCTACTACTTGGTGTATGTTTCATCAACCTCCTTTCCCCTTGGCAGTGATAACTTACCAAATGCTCCGAAAACTCTTTCCTACTGAGATCAGACAGGATTTCAGAAGCCTTTTAAGTTTGTACTCCAGACAGCCCCTAACAGTCCGTCAGAGTTGGCATAAAGGGCTCAATTTTTCAAAATAAACATATGAAAAAGGTGACATCTTGTGTTCTTCATGGCATAACTAAAACATTGCAGGATGGGATTCTGGACTCAGTCTGTGGCTTTTGCCAGCCTTTTCTGCTTCCAAATCATTTAGATGGGATTCAAGATTCAGCTTTCTACCCGTCCCGCTCAGATTTGTTCGTCACCCCCAAAAAATCACACCCAAAAAATGGGAAGCAGGATCCTGCATTTATGAGCCATCCATGAGGTGATGTCTGGTCCATATTAAATGTCAGAAATAAATAATTTATGTGAGATGAAAATACAGAGATGTGATTATATTATGGATATTAATCCTACCCAAGAATAGCATCTTAACCACCGTGAATGCTCCCTGAGGGACACTAACACTTTTTCAATTATACTTTGGTAACACTTGCCTTGGGAATATGTGGAAAATGTGTAAACATTTTACACAGGACACTTTGAATTCGATGTCTTCTTCAAATCGTGAATTTATCCTCTCCTCAGTCCTGTCCCATGTGTGAAAACAAATAAAAATTAAGTGAACAGGAGCAATTACCCCCAGGTAATGGACAGATGGACTCCAGTCCAGGTCTTGATAGACTAACAGCATTTTGCAGAATCAGGCCTGTCACTCATGATCAGGGTTACAGGAATGCATAGTCAGATTGCCTTGACTAGAACACAGTGCTGGAGACCGTACTCAATCTTAATTGACTTCTGATGCCAATCTCCATTACGAGCATTTGGTGACTTACTCTTTGGTTTATCCAAGATGGCAGTCACTAGAGTACTTATGGCTGGGGTTTCCTACATCTCAGGGTTATGGGGGGCACACCATGGCTGACAAGTCAGGCAGAATGAGAAAAGGGGCACCATGAAATTCCTTCGGCCCCATCTAGGACCCTCTCGCCGGTGTGGGGAGGGGAGGAGCATCTTCATTCCGATGCTGCCGTCACAAAAACACACGAGCTTTGGAAAAACACTTAATTTTCCTCTATGTCGGCTCTCTGCCGTAACGTGGAGTAATAGTACCAACTGGGCTTAGGAGACCATTACTGAACGATGCGTAAAGCGTTTTGCAATCTGAAGCATTAGCTCATAAAAGATGGAGAGGCAAAACATTCTGTTCCTTACCCTGTGTGTGGGGCATCAGACTGAATTTCAGGGTGGAGTAAGGGAAGGTCACTTTACAAAATGTGAAAAAGATGTGGTTTTTGAGCTCAAGGCTAGACATGAGAGGTTTGGATGGCACTACCTGTGTGTGTGTGTGTGTGTGTGTGTGTGTGTGTGTGTGTGTGTGTGTGTGTTACACACACACGTACCTATACTCACGTGAAAAATCGAAGTTGTATTTCTCTTACTTTGAGAGGTGTCCGGGCGGCATTTGAGTTGGCCAGCCACTGTTAATAGGGCTACGTTTCTTCCTGCATCTCAAAGAACGGACTCATTAGAGGTTTTCCAATATGATGTGAAAATCGTGTTTTTTATCTGAGAGTTCTCTGATTGAATTCATTATGTACCCGATGCAGGCTGTCTTCCAGGCCAGCCCATCCGTGTTGATCATTTGTTTATTGCTCTCTTTCTTTTTCCACAAAGGATTGGCAGGGTTGGTGGGAGGGCAGGTGGTGCCGTAAATGAAAGATATCTAATATGTTTTCTGTTCTTTTGGGACTTTGAGAAAGCAGCAAGCCACCTTATAAAGGCAGGCGTGTTTTTGGCCATCTAGATGGAGAAGGGTCTCCTCCAACTGCAGGATTAGTGGTTACACTGATCCTGTAAATTAGTTCTTCTTCTCTTCGATGCTGTAGGATCATGGAGTGGCCCAGCAAACATGTCTTCGTATCAGGGGAAGGTAACCTTCCCATTCCCAGCAGGCAGGACAAATAGGCCAGCAGGCGACCGGGCAGGATTTCCTGGGCTTCCCGAACAAATGAAAAAAAGGCAGGTGTCACTCTCCTGCCCCCGGGGCCAACCAGGTCACAGGGTAATTGCCCAGTTGCCTGCTGGGATAGGCCCACTAGGGTCTTCTCGCTCAAGGTTCATTTTTCATTTTGATTGAGTCATGATGGCTTAGTGCCACAAACATCAGAGGATATGCCTGGTAGGGAAAAGGTCATAAAGAACTCCAGTGATTCCCGCCCCCCCCTTCCCTAAAACCCGGGGTTCATTTTCATGGAGTCGTTTGGAAGGGGTGGGCCAGCAGAGCTGGTTGCTGGGTTATGTCTTTCTCCGCGAATGGCAGCAGCGAAATCTCCATCTTGCTAGTTGAAGAGTCGCCTGGCTGCCTTATTTCAACTGAGGCAGCACAGCCTGCTTTAGCTTTGAAGTGTGAAAACCAAATAAAGGTTGGCAAGGAGAAGAGCTGGAAGCCGCATAGCCTTCTCGGAGCCTGAAGAGACACGCCCAGCCCTGTGCACTGAATGCAGATGCTTTTCCCCAACCCCTTACTCACCCCTTGTCCCGTGTCCACCCCCCCCCCACCCCGGGGGAATTGTGGGCTCAAACAGCAGCAGGCTTGGTTGGTTGCCTCTTACTGGAGCTTTTCTGTTGTGGCTGGTGGACAGACGTTGTGAACTTCTCTAATTTGGGAAGGGACCAAACAGATGCTCGTCCTCCAACTCTCTTGGTGTATGTCTTCCTAATCTGCCCGTGACAGCGAGGCACGCATGCACACGCGCACACGCGCACACACACACACACAGACCTGACTTTGGTTTGCCCCAGCACCCTGAGTAATGCTTTAGGCTATTTATTGTCTACCCCCTCCATGTCCTAGAAGATTTTAGAAATTCTAATACAGGAGGCTGAGAAAGGAAAATATTGGCTTCCACAGTACAAACATCTCTGTCCTGAAAGGAAATGTTAATTTTCCCCTAAATCAAATGTTGACATAGATCAGCCGCCGCTAAAGATGTGTCACTATGAGGGAAGGGTCTCCGCTCGGGAGCCCGGATATTGGGCTGGGGTCTCTCCTCCGAAACGCTAACTGGTTTAGAATCTAAACAGGTTTGGCTTGGAAGTTTTGCGAATAGTTCCAGTTGGTTTTCGAAAGCCGATCTCTCTGGGACACCCCTCCTGAGCAGGGGAGCAGGGAACAGGGTTCCACTTTGTGGAACACACCGTTTCTGCCTAAGCCTGGGCCCCTGCCCTGGTCTCGGCAGTGGTTCAGGCCCTGCTTACCTCTGCCAGGAATACAGGATTTTAACGGGAGGTGGGGGCGGGGAAGGCTAAGGGCACCGAGCAAGGATGTGGTGCTGAGGCAAAGAGAAATTTCCAGCACTAGGTGTCTTACCTGCTGCTTTTCTCCACTGCCCCCCAAACACACAGCCTCTGTATTCTCCTCTGTTCAACACCTATGTTTTGAAAACTGCAAATTGAGTTCCCCCACCCTCTCCCTCTGACTAGGCACACGCGCGCGCGCGCACACACACGTGCACACGCACGTGCGCGCGCGCACCCTTTTAACTCGTGAAGTTTGAAAGATGATGATGTATACAACCAGCGTGCTTTGCCAGTCTGCACGGTGAAGGCCAAGATTAATGCAGAAGGTTGGTGCAATGTTGCCGCAGAGCAGCGTGATCAGAATACAAGATGGAGCAGAGGGGGGAAGGCCAAGAAATATGTCTGCGCTTGGAGTTTACACGAGTCTCCTTAGCAACTTGTCTGAATTTATTTTTCCCTTAACGTGTGTGGGTTTCTTCCAAACCCGGAGTGAAACGGGAGTTGTAGCTCCTAACAGTCCTCGATTTCTAAGAGGGTGAAATCGTTTCAGTGGGTGGCAAGCCCTTCTCTCCCCTTGCCGGTTCCTCTCTCCCCGCCCCCCCCCCACCCCCCGGGGCCGCTCCCTTCCCCCCCCCCCTCCCGACCCCTCCCTCCAGGAGGTGGCTCTGCTCCTTTGCATTGTGACTTTGTGGACTGTTGGGAGCGTTCCAGAAATTCTCATCTCCACGGGGGAAGGAGAGAGCCTGTTTCTGATGGCCACAGCTGTGCAGGTTTCTGCCACAGCCTCGCTGCTTCCTGTGCGTGTAGCTTATGTGTCACTGCGCCTGTTTCTACGCCCGTGTGTTGTAAAATAGGGAGAAGCCGTCCAGCTCCTTTCCTCTCGACTGTTTCTTGACATTTTTTTGGTCTTGCTCTTCTCCTTTTGCATCTCTTACCCCTCTCCCCCAACACACACACACACACACACACACACACACACACACACACAGCGTCCTGTAATTCTAATTAGAATATAATATAATTAGAATATAAAGCTATTTGGCAAAAAAAATTGGCAAAAAAAAAAAAAAAAAAGCCCTGACTTTTAGGAATCTGGTACGTTGGATTTTACGGGATTGGGTTTATTTCAGGGGAGACCACCAGAAATAATTACAGTGGTTTTACCTAAAATTGCTTTCCCTTGAAATAACTCTGGGGTAGTCACAGTTACTGCCTCATCGGCGCCGATATCGAATATAAATCTTAATATTTCTCCTTCTTTGCCCCCTCCCCTTCTAGAGTTAGGGGAAAAAAGAAAAATGAAACCTGGCCAAAAGACGTTAAGGTTTGATTTTGGCTCTTTTACAAACAGATGTTGCCTGTCATTCTATTGTTGTTAAGCAGGTACCAGATTGGAGCAAGCAGCAGTGTGTGTGTGTGTGTGTGTGTGTATGTGTGTGTGTGAAAAAGAGAAAGAAAAAAAGGAAGTCCGGGGGAGAGAAGAGAGAGTGTGTTGGGTGGACAGGGGCTGAAAGGCAAAAAGATTGATTTCAGGACAAGTTGACAGCAAGAAGTAGGTGATACAGATTAATACTTTTTTTCCCCCCCAAACTCCCAACGTGGTAGCAGTGGTATAAAATCGTGCTCTATTTGGCTGTTTGCTGTTTCGAAGAAAGAGGGAAAGGTGGAAATCAGTCGACGTGGAGAGCCTTAGCTGGGAAAACCTGGCCTCTCCTGGGCTGAAATGGAGGCGATTGGTTGGGTGTTCAGATGTTCCCTCTGAGTAAATGCAAACCCTCCAGGGAGGCAAAGGTCTTTCTGTTTGAGCTGAACTTAGTTTCTTGCGCTTGGTGGTTGTAGGCATCCTGGTAGAAGCTCCGGGGCTCCCTTGTACTTTTCCCAGAACAAGCATCCCATTGTTAGAGTCCGGGTTTTAAGGACATCCTGACTCTTTACATATTGCACATCTCTTTTCTCGCAGGATCCAAGTGATTTTCTTCTCGGTTCCTTACCAAGCCTCTCTGCACCCTCACTTAATTCGCAGCTTCCTAATCGAATTGTGGGCTGCTTTCTCAAGAGCAAAACATAGCTTTAAAAGAAAAGTGTTAACATCGGCTGGCATATAGGAAACCTTGTGCAGCATGCAGTTCATTTATCTGAAAGAAATGACAGACATCTGATTTTTAAAAATATGTATCTCCTGTCTCCATATCAGAATCCGGGTCTTCTGTATATATATTTTTTCAAATTGTGGTTTAAGAAACCTTCCTGGCTTTATTAACAATCTAGCTAGAAAGGAAGTTGTAGGCTGGCATCATTGTTTGCATTTTAAAAAAGGAGGAAAAATTGTCATCCTAAGCAAACTTCTTGCTTTCAAAAGTGAAAGTAGTCTCCTTAGCCAGCTGCACACGAAATAACTTGTTACTGGCAGCCTCTTTCTCTTTTGTTCCGTCGGGTGTGTCAGAAGCAAATTTGCCTCCACTTTCTCACCCTTAAATGGTCGATCTCTGTTACGCTTCTATCCAGGGCGAACCTCGAGTGGGTTCAAGATGGTTTGAGGAGCGGGCTGCTTTTTTGTCATTTAAAAACAACCTGGGGGCATCTTTTGTTTTTGTCCAGTCTTTCTTATTCTGTCCCACTACTTTCACGTCTTTGTTCTTTGGTGGACCTAGCCATACTTCAGTTTTCATTTTCCATAAAATACGAATTTTTTTTTAATGCGGGGGGGTGTGATAGGAAGATTATCAATATCAATTTCTAGTTTTCCCTGCTCCCGAAAGGAACACGAAAACGAATGCGTTGCCTTGCCAGTCTCCTCCCAACTGCTCCCTTCTGGTCAGTTTTTCCTGGGCAGAGTAGAATTAATTCTACCTAAGCTAGCTGGCTTTGGTGCCGGCGCCTTTGCACCGCATGCTAGAGAGCCGCTCCCACGCCGGGTCTGGCGTCCTGGTGGCAGTATCGCAGGTGGATAGAGTGTGGTGTGACGCGTGGCACCAGTGAATTACTCTTGGGGCAGCAGTTGCTGGATGTGCCTTTTTTGTTGTTGTTGAGGTGATTGGATCCTTCCTACAGAAAACGAGGGCTGCAGAGGGTGAGAGAAAAGACATCAGGAAAACAGAAAACCCATAGGGAGACCAAAGACTAGCTGTCGCCCCTGCCTCATGACGAATGCCAAAGGGTAGATTTGAGTCTTTTTTTGTTCTTTTTTTTCTTTTCATTTCTCCCATCCTCTCTCTCTCTCTTTCCTCTCTCACTTTCTCTGTTTCATTCTCTTTCTTTCTTGTTCTGTTTCTCTTTTTCTTTCGCTCTCTGCCTCCGTTTCTTTCTTTCTTTCTTTCTTTCTTTCTTTCTTTCTTTCTTTCCTTTTCTTTCTTTCTTTCTTTCTTTCTTTCTTTCTTTCTTTCCTTTCTTTCTTTCCTTTTCTTTCTTTCTTTCTTTCTTTCTTTCTTTCTTTCTTTCTTGTCTTCTTTCTTTCTCTTTCTCTTTTACTCTTTTTCTCATCTTTCTTTCTCTTTTTCTTTCTTGTCTTTTTCTTTCTCTTGCTCATCTCTTTTTCTTTTTTTCCTCATCTTTCTTTCTCGTCATTTTCTTTCTCTCTTCCTTCTTTTCTTTCTTTCTCTTTGTCTCTTTCTCATCTTTTTCTCTTTCCTTTTTCTCATCTCTTTCTTTTCTTTCTTTCTTTCTTTCTTTCTTTCTTTCTTTCTTTCTTTCCTTTTTAAAAGCTCAGTTGAATTTTTCTGTCCCCTCAGGACAAAGGAGGTCTGCAGAGAGTCTGTACAAGACGTACATCTTTAAAAAAAAAAAAAAAGGAGGGTGGAGGGCAGGGAGTCTTTCTGTTGGTGTCGTTCTGCTGACATCACCATGGATTTGGTGTTCAAGTCCACAGGCAGGCAAAACTCAAATACATTTTCCCTTTTGCAAGCAGCTGCACAGTGAGTTTGCCTTCCATTAGTAAAGGAACAATGAAGGAAAAGCAAACCCAGCGTCTAAAACATGGCCAATGAAAGAACGTGGGAAAGGAAGCCAAGAATCCTGCTGTGGTGGAAGAGGGGATAGACTCATGAATTCTCCACAATAAGATATTTTACTTCTTTTTAACAGCCCCATCAGCAGAGAGAAATAATGACTCCCGAAACAGTTCACAATCAAAAGTTAAAACGATGTTTCAGTGATGCTACATCATGCCAGGTAATGATTGCCCAACTTGATTGTACCTTGACCATTCTTAATTATTGATAGCCTGTCTCTTAATCATGTGTAGCAAACGAGCGGTTTGGTATAAAACATGGGAATTTGTGAGTATTTTAAGACCTCACATTCCTGTTTAATCTTTTTTTTCTGGTAGAATCGTTCTCAGGGTTTGTCGATAGCCAGGGAAATTCCAGGAAAAATGTGAAAGTGACTTATATGCAGAACCTTTGTGTCCTGTATAGTTCTGGAAATGAAGTAAAAATTAGGCTGCCCAGTGTTTTCCTCGGTTTATTTTTATGTCAAGGTTTGGGTGCCCTTTTACTCTTATTCTGGTGTTCATTCTGATTTAGCTTTTAAACAAGATTCGGGTGGCAACAAGAAACGAACCAAAAAAACAAACAAAGAGCCTTGATCCAGTTAAAATAATTTTATTTTCCAGACGCAGGGCTAATGGTTGGAAGATACTGGCCTAATAAGGTGGCAGCGAACTTTAAAAAATAGGATTTCTAAGGAGTTACTTTTTCAGGTAATAGCGTTTTCCTAGAACTTTCCCAAACCTTCCATTTCCTCAAGTACTGCCCATTTTTAGGGCATGCCCGAATGATTTAATTATGAAGCATAATTGCATTTTAAACTCGATTTTTAAAACTAGCAACTGGTTTTATAATATTCATGGCGAATGAGTAGAGCGGACATGGCATTCAACTGTATGGAATTCAGCGGAAAAAACGTAAAGTTATTACTTAACAGTGCTTACTTTCTTTTGACAATGATTTAGGCAGAACTCATTTGAAACCATCAGGCACTGTCCTTAAACTCCATGGCTATCTTGGGTAATTGAATATAAAAATGTAAATATTAGAAGATTGTCTCTAAAAAGCCTACCGTGTGCTCTGAATTCCTGGAAGATAGAGCTTCTGTAAATTGCATCATAACAATATTGACATTTTAACTTCAGTCCTAGATTGGTAATACTGTATGGCGTATAATGGAACTCTCCCTGTACATGTCTAGGGGCTAAGATTTGAGCTCAGCTCTCATGATATAGGTAGTTTCCTTATAGTGTTATCGCAGGACTTTGTGCCACTTAAAAAGGTTTAATAACATAAATGATATATCGCTTGATAAATTACCTTACCCTGATTTGCCATTGTTCATAAGCATCAGCCTACATTTTCCAACTTAATTACGAGTATTAATATGTAAGAGAGCCCCACAAAACCTTGCTTAATAAAGCAAGCCAAAATTTCTTCTGAAAAGAACATTTCTTTTCCTCCTTAGCACAGAGAAGCTTCTTGAAGGAGGTATTCAATTCATATTTTGGAGAAGCTTTCTACCTCCAAACAAACCACACTGCTAGGAGGTCAGTATTTGATTTAATTCTTTTCCCCCTGCAATCTAGGCATCTTCTGATTTGTTTTTTGTTTTTGTTTTTTCTGAAATTAAAACTGTGGATTGTTTGGAAGCTAACAATACAAACCATTTGGAAGGAATAGCTTCTCTCTGTCCTATATTTACCAAAGAGAGAGAGAGAGAGAGAGAGAGAGAGAGATGCCCCCAATGAAAACATAGCATTGTGCTCCTTTCTGTGGGCTTTGAAGGTGCACATTTATGAAGACGGCTCTAATTGAATGACTAAGTATAACACTTTGACAGATCGTCTTTCATTCATTGCTAACAAGTACTGCATTACATCTTTGTAATGAACATGAAAATGACAGTTAGCCCTCATCACTCGGGAAGCCTGGGCCGATTCCTTCCTATCTGAGTGAGAGCTCCTATGTCACCCGTGTTCCAGTAATCCTGAACAGTATGCAGGGCACCCATCCTCAAATGCCTCTGGTCATTTGTGCCTTTGTCAGAGAGAGATCAAAGGAAGAGCAGAGGCTTAGAGTTTATTTTAAAATCTTTCATTTTAGAAAGGAAAGGAGCATATTAAGGTAATAAAGCAAAGACCCCTCGGAGGTGAGTGGTTTGGATCCTAATTCTTTCCACTAGCTACTCTGTTGTTTCTTTGGATCTCAAAGTCAAGCCATGGAACTGCAACTAAATTCTCAGTCTGGGTAACCTTCACGGCACCAGTGGGCTGCAAGTGGTCATACCCACGGTTCAGTCCTGATGAAACAGACAGACAATGAGGTATCTGTGAATGGTCGCATCTCAGTCCCTATTGGTTCTGCCATTGGTTTTATGTTCTCTTGTTTTCACCTTGCAGGTCATGTACATAAGGGCCTGCTCTTTTCTCTAAATAGTCCCCAAATTCAACTCTGTCTTTTCCCAGATTCTTGAGAAAGGCCGGAATGCTCATATGTCGAGGCAAAGGAGCGAGTTTTTTTATGAGATCCAGGATCTATAGACACTGCTAACAAAAATTAAAAAGGCCTCTTTTTAGGTCATGCCAAGGATGGTGGCGTGTGTTTTTCCCAGTTATCTAGGGAGGGGGATTATTTTGCTTTCCATCATGTGTCCTAGAAGTGCTTATGATTAAGACCGTGTCTTCCGTAAAATTCATAAAAGAAGCCATTAATGAAGCTTCGTTGCCTTGGATTCCCATTCTTACATGTGGAACATTGCTTTGGGAGAAGGAATGTTATATTGACAAATGAAATCATTTATATTTATAAGAAGGCCTCAGAAACAGGTCCGTTGTCACATCCTTGAAAAGTTTTGCGGGGGTCGGGGGGGACAATTACGCTATTTCTTTTCTACTTCAAATTTTATAAAATAAGCCCAAACTTGCTCTGTGTTCATGTTTGTACCAATAGTGGGGGGTGGGGTGGAAACAAAACCATAAACTTTTCCTAAAGATGAGTCTTTCAGTTTAACGTAGCTAGAAATCTCTTCCAGAAGACTTTTCAGAAAATACTTATAAGCCTGTTCGTGGTGCTTGCCAGTTTATTCTACCTGTTTTCCAGAATGCAAATAGAAAAGAAAAAAACTCATCATCCTTGTTCATGTGATTACAGGCATTTAAGAGGAAGAACTTCCATTGGGGATTTCATGTGTTTCTCTCTCTCTCTCCCTCTCTCTCCTGCTTATAATTTGGTACCACTTTGCCCAGATTTCGTGTTAAGGTCTGAATAAATGAGTCTTCCAAAATATTAAACAGTAACCTGATGAAATTTACCTAAAGCCTAGCGTATCTGTGGAATAAGTAAAAACAGAAGGACCTGCGTGAGGGACAACACTGAGGATGCTGCTTAGCCTTCGCAGCAAAGTTTCTTTCTTTCTTTCTTTCTTTCTTTCTTTCTTTCTTTCTTTCTTTCTTTCTTTCTTTCAAGTTGATTTATTTTGAGAGAGAGAAAGCACATGTATGATCAGGGGAGGGGCAGAGAGAGAAGGAGAGAGAGAATCCCAAGCAGACTCTGTACTGTCAGCGTGGAGCCCGACGTGGGGCTCAATCTCATGAACTGTGAGATCGTGACCTGAGCTAAAATCAAGAGCGAACGTTTAACCGACTGAGCCACCCAGGTGCCCCTAAACTTTGCCCTTCTTTTTTCTATTATTTTTTAAAAAACCATTTATTGATTGGGGGAGAGTGAAAGCAGGGGAGAGGCAGAGAGAGGAGGACAGAGGATCCGAAGGGGGCTCTGCGCTGACAGGCTGACAGCAGCGAGCCTGATGCGGGGCTTGAACCCATGGACCGTGAGATCATGACCTGAGCTGAAGTTGGACGCTCAACCAATTGAGCCACCCAGGTGCCCCTGACCTTTGCCTTTTTAAGAGCAGGATGAATTCTTCCAATTTGGGGCATCGAGTATTAGAATGGCAGAATCTCTGGTTGGATTAATGGCTTTAACGTTTTATTTTCAGACATCTCAGACCCCCAAACGAGAGAAGATACTGAGGCCTGTTGCCACAAACCCGTAGATCCGAACTTGTGGTGATAGTCCACACAAGCTTGTGTCTATAGGTATGTGTCTGTTAGGCAACCTCACAGACCGCGCGTGGGCTTTGCCTGTATGCCACTCGATTCCCCTTCCGATCCCTTTAATCCCCCCTCTTCTCCTTAGGGTCCTTTAAGAGTGGTAGAAATGGAAAGAAGGGCTGATACGGAGGAAAGAGACCTTTTGTTCTGAGATGGATGGGACTCTTCACCGGTGAACTTATAAGCTTGCGCTCAATTCCCTTAGCTCTTGTAACTCTCCTCAGCTATCCCATTAAGAGACCAGGCTTGCCGGTGAGGCAGCAAGAATTTGGGTGACTCAGACAGCTTACCGTTGAGTGGTGAGTAAATAGACATATAAAGGAGGGTCTCTTATTTTCTGGAGGCCTAATTGTTTTGAAAGTCACTATTATCTTGTGGGGAAACTGACAGAAGCTTGTGTACAAGACCCATCGCACCCTGGTTGGACTTGTACCTTGTGGCAACTCTTTCTTCCCCATTGTTCTCGAATCAGTCCTTATCGTTAAAAATAAAATTAATGGGGGGGGCACAATGGATTGCTTAAGTATTTATACTTCTGTAAATAGCCTGCACTGTAAGAAAAAGAACTTTTTATAAAAAAAGAAATCGCCTGTTTAGGTCTAACTTCATATTTGGCCAGAGTTGTATTGTAAGTCTTCACATGTTTTAAGAGGCTGGAATGAAAATAATTTTATCCCCTTGCCTCTTAAATGTCACCATTGTGCCAGGATTGGAAAGCCAAACTGACCACAGATCAAAGCAAAAGTGGCTATATTTGTCTCATTCCAACAATGTGAGCTGAAGAGTCTGTAAACAGAACCCAGGGTGAAAAGTTGATCAGATTTGGATGACTCTTAAACTTTTGCATTCCCGTTTTGTCAAACATGGTGCCGAGAATTCCCTTAAGATTTGTGTGTGTGTGTGTGTGTGTGTGTGTGCAGACTCTTCTATCCAACGAGTCAATATAAAGCAGTTATTGATTTACCATCAACAAGAAGCTTGAAATTCAAATGGTAACATTTCATTTCATTAAACACTCTTTCCTCTTCAGATCCACACTCTTCCGGGATAGTAGAACTCGTTCTTCTATTAAGTATATAAAAATGAAATTTTGTATGTTGGAATTGGGAATATCTTGATATAGATCACATATGTTTAAAGGGGAGAATAAACAGTTGGCCAGTGCTGTACCCAGAGGATATGGCGGACATGCATTTCCTTTGTGTTTGCTTGGCATTGCATCGAGGAGGGTTGTAGCCCTCAACTTCCAGCTTGCCAAGAAACCATTACTTTATTATGGAATGATAGACCATTATAGCCCGAAGAGAAAGATTGTCCCCATTGGTGTGTATCATGTCTAACTGTTTGCCCAAGGCCTTTATCCACTCATTAAGCAAACAATCTACTTGGTTGGTTTTACCTACTTCTTTGAAGTGGTTGACTTAGAACGGATAAGCTGCCAGCAAATTAAGCTTGTACCTTCCCTGGATAAATATGTATTTAATAAAGGCAAAATCACATCTCTACACATCATCCCTTTAACCTGCCATTAAAGTGTGTTACCAGGGGGCCAATGGAGTTCATGAACCCAAGGAGACATTAGCTGCCTATAGTCTCTGTAGAGAGACAACAGAAGGACCACAGGATGGCCGCTAGGTGACTGCCAGCTTGTTTGCTTTTTCTTTCTTTCTTTTTTAATTTTTTTTTAAATTTTTTTTTTACTGCTTATTTATTTTTGAGAAAGGGAGAGAGACACAGAATCGGAAGCAGGCTCCCGGCTCCTGGAGCAGGCTCAGCACAGAGCCCGACACGAGGCTTAAACTCACAAACTGTGAGATCATGACCTGAGCTGAAGTTGGAGGCTTAACCAGCTGAGCCCTGTAGGTGCCCCCGCCCCAGGTTGTTTCTTTTAAGGAGGTTTTTAAACCCCATTACCCCAAGTAAAAAGAGTACACAGAGAAGTCAGTCTATTCAAAGTTTCTAAAAGACTGACGATATTATTATTTGATTCATCGGACTAGAAAATATTCTAGTGGAAAGCCCAAAGCCCCTGGACAGTGGCCACAAGAAACAGGATATTAAATATTTTACATGATGATGCAATTCAGTGTTTTTCCCTCCTTCCATGTTCATGAATGAATGGTCCTGTAGATATTAATTATTCCTTTGGGTCTCCCTCAGAGTGGACCAAATATTGTACAGGAAGCTGCAGAAAGTAAAATAATTTCAAGTTTTCCCCAGAAAGACTCTAAAAATATATTTCAGTAGTCATTATTGCATGGCGATATAGAGAGAATGAGTACAAAAGAAAGTAGATTTATTAAAATCTTCAAATCATCAGTATCCAGATATATTTCTTTCTTTTTTTTTTAATTTTTTAAATGTTTTATTTATTTTTATTTTTGAGACAGGGAGAGACAGAGCATTAACAGGGGAGGGTCAGAGAGAGGGAAACACAGAATCTGAAACAGGCTCCAGGCTCTGAGCTGTCAGCACAGAGCCTGATGCGGGGCTTGAACTCACGGACCGAGAGATCATGACCTGAGCCGAAGTCGGCCACTTAACCGACTGAGCCACCCAGGTGCCCCACCAGATATATTTCTTAAGCTCTATGACACCAGGATATAGTTTAGTTTTTAAAGAAAAACACAGAAAATTATAATTCTTATTACAAGAATTGCTTTTGAGAAAGCAACTCAACCCTCACTACCAGAGACTGGGGAGAGAGGGGGAGCTAATATTTAGTTTTAAAAGAGTTTCTTGTTTTTATTCCAACATTAATAAATGAATTTTTCTACATGGGAAGAACATGGTATTCTGGGATAGAATTAACTTTGAATTTTAAGTTAATATGATTTCTTATTTTTCAATGTGCCTACCAATAATTCCCTACTATTTCTTAGGTCCTGTGGATCTTTGTCTGCTGACTATGGTATTTAAATACCTCATCTGATGTCCCCTAGCCTCTCCAACTAAGATTTTTTTTTTAAGTTTTATTTATTTAAGTAATCTCTACACCTAATGTGGGGCTCGAACTCACGACCCTGAGATCAGGAGTCCCATGCTCTTCTGACTGACCCAGCCAGGCACCCCTCTAATTTAGGTTTTTAAAGCTTCTCACGCCTGTCATAGTGCTGACATTTTTACAGAGAAGTCAATACGAATGACTCTTAAAACATTCCAAAGATTTATTAACACCTAACATGGTGCTCAATAAAGCATAAGTTAGAATAAGGCACCTTGTTTATTTTGGTAGAGCCCAAAATTGGGAGATTCATTCACTCCTTCATTCAACAATCTTTTATGAATGCTTACTATAGTCAGCGTTCTGTGAAACGGTGAGGATAGGACTCTGACTTCACAAAAATGTTTATTTGGTCAGGAGCCCCTTTGTGGTACTGCATGTCAGTTATACTGATGCATATTTAATGAATCACATGGTCTAATCACGATAGCTGTCCAGCTTCCCAATACCTGATCGATGCAGAGTATGTTTACTAATGAGGGGCCCCTCCTTTTCCATCATCTCAGACACTTGTAACATTGTTTCAAGTTCATCCTCACTGTCATTTGAGGGGATTGCAGTGTTCAACAGACTGAGAGTCTGTTGGCGTGTATTCAGAATACCTTTGGAATATATTTTTTAAAGTTATAGAGTACTGTCGATTCTCTATGCCTAAAGATCTATAACTACTGTTCTTCTGTAAATGCCACTTTATTTTATGTTTTACTTCCTCTTTTCAATAAGACTTTTATGACATCATTCCATATCATAATTGCATGTTGTTATTGCACGCCTACAAATATTTACACTAATTATGTAATGAGCCATAATTGCACTAATACATGATAATGGGCTAAAATCAGTGTAAATAAACAAGGAAATTCACACAACCAAAAGAGCAGGGTATTGAAAACCATTAGTATTCTAGCAGCAACATCTTTTTGTCTTTGACCTCTAGAAAAATATGAATTTTTCTATCTCCAGATATTTAAAAGCTCTATCAGCTATACCTTTAGGCCAGTATACTAGCATGCTGGTACATTGAATCTTACCCTGTCTTTGTTCTATCACCTCTGGCTAACTCTCACTGGTTCCTCCATTGCCTTGCTTCCAACTCATGAGGTTATATCTTGACAGTGTTTACGGAATCAGGCAAACAGTCAGTGCAAGGAAAATGAAAGAAATTCAAATGTAAACAAAAGAAAATGACTTACATTTTTTATAGTGTCCCAGTGAAGATGATAGCATACACATAATTGAATAGAGAGAGGACTCTCAGATACTCCTTGAATTTCCATATGAGATCCAGGACTTAAGGCAGACTGGCCAAATTGAATTCAGCCATTCTGTGATTTTATTTTATTTTTTAACCTTACTATGAAGTTACAGTAGAAGTAGAAGGACAAGAGACGTGACATAAAAATAAAAATCACCTGGCCCTTATCTTTAGGTTCATTCATACTCCCAACTTTACCCATTCATTCATATACTTCAGCTTATAAACATATTTTTAGGTCTCTCCTAAGTGCCAGGTAATAGGTGTGCAGGTAGGATTAAATTTGCAGGGGTGAGTAGAACAGCCCGTCTTCAAATAGCTCAAGGTATAGTAAAGGAGACAGATAGGTAAATGATAATGCAATAGTGTCAGGGTTAAATTAGAAATGTGTGTATGGAATTATGAATGACCCAACAAGAATGCTTTGAATTGAGGCTAAGGATGAGTGGGAGTTTGCTGGGTAAGACCAACTTCCCGGTCTTTCCTCCAAACCAGGTACCACTGATCTAAGAGAGGCAGCCTCCTCCAAAAAGGCAGCCCCACTCCCTGATATCAGCATCAGGGAATGGGGCTGGAAAAATTGAGAAAATGGTCTCTCTCCAGGTCAGTGCAGCAGCAAGATGAAACATGAACTGTACATCATTTGGATCTTTGTTTTTTTTTTGAATCAGCGCCCTAGAATTATTACTCTTTTATTCCCCATGTGCTTAGACACTCCTCCATCTCAAAATGCCTGGGCCCAGCTCCTGTGTGGAACAACCTTTACCAGGCAAACACCAGAGTCTAGCTAAGCTATAAGGAGAGGTGGCCATCTACAGACCAGAGAGCAGCCTTCACGGGGACGTACAAACCTGATCAAACAGGAGTTCACATGGAAATGGGAAGCCATCGAGCTTGTAAGAGTCTTTCTTGCTGCTCTTAGCAGCAAACTGGGACTGAAGATAAAGGAAAGACCCAGTTTAAAAATTAAAAGCAAACAGGGAAATTCACTGTGTTCCTTTATAAAGAAAAAAATTCAGTCTATACATTGCTAAGTAAACTGTTGGGGACAGAATTTCTTTAAAAAAAAGTGCTGAGACAGTCAACTCTGGAAGGAGGGGGACTTTCTCAGATATGCGAATTATGTAATATGATGAATACTGTTGAGTGAATATTCCCCGTAGCTTCTATATTATTTTCCCATCTCTGCTTTGCTCACAAACCTGTTTCCTGTAACTTTTCACCATGTTTTGGCTTAAGCTCTTTCTCCTTGTATGCTGACCCTTTAGAGATTCCAGTTGTCCAGTTTCACGATAGAAACATTTGTCTTCCTAACTCTTTTGCCGGTTGTTCAAGTTTAAATATTGGTCTACTTTTATATTCTCTTAACAGATACTGGAGGACATTAGCTTGAGCAGAACAAATGCCGTTATGTAACATTACCCTAATTTTCAGGCACAAATTACAACAAGAAAACCAACCCTAAGTATTTCCTCCCTTCTTGTATGCACAGTAAATCTCAAGCCAAGATTCTTGCGTTATTTTCTCTAGCGTCAGACCCTTTGAGGTGTTGTCTCTTGTACATGGCCCAGAGGGATGACAACACGAAGAATAATTATAAGACTAACTTCTAATTTCATTGCTTAAGAGATGGTAGCTTTCCAGCCATTGTGACTGCATGTGCCCAGGTTGAGGTAGTAGGTTGTATAGTTTAGAATTACATCAAGGGAGATAACTGTACAGCCTCCTAGCTTTCCTTGGGTCTTGCACAAAACAACATGCCGAGAACGATCATGATTCCTCCGGGCCTTTTTTTTTTTTCTAGGAAAGCCTATGAAAGGTAAGATTGGGTACAGTTATTTTATTGGCATTTTAGGATTGAGGTTTTGTTTCATTCGCGTACCCATGCTGTATTTTCGTGTTCTGTTTCTTTGGGTTGGATTTTGTTTTACCAAAAACGTGAGACTTTGAGGGATGCAGCAGATCAGTTCTCCATTGGCACAATAATGCTGCATAAATAAACAACACAAAACCTCAGGGACACACAACAATAAACATGTTTAGCTCGTGAGTCTGGGGGTCAGTGATGTAGAATGGGCAGTTTTTCTGGTCTTGGCTGACCTCATTCATTCTGTCAGCCATAGGACGGGGTCTCTAGGATGACTGAGGCAGTTCAGTTCTGTGACCCATCTTCCAACAGGTTATTCCTAGCCTGTTCTCCCGATAAAGGCAGAGGAGCAAGAACAAGAAGGAGCCAAAAGGCTTAGGTATTTTGCCAACTTCTGCTCGCTTTATGTTTGGTAATATCTCATTGGGCAAAGGAAGTCACATGACCAAGCCTGGAGCCAGAGTAGGAGGCACTAGGAAATTTCTTGGCAAAGGGCAAGAACTCAGACACGCACAGCGAATTGGGACCATTTTTGCAATCACACTGCACTTTCTTGGATTCAATCAAACTGAAAGTAATTGTGCACCCTGCATTCTTGGAAGCTCCAAAGATCGAGGGCCATGTTTGTGAATTCACATTTTGGATTGGGGGCTAAGCTGGTCTTTGTCTGAATGTTATGTATATCTCCGTTAATGAGATGTGCTCCAACCAACTTCTGTGGGCAATTGCCAAGACACTGGAATTGTAATGATGTGGGGATCGACTAAGCTGGATGGAAACAAGCTCGCAGTCATTTCATGGTGATAACCAATGTCACGAAAGATGGACATTTTGCTTGACCTGGGGCGGACTCCCACAATCTACACAGACTGCATGGGTGGCAAAGCAGCACTAGAATCCAAGTCTGTTGACCAGGATGGGGTTGCTCCAAGCCTAGACACTTTTAACACAAAATGCAAAGATGTTGTCAAAAGTGCTTAATGGGTTATTTCATCCATTTTATTACTTTCTGGTGTTTTAATATACAACATCTGTAAAAGAGAATGTTTTTTGCACATTTTAGCTCTCCCTCTCTACTTCTCAGCTACACTAAAAAAGAGACGAGACCCCTGTGTCACCATTTTGATTCCATGCTCAGATATTTTCATGGTGATTTACGGTGATTGTTACGTTACTAAGAGGTTCAAGGATAAGTAGCTCCAGTTTGATGATAAAGCGCAGCTAGCAACGTTCGTTTTAGGCCACCCTGGAAGTCTACACTAGAACTGGGAGCGATTCTAAGCCTCCAGTATAGTCTTCCTTCCTCCGTTCACCCATTCATCCTTTAGAAAGTCCTTTGGCCTTACTCTAGAAGACATTGCCATGACTTTGTTACATTTATAATGAGTTTGACATGAAACACAGGTATTACCTGTATCCGTATTGGCTAAGAGTTTGCGTATTAAATACCTGCAGCCACTTGACATGTGAAGACCTACTGAGTGCTGTTCATACGTTTATAAAGCTTTTTTTAAAAAATCAAGTTATCTTCCTGTATAAGGCAATAAGATCCTTTCTTTGCAGTGGTCAATAAACTTGAGTGGTCACGGTTACCCAAGGGCCAAGTAGTATTTGGAATCATGCTTTGAAAACAAGCTAACTTTCATATGATTGAATTTCTACTGACTTAGTAATAAGGTGATATCCACCTGAATTTACATAATATCCTCTTTGCTTTCAGAATAGCTGTGGTGTCTAGGAGGGCATAGTGTTGCGTGTTTTCAGCCAGTAGCCCCCATGGTAGGACAGGCTTTGGGAACTGCAAGGACAATAAATTATGTTGGCAGACACTTTAGACACATGTTAGTGTCAGTTTCAGCGTTAAGAAATGGGTAAAATATTCTTCAAAATGAATCGTTTCTTATCTTCATTTTTGGTGAGTATGTGTTCTCTTCCCCCAGGGGAACTCTTTACTGACTTTTATGTCTAATAATCATTCTTAGTCCCAGAAGCCCTAAATACACCGTGATTTAATACAAATAAGCATGGCATCTTCTGAGAATTAATTTTAGGATCTAAAAGGAAAAAGGAAAGAGGTGCAACATGCTACATTTTTAAATATCATCACCAAATTATAATATTTCTACGGGTGGTGTAAATGTTACTCTAATTTTTCCATAATCTGGTAATTGAATCCAGCTGTTTTCCGGCACGCTGATAAACTTCAAAACATAAATGTGTTGCTGGCATCTTGACCTTCTTCATCAATCAAGGAACATTTTGCTGACACAATTTAAGGAGACGCTGGCCAGTCAGAATAGTGAGTTTATAAACTTTTCTGAAGACAGGTCGTTTGTACTTCTTTATTTGCAGGCGTCAAATCCTTTTTAACTTGGTGGATTAGTGGAGGCATTTAACTAGTATGAAATGATGGCATTGGTCCCCTCCTTGTGCTGGGTAAGTGTATACTTCCAAAGATGTTTTTGGAAGCACAGGCCCTAGACTTCTCCAGGCTGGTTTTGGCTCAGTGTCTTTCCTGAGCTTTCTTGAGACCCAGGGAAAATGAATAAACCAACGTTTTCTTGTTCAACTAAATATGTATATTTTCTAGATACTTCATACAAGTTGCGACTGCCATACCTTACCTCATTGCCATTCTTGTCCCACTGGACAATTTTCCCTTCATCTCTTGCCCTCCAAATTCTAACCCCACTGTAATACTTGTTTTTCCCTTCTGAGTAGAACCAATCTCTGGTGGTCTTCATAGCCTATTTCTCGAACAGTTATACTTCCAAGTTCTATTGAAAACTTCCTTTAAATAGTATTTATCAAACTTTAATTAATATGAATCCCCTGAGATCTTGTTAAAATACCAATTCTAATTCAGTAGGTCTGGACAAGGCCTGAAATTCTGCATTTCTAACCAACTCTTATGTGAAGCTGATGCTTTTGGTGTATAGGACACGCTCCTGGGTAGCAAAGTTCTACATAATCCGGTGCTTCCAAATCCCAGGATGTCCAGGCTTTTAAGCTAAGGGTAAGAGATTTGGAGACAGCTTTCCATCTTTAGATAAATACAGCAGTTTCTCCTTTAATTGTAGCCACCCAGCTTTCTCTTAAAAATATCTTCGCTCCTTGGGGCACCTGGGTGGCTCAGTCGGTTAAGCGTCCGACTTCAGCTCAGGTCATGATCTCACGGTTCGTGGGTTCGAGCCCCGCATCGGGCTCTGTGTGCTGACAGCTCAGAGCCTGGGGCCCGTTTCAGATTCCGTGTCTCCATCTCTCTCTGCCCCTCCCCCACCCGCGCTCTGTCTCCCTCTGTCTCAAAAATAAACATTAAAACAAATATATATATATCTTAGTTCCTTTCACCAACACAGAACCCAAGATGCAGCCCTATGACGGTTGCATCTTGGAAATAGGGACTCTACGACATTGAGCCATAGTCCTAAAGATTTTTGCATTGCAGTGATCATTCACTCAGCAGAAACATCTTTGAATAGCACGTGTAAAAAGAATTCAACCAGGGACATGAGTGCAGATATCAAACCTGATTCTGCCGTACTCACATTATTTAAACTTTCCAACTTTCAGTGTCCAAACATCTAAGTCCATGGAGAACAACGAGATAATTTCTGAGATACCTCTATGATAGAATAAACTGCAGTTCTGGGACTGTCATTCAGGAATCTTAGATGGCAGTGACTAGAATCTTCTTCGCCTCCATATCCTTCTGTTTTATAACGTGGCAGGAGATATTCCCAGTTCTGTCTCTGTGCTGTCAAAGGGACATGAGCACCCTGGTAATGGCTGGAAAGTATGGTCACCACAACAAGCTGCCAACGCTGAAGGCCACATTAAAGCGATGGTGAAAGTAGCCTAAGAAAACAGTCACTATTAATCCTCTTGGTCTTTCCATGTTTGTAGATCACTGGGGTAAGACAGAGAAGTAAATTAATTTCTGCCTAGTTAATGTCTACAAGTGGGGTATGTTAGACCACTGACTATCATTTTCCAGTAGAAGTGATCTCAGTGGTGAACAGAAGGGGGGATGGCGGGATATGTGAAATTCACGACCTCCTTCCCTGGTTCCTGTTTGTGCTCTTTCTAAACAAAAATTATGTGCTTCGTGCTCCACCGCCAACTGCGGTATGGAGCACACGAGAGCTTCTGTGGCCCTTCTCAACCCTTTTACATCAGTCACAGAACTCCCACTGTTCTGTGCTAATGCAAAATGCAATAACGTTTAGCATCAGGACATCTCTGAGTCAAGAGGTTAACGGAAAACACATCTCCCATTGTGTTCCTGCGGCTCTGATACTGTTAATGGCGAAAACACCATGGAGACAAATAGATCTCTCTTTATTCAGGAAGCTTTGAGTGAAGAGAAAATATATATGACACCTTTACAACATGAGAACCCTCTCTATATGGTGCATTAAGGAAGGGTGGGGGGGGGGGACATCCACACAACATCATGTTTGATGTGGCTTGAGACTCCTCTAGATGGAAAATTCTGTCTCCTCCATTTTCTTTCTGTTGCTTTAGTAAATAGTTACTGTTCTGGGAGGGGGAAGTGAGATTTAACCTTTCAAGAAACAAATTCAGGGTAAGAGGCTTTATGGGGTACTTTCTAACATGTGACCAAAGAGACATGGCTGCCTCTTTCTTTCCTATCCTACTTTTGTGCATCTTGCCTTTATCTGCTGCATGCTTTAGATAGACTGTGGACCAATATGTGTATGGAAGGGATCCAAAGCAGTAACCAGCACATTGTAATTATGCTGAGATTTCACTTGAAAATTACCTGAAAGTGGATTGTTTTGGATGGCCATATAAAGGTCATATGTAAACATATTTTTATGGTCTTGTTTTCCATTCACTTGAGAATGTCTCTCATGAAATCTTAGTCAAGGTCACTTCTTGTTCCTGTAGAACATTTTATCCCCAGTTTTATTGAGATATAATTAACATACACCACTGTGTACGTTGAAGGTGCTTAGCATAATGGTTTGGCTTACACATACATTTTTTTAATTTTTTTTTTTTTTTTTTTTGAGAAAGAGAGAAAGCATGAGTGGGTGGAGGGGCAGAGAGAGAGAGAATCCCAAGCAGGCTCCATGCTGTCAGCACAGAGCCCAACGTGGGGCTCAGTCTTGTGAACGGTGAGATCATGACCTGATCTTCTAAACTGTGAGATCATGACCTGATCTGAAATCAAGAGTCAGACGCTTAACCAACTGAGCCACCCAGGAGCCATATAACATATGTTATAAAAATGATTACATTGATAAGTTTAATTGGCATTTATTGTCTCATACAGGTATAATAAAAAGAAAAGCAAAAAACAAAAAAAAAAAGAAAGAAAATTTCCTTGCGATGAGAATCCTATAGAACTTTAGAAAGAAATTTGTTCTGTAATTTATGAATTGTCATCGGATGCTAAAATTAGGATGTTCCATTTCTTGAGTATTTAAAGACTTCATTCCCTGGTAAAAATATTCTGGTTCAGGAATCCATTTAAGGGGTTATCCGCACAGTTTAGGTGCCCCAAATAATTATCAAATTTTCTGTGTTATGTGTAGTCTTTGAAACGTTTGGAGGGTATACGTTATTGATTACCACCCGATCCTGTCAGATGACTACACTGGCTTTGGTAGGGGGTGGAAAGAGCGGCATGAGCTTTCAGCTTTTACACTGAACTGGAAATTTTTAGACCTGGTTCCCAACCAGGCTGATACATTGCAATATTAGTACTCTAATTGTTGACTCAGTCACGTCAAGGGCAGCCAAACTTCATGTATAAAAGTTCACCAAGTCCAGGAAAGAGGGAAAGGAATTCCAGAATGACTCATTGTTTAATGAATAAGGCCCCAAGTGTTCTGTGGTTGCCATTTTTAAACTTGAATAAAATGTATAGAATTCAAATCATAGCTTGAATTCCGAATTGGGGCAGATTGGGGCTACAGTGTTACAGTGATATGCTGCTTCTAGTCAACTGCTAATAAGCAACTTCAAAACATACATGGGCACTCGTGATCTGTGCTCTGAATCCTCTGAAGGTTTAAAAGTCTTTTAATCTATTTGTAGCTTTTTATTATTGAGTAATGAAGTGCTGCTAAAATACTGGAACCAATATGCAAAACACATATTAAATCAAGCATCATTCAAGGAGAACAGATCCCCAAAGACTGAACAGAAAGGTACAAAATGAATTTATGGGAAGTAAACTTTTGTGGGTGGGGGGAGAGAAAACTTTATTACCTTTCATGACCAAGAAGCAGAGTTTTCTTTTTTTTTTTTAATTTTTTTCAACGTTTTTTATTTATTTTTGGGACAGAGAGAGACAGAGTATGAACGGGGGAGGGTCAGAGAGAGAGGGAGACACAGAATCGGAAACAGGCTCCAGGCTCCGAGCCATCAGCCCAGAGCCTGACGCGGGGCTCGAACTCACGGACCACGAGATCATGACCTGGCTGAAGTCGGACGCTTAACCGACTGCGCCACCCAGGCGCCCCAAGAAACAGAGTTTTCTGGTTAATCAACGGGGTTTTTAACCAAATTGTCATATATAAGGGACACGAATGACCAGTTTAAGAAAGTAAAGGTTATGTTCTGCTTAAAGCTAAAACGGTTTTAAATCCAATGTCGTGTTTCTTTTAAGATTTATGAGTTATTTCGTCTCAGCTCACATTCTACCTATGATTTATCTTTAATCTCAATTACTCTCATAGCTCATGGGTTGAAATTACCTTGTGCTTCAAGACCAGCACTGTAAAGCTAAATTTATGTTGTAACGTTAGGTGACAGAAGTGCCAATTATAGACCGGTTTGGCAGAAGACTGGTTAAACTAGAGTTTACCATTTACATTCTGTGGCTTACGTTGGAAACTCAAGTTAATATCGACTGTGATCTCACCTAATGGAAAAGTGCCAAAAAAATCTGTTGCAAATTAAACCCTACTCTTTTTTTTTTTTACCATTGTATTTAATTTATTTTTTAAATTTATATCCAAGTTAGTTAGCACATAGCGCAACAATGATTTCAGGAGTAGATTCCTTAATGCCCCTGACCCATTTAGCCCATCCCCCCTCCCACAACCCCTCGAGCAACCCTCTGTTTGTTCTCCATATTTAAGAGTCTCTTCTGTTTTGACCCCCTCCCTGTTTTTATATTATTTTTGCTTCCCTTCTCTTATGGTCATCTGTTTTTTATCTTAAAGTCCTCATATGAGTGAATTCATACGATATTTGTCTTTCTCTGACTAATTTCGTTTAGCGTAATGCCCTCTAGTTCCATCCACGTAGTTGCAAATGGCAAGATTTCATTCTTTTGGATTCCCGGGTAATACCCCATTATATATATACCACGTGTTCTTGATCCATTCATCCACCTATGAACATTTGGGCTGTTTCCATACTTTGGCTATTGTTGATAGTGCTGCTATAAACAGTGGGGTGCATGTGTCCCTTCAAAACAGCACACCTGTATCCCTTGGATAAATACCTAGTAGTGCAATTGCGGGGTCGTAGGATAGTTCTATTTTTAATTTTTTGAGGAACCTCCATACTGTTTTCCAGAGTGGCTGCACCAGTCTACATTCCCACCAGCAGCGCAAAAGAGATCCTCTTTCTTCGCATCTTCGCCAACATCTGTGGTTGCCTGAGTTGTTCATGTTAGCCATTCTGACAGGTGTGAGGTGGTATCTCGTTGTGGTTTTGATTTGTATTTCCCGGATGATGAGTGATATTGAGCATTTTTTTCATGTGTCAGTCGGCACATGATGTCTTCTTTGGAGGAGTGTCTATTCATATCTTTCGCCCATTTCTTCACTGGATTATTTGTTTTTTTGGTGTTGAGTTTGGTTAAGTTCTTTATAGATTTTGGATGCCAACCCTTTATCTGACATGTTTTGCAAATAGCTTCTCCCATTCTGTCAATTGCCTTTTAGTTTTGCTGATTGTTTCCTTCGCTGGGCAGAAGGTTTTTATTTTGATGAGGCTCCAATAGTTCATTTTTGCTTTGGTTTCCCTTGCTTCTGGAGATGTGTTGAGTAAGAAGTTTCTGCAGCCAAGGTCAAAGAGGTTTTTGCCTGATTTTTCCTCGAGGATTTTGATGGCTTCCTGTCTTACATTTAGATCTTTCATCTGTTTTGAGTTTCTTTTTGTGTGTTGTGTAAGAAAGTGGTTCAGGTTCATTTTTTTGCATGTCGCTGTCCAGTTTTCCCAGCACCCCTTGCTGAAGAGACTGTCTTTATTCCATTGGATATCCTTTACTGCTTTGTCAAAGATTAGTTGGCCATACGTTTCTGGGTCCACTTCTGGGTTCTGTATTCTGTTCCATTGATCTGAGTGTCTATTCTTGTGCCAGTACCATACTGTCTTGATGATTATAGCTTTATAATACAGCTTGAAGTCTGGGATTGTGATGCCTCCAGCTTTGGTTTTCTTTTTCAAGATTGCTTTGGCTATTCAAAGTCTTTTCTGGTTCCATACAAATTTGAGGATTGGTTGTTCTAGCTCTGTGAAGAATGCTGGTGTTATTTTAATAGGTGTTGCATTGAATATATAGATTGTTTTGGGTGGTATGGACATTTTAACAGTATTTGTTGTTCCTATCCAGAGCATGGAATATTTTTCCATTTTTTTGTGTCTCCTTCAGTTTCTTTCATAAGCTTTCTATAGTTTTCAGTGTATAGATTTTTCACCTCTTTGGTTAGATGCATTCCTAGATATTTTATGGGTTTTGGTGCACTTGTAAACGGGATAGATTCCTTGATTTCTCTTTCTGTTGCTTCATTGTTGGTGTATAGGAATGCAACCAATTTCTGTGCGTTGATTTTATATCCTGCAACTTTGCCAAATTCATGAATCAGTTCTAGCAGTTTTTTGGTGGAATCTTTTGGGTTTTCCTTATAGAGTATCATGTCATCTGTGAAGAGTGAAAGTTTGACCTCCTCCTGGAAATTAAACCCTACTCTTAACCAATCTCCCAAAATCTTTAGTTCTGAATACAGCATGTACATTATCCTGTGAAATTGTGTGGTTCTAAATTTAGCCACCTCTGATGGCCGTTTTCTGCCTCGTCAGATCTTCTCTCAACCTTTTTTTCATCCTGTTCTCTACACTCAGAGATCGATCTTCAGGGGCTGCCTCAACCGTCCCTTTGGCCCTCTGGCTTCTGGATGTGTTTGGCCAATGGGGAGGCACCAAACAGGAGACAGAAGGGAAAGTGGAGAGAGAGGTACTTAATCCCCCTGCCTTCCTGCAGGCCTTGGGGTTGACCTGGCTTCGTTCCTTACCAAGAATGGGGGCCGCTCTGACTGACATCTCTAGTTTTCAGTCTCTCGCTCACCTGCTCTCCCTCTTCTGATAACCACTCCCCCTCCACGTCCCCTCGGGCTGAAGCTTGGTACTGACTTTCTCCTGCTGTTAGTACTTGCACACTTACACATCTTCAGTGTCTTTCTTAACTCCGCCCAATCTTCGCAAATAATCCTTTCACTAAACCTCCCCCAGTTTCCCCATCTGAGTGCGCTACTTTCTTGGGTGGACTCTGATTTTCTAGCTAAAGTTAACATAAGCTAGGTAACAGAAATTAGTCACTCCTGTGTGGGAGATGAGGGATGGGAGAGTAGATATTTATCTTTTCCATAATACTGTAAGCTCTGGAAAGGCAGGGACCATATCTAAGACCTCCTTCATAATTCTTTACAACACCTGCAAAAGGCTTAGCTCACAGTGCATGCTCAGAGCATGTGGAGAATCTTACTGAGTTCCACGGAAATCCTCAAATTTGTTATAGGCTTAAATGGAACGTAAGTCCTTGGCTTAGGATGTAGACTTCAAGAAGTCAAGGACCACACTATCTTTTTAAACGGCATTTATAATATAATATAATCTCCCATGACACAAATATCAAACCCACTCTGGAAATTCTAACTCCATAAAAATAGAAGATGTACATCATGGGTTATGTTGGTTTGTGTTTAGTAGATGAGAAATAACTCTAGTTAAAGCATTTGGATCTAATTTTCCTTTTACAGCACCAACTCACCCTTTACTATTTGTTACTTTTCCTATTTGTGCTATTTTTTATGTGTTTATTTATATGGCTTCCACCATGGTGTCGATACTAAAGAGCAGCATTAGCAATATTCTGAATATGATCTGGGTGGAGGGAACATTTGGATGTGTCTGAAATAGGATTTAAGAACTTCAGGATAAAGGAAATATTTACCAGAATAGGTATCTTCACTATTTCTTTGGGGTTCATTTTACCGATTTGCTCTTTGACTTTTACCATAATTCCAAATCTCTCCATACTTTAAATTTCAAAATGACTCCCAGTTTCATGAAATGTAGCCACTGGGAATGGAAAACACTTTGATCTTTAATGTAGTAAGTTTTTACTGGTATGGGAGTCTATTGTTTTTATTTTCTACTTTGAGCAAATCCATGCTTTAATATCTACTTGCTCTGAAACTTGTGAAAATAGATTAGGGAAAAGTTAAGAAGAACTTGCCTTTGGACTTTCTTTGCTGAAAGGAAACTCCCCAGCCAGTTCAAAGAGCAGATCCCTTACTGTTCATATTTTGCAAACAAGAGCATTTCTTCAACAAATGGAGGCAGTTGGAACATTGTCAACTCAGATAAGTTAAGCTTTGTGTCTCCCTGGTAAGTGAAACTGTTTAATGATAATTTTACTAGTCCACTTGGGAAGTGACCGAAGCACTCTTAGATAAGTTAAGATTTTTAAAAAGCCTGGAAAATACTTTTGCCAACTGTTTCTTCTTGGCCTCTTGGCAAAGATCAACAGTTACGTTCCCTATCTAGGGACTATCTCTTATGGGCCAGACCGGATGATCTAATAGGTCTTTATAATCTCTAAATACTGTGACTTTTATCCCCAAGTGAACTACACAGTTTATTTACATAGAAACACATCCACAGGCTTAAGGAAATGCAGTATGACTAATGCTAAGGAAAGTGAGCCAGAATGACTCAAGTGGCTTTTTTTTTTTTCTAAATAGGATAAGTAAATTAAAATCATAGACATTCTCTCTAGTTCCCTTCCAGCATCTCAATATGTAGATTTTAGATGTCAGAATTCCCCAGTAGTGAATTATTTTTCTGCCACCAGCAAATTATAAACATGTTGTCCTGTTAAATCAGTAAACCTTTGCCGTACTTCTCAAGAAAGCTCTTCAATGGAGATTTGGTTTAATTGTTGTTTTAATTTTACATTCTATCTCAGGCACATGGGAAATTAAAAATGTTGGGAAGGATAGAAAAATAAAAATTGCTAGAAAAATACAAGCATGATAAATAAAGCATAATCATTGTGCATTTCAACTTTATTAAGAAT